>NC_141043.1:12170000-12523750 GCF_052040795.2 Danio rerio
TCAAGTCATTTATGTGCGCGGCAAAGCCAGTAATGCTGTATTTTTATAACAAGAGGTCGTAGTAGTGGGAATAGATGGGAAACATAAGGAGGCTCTTGTTAAAACGAGATCATGCATATTGGCCAACATCCCCTGTTGCCTAGTTACAAATGAGGGAACTGTAAGATTGCTTTGGATGTTTAAATGTGACTAAATCAGGCTAATAAAATTAGCAGTCAATAAGTTCATCTACAGCAGCTATTAGGGATGCACCAATATAGAACTTGTGGGTGATACCGTTGACTCTTTATATTTGGAAATTGATACATGGGCAAATAAACATCATTTAAATATTTTTTTTAGCTTGTTACAAAACCAATAACCTGGTAGCCAGCACTCCCACTTTTGGGATTCACACCTGTATAATGATAAATAAAATGATAATAATTTTTGACCCCATCAAACACAATTTAGGTATTGGAAAGAAGACACTTTGGCCTTCATCTATGCCTCCTATCCTTTATCTATTGTTTACATTGCATCTGGAAAGTAATCATAGTACTTCACTTTTTCCACATATTTTTTTATGTTACAGGCTTATTCCAAAATGGATTAAATTAATTTATTTTCCTACACACAATACCCCATAATGACAATGTGGAAAAAAAATTTTTTTGAAATTGTTGCAAATTTATAAAAAAAAAAAAAAAAATCTGAATAATCTCATGTACATCAGTATTCACTGCCTTTGCTCAATACTTTGTTGATGTACCTTTGGCAGCAAATACAGCCTCAAGTCTTTTTTGAATATGATGCCACAAGCTTGGCACACCTGTCTTTGGGGAATTTTTGCCCGTTCCTCCTTGCAGTACCTCTCAAGCTCTATCAGGTTGGATGGGAAGCAACAGTGTACAGCCATTTTCAGATCTCGCCAGAGATGTTCAACAGGATTTAGAACTGGGCTCTGGCTGGGCCACTCAAGGACATTCACCAAATTGTTGTGAAGCCATTCCATTGATATTCTGGCGGTGTGCTTTGGGTCGTTGTCCTGCTGGAAGATGAACTTTCAAATCATGTCCAATAAACTGCATTTACCACAGGTGAACTCCAATTAAACTGCTGAATCATCTCAACATAATTTAGAACTTCAAGGCAAAGGCTGTGAATAATTATGTACATGTGATTTTTAAAGTTTTTAATTTTTTTTTTTTTTAAATTTGCAACAATTTCAAAAAATATTTTTTTCACATTGTCATTAGGGGGTATTCTGTGCAGAATTTTGAGGAAATAAATGAATTTATTCTATTTTAGAATAAGGCTGTAACATAAAAAAGTTGGAAAAAGTGAAGTGCTATAAATACTTTACGGATGCACTGTATAATGCTCTAAAAGATAAAAAAAAAAAAACATCCAGATATAAAATTATGTCTTAAGTAATGTAAAAAATATAATAATACAGTTAAAAATTGATTTAATTAATCTAAGATTGAGCCTATATTAAATTGAGACCAGCCTTGTTCCAAAGCAATGATAAATTACAAAGTATATAATCTGAAGTCCATATTTTTCTTGGTGAGAAACAGCCACATTGCTGAAATCTCTTATTCCCTCTACCGTACACTATTCTAAAGAGCATGTCTGTTGTGTCAAAATTTGAAAATAAGCAGCAGCATGCATTCCATTTTCCAATACTATATTTTCTAACCTGACTGTAACAATAAAAATAACTTTTGTTGTTTGACACCGATATATTGTGCATCACTGGCATTCAGAGAAAGGAAACAATACAAATAACAAAAAGAACACGAAGAATCTGCTCTGAGTATTCAGGAATAGTTCACCCAACAATGAAAATGTGTGGTTCATTTACTCAGGCCATCCAAGATGTAGCTGCCTTACTTTCTTCTGAAGAACTCTAAAAATGGTTTATGGCTGAACCCACATTCCTTGGTGATTCATAAAATCCAAGTTTTTTTCTCCTGATATTAGCATATACGTTTTCAGAGATCTAGTGACAAAGGTTCAGCTGAGAGACATTACGTTTTCCATCTGGTCTCCTGTGAGCACTTGCCTTCAGATTTCATCAAGACAATTCTTTCCTTTTTTCTCACACTCTGCAGTACATAATTTTTTACTACTACTGAATCATGAGTGTCCAAACCTGTTCTAGCAGATTGGCTAACCTGCTGTGTTTAGTGTTTCCAACCCTAATCAAACACACGTGAACTGGCTCATATTAAATTTCTAGACAAGTGTGTTGGAACTGGTTTGAAATTATACAAGACAGTGACCAGGAGAAAGATTGGACATTCTAGTACAGTAAAACATTATACTGTAGCACCATTGTTATTAATTCAGTTAATTTGAAGCAGCAAGTTTTGTATTTTAAACTTAAGCTTCAAAGTATGTCACGACAATTGTGACTTGAAACAAAGCTTATTTTCAAGTTGAGCCAACTTATGTTGAATAATTGGATTTCCCTATCCGCCATCTACTCAGTGGGAATTACTGGAACCTACTTTGCTGGAGTAAGTCTTATCTAACCAGCAAATCATGCAGGGTGACTTATAGAAGAAAGATATCCAAAGCATACCAGCTGACATAGGGGTTCCTCGTAGATCAGTTCTTGTAGTTCTTCTCTTCCCAGTTTCCACCACTTTCTGGGTCTCATCACTCAAGTAGATTGTTATGCTAATGACACACAATTATATGTTCAATCTGAAACAGATGATCCTACAGTAGCTGCAAGGGTCTAACATTGCCTGAAGGACATCTCAATAGGAAGAACGATCATCACCAGCAGATAAGTCTGGCAAAACAGAGTATCTTGTTCTCCCTGTAGTACCAACTGTACAGTATGTCATAATCACACTATCCAGTTGGGGTTATCTACAGTTATCCCTTATAATTCAATCAGGAACCTTATAGTGATGCTTGATCTCCAGTTGTCTTTCAAAGATCACATAGGAAACAGCACGATAATGTAGGCTTGCTCTTTACAATATTAGAAGATCAGACTCTCCTTACAGAGCAGGGTGCACAACCTACGCCCAAGCACTTGTTGTTTCTAGCAATGCTATCCTGCTCTGTGAAACCTCTTCAAATTATCCAAAAAGATGCAGCTCGTCTGGTCTTTACCAAGGTCAAATGAGCCCACATCACACCTATCTTCCTGCACTGGCTACCATTTGCAGCTTACTGTACTGTATATCAAGTTGAACATTTTGATGCTTGCATGCACAAAGACTACAGGCTCTGCACCATCCTATCTCCACTTACTTCTACAAGTCTACACTCCCTCCAAAAGCCATGGAACCAATCATAAGTCATAAGATTTATACATTATCTGAAAGCTGAATAAAGCTGAAATTAACTTTTCCTTAATGTGTGGTTGGTTAGGACAATATTTGGTCAAGATACAACTTTTAAAAAATCTGGAGTCTGTGTTAAACAAAGTATCAATATTTTATTAGTCTAAATTGAGATTACACATTACTAGTAACAATTTATACATATTTACTTCTTCATGAAATATGATCTTTACTTAAAGGGTCACAAAACACCAAAATGCATTTTTTGAGATGTTGACAGTCATATATGTGTCCCACGTTGCTAAAAACACTATTAGGACACATATTCATTCATTCGTTTTCTTTTTGGCTAAGTCCCTTTATTAATCTGGGAATGAACTGCCAACTTATACAGCACGTTTTTATGCAGCGAAAGTGCTTCTAGCCGCAACCCATCTCTGGAATTAGGACACATATATTTCACTAAAAAGTGAAAATTTGTTGTTTTTGCATTGCTTTGAGCAAATATATTCTTTCAGTTAAAAAAAAAATGAATAAATAAATAAAAATTTTAAAACAAAGTCAAGGCAATAGGATCATATGTAAATGCCAGCATGGAGATTGGATGTCTATACTGGCGGATACAAAAGTGTTGTCATTGAGTTTTCAGCACATCTGTTCATTAATTCATGACTTGTTTCGGGATCATTACAGGAACTTTCAAAAAGCATTTCATGTAAACACCTTGATGATATTATTATCTTATTCAAATTAGGGCAAATAATTTGATTACTAATGTCCATGTAAAGTCATTGTCCATCTCCCCTGTGTCTTTGTTTGTGTTGCATGTGCACATAATGAAACTCCCCTTTTAATGCAAACCCTTCTCTCTTTCGCCACTCGACACTCCCACCTAAACAAAACTGGACTCAACAACTTTCTAGACTTCTTTCAAACTAGAGGTGTGACAACACCCTGCTGAGATGGGGGAAGAGGGGGAGTGTTCATGACCCTTTAATACTCTAACGATTTTTGGCATAAAATAAAATTATTAATTTGGCCCATACTGTATATTTTTGGCTATTCCACAAATACCCCGGTACGACATATGACTGGTTGCCAAATCACTGGCAACATTCAAAAGGAACCTAAGAAGTCACCTTTTCCATGAAAACTAAACTTCAAAATAAAATTTAAAAATAAATTAAAGAAAATGTTTTCTAATCCCCTCCTACCCTGTCTTGCATTTTTTTATGTGTAGATTTTTAATTAGTAGCACTTTGCAAAGAAACAATCAACTCATGCCTTCCACATCTGTGTGTTGCTTTGGATAAAATAGTCTAGTAAATGAATAGATGTTAATGTTAAGCTCTGTAAACTTACTCAAGTTTAACAAAGAAATAGTTTTACAGTGTGCCAAAAGTCAACTGATGCCAATGTTTGGAGGTGTACTGAGTGGCATCAGTTCAGTTTTCATGTGTTATGCTAAAGAACGTGTTGACTGAGAGGTAGATTACAAGTCAAAATGTTTTAAATACTGATTAATTTCATTAAAAGACCAAATGTTTCACTTAGATCTAAACGTATCATCAGAAGTTGCCAGAATTTTGTGTTGTCTCTATCTGCATTTTAAAATTGAAATGACACCTGTTGCATTTCATGAATTACACACAGTTTAAGCTAGTTGTTTTTTTTTTATGTTTATAACTTAGATGGCCTGAAGTTGATTAAATTACCAGTGTTTTTTCATAGTTGGGTGGACTATTCACTTAAAGCAATTTTATAATTATGCAAGTAAAATAGTGCAATTAAGTGATATAAGAGATGAACTCTTACCTTCTGACACTCCGTGTCACTAAAGCTCAGACCAAAGTAGTCCTTCTCCAACAGGTTGAGATGTTCACACACCATATCCAGTAACACTTGTCCTTTACAGAGCTTCTGTTTTGATTGATGAGCAGAGAAAGAGCACAAAGGAAAAGAGATTGATTAAGTGTTGGTCGTTGTAGAAAATGCCCCTACCATTTTTAATCAAAGTCAGGAGGGTCACTTTGTCATTACTAGGGCATAGTATCTTTTCCTTGAGTAAATAATAATACCTGGGTTTTTATCAAGTCATGGAAAGATGTCTTGGAGATTTAGTAAACATCATATTTGATAGCCAGGGTCATATAGATGTTGATTTGAAATGTTTGCGCTATGAATATTTTTAAGTATGAAAAGATTTATGACTTTTGACAATATGTAAAATACTCTAAGTCTCTGATGTCCCCAGAATGTGTCAATTCAAAATACTCCACAGATCCATTTATTTGTGCATTTTCAAAGTCCAAGTTTACATTCTTTAAGTGTGAGCAAAAACACACTGTTTTGTATGTGTATTTTTAAATGCAAATTAGCTTTCTGAAGAGGGCGGTGCCTTTATTGCTCATGCTTCAGACAGTCAGGGATCAACAAGACTGTACCGCATAACATTTAGAAATCATCACAAAAATAACACATTTATACATGTATTAATTGTGTAGGTGAGATTTCAAATTGCCATTTGTACCTTTTCTTTTAGCATAAGTCCACCAGAGGCTGCTGTCTCCTGACTGACTGATAGACTGACCAATCCCCCCACCCACTCCCTTTTCTTATCCCAACCGATAGTGATTTTAAAAGCACAGATTGACCAGCACCCACCCACTTTCCTAATCTCAATTCACAGTGTTTTGAAAAGCAATTCAGAAAGAGAAAACACAGCGTAGCAGCCTGATTTTTTACCATGTTTTCAGATTTTACCACATTCTCACCCTGTAATTTATTTGTTTTATATTTTGGCTTTTATTTTTGTCTTACCTGCTTTCTGGAACCGTTCTTTGCCAGACTTGAACTACATTGAACAACATTGAACAATCTCAAATTCTCTGACGTATGCCATGAGCCACTGGACAAACTAACAACAGCCATTAACACAGAGGTAAGCAGTTATCTGGTAATTGCGAAAAGGAATGGCATCACACTGCCCTGAAGCGTTCAATTTAAATATGAAATGCAGCCATACATTCCTCTGGCTACATAAATCTCAATCTTTAGAAATGTATATAGGGCTATATTTTCAGGATGAGCCTGTGTTGCAACATATAATATGCGATTTGTGCAGTAAGTGCAGTAAACTTGTATTTTATACCGGATATTTGTTAGACATACTTTTTTGTGCAAAATAGTAGCAGTTCATTCTACTGTATATCTTGTTCACATAAAGTATAGGATGAGTAAAAACTGGATTTTAGCATCTCAAAAGTACAATAATGGTTCCATTACAGTAAAAATTTAAAAATTACAAATATTTGAAGATTCTAATATGAACTTGAAAGATCTGTCTGAAATTTTCATCAAAGATTTGTTTATGTTGAGATATTTCACTTTAAAGATGAGGAAAAGGACTTACTATTTGCAATAAAAATGATATTACTGAACATACACACATGAGCCTGATAAAAATGCTAATTTTAGAGGAGAATTTCAGATGGCATTTATAGATGTTTGCATCTAAACACTGATTATGTTGAAACTACATGTTATTACTGCAAAAAATTGAAAAGTGTCATGAATTCAATAATTTACTCTCTCGTTGCGGTGATTTCCCACATTTCATAAGTAATTTCAAGAAGTTTAACATATATGATGTGTAAATCAATTACAATATAAAATAATATTATAATTACAAAGCATGCACTGGCAATATTTTGTGATGACTAGTTATTTAATGTGGAAGAAACAAGTGTAACCAATTTCCTATATAAACATTACTTTATTGCACTTGATACTCATTTGTTTTATTTGACCCCCCATTTGGAAGGTCAAATAAAGTGCTTTTGTTTTCATCAAAAAACAGAGCATCTCTACGACATGGCTGCTTCAACACTAACACTTAATTTAAGCTGCATTATGCAAATATTTCCACATTGTGACTTGGATACGTGAGGGAGAATTTGATTGAATTTGAACTGTTTACAGCAGAGCTTCTGTTTTAGAAAGAACAAAAATCATTTTGTTGACAACTTTGTGTAATTTTGCTGATTTTATACACATACTGTACAAACAGCTATAACACACTAAATAAAAAACACTTCATGTGACCTCTTTAAGCTAATATGTAGAAAGTAAATGATCCGTTTAGTTTCAGTCCATTTGCTGCATCAGTAATGAGGTGAATGTAGAGCATAAATCAAGTCAGGTTCAATTTAGTTTTTACAACGGGTTTGAGGATATGCATTGTTTCACAGCAGCTTTAGAGAAAGTGATGTACATTATCTAAGCCATTCATATCATATAGTACACGGGTCTTCCTGATTCCTGATTGACAAAATCAAGTCCCGATTTATTTTTTCTTCTTGTTCGAAAAAGCGATTTTTCTTGCTTTCTACAGAATTGGTGCAAAACCACTATCTAATATTCATAATACACAATTAAAAATACAGTATTTGAGTTTTAAAAGCTTAGATGTTGATTAATATCCTTCTACTATCTACAGAGATCCAATTACACTCACCAGCCACTTTATTAGGTACACCTAACTAGTTCCAAGTTGGACCCCCTTTGGCCTTCAGAACTGCCTTAATTCTTCGCGGCATAGGTTCAACAAGGTACTGTAAATATTTCTCAGAGATTTTGGTGTTTCTGCTGCTGCAGATTTGTCGGCTGCACATCAATGATGCGAATATCCCATTTCAACATATCTCAAAGGTGTTCTATTGGATTGAGATCTGGTGACTATGGAGGCCATTTGATTACAGTGAACTCATTGTCATGTTCAAGAAACCAGTCTGAGATGTTTTGCGCTTTTTGACATGGTGCGTTATTCTGCTAGAAGTAGCGTTCTGAAGATGGGTACACTGTGGTCATAAAGAGATGGACATGGTCAGCAACAATACTCAGGTGGGTTGTGGCGTTGCTCAATTGGTACTAATGGGCCCAATGACAAGAAATTATCCTCCCCACTATTACACCACCAGCAGCAGTCTGAACTGTGGATGCATTATTCCATGTTGTTGATGCCAAATTCTGACCCTACCATTCGAATGTCGCAGCAGAAATCGAGACTTATCAGACCAGGCAACGTTTTTCCAATCTTCTATTGTTCAATTTTGGTAAGTCTGTGCAAATTGTAGCCTCAGTTTCCAATTCTTAGCTGACAGGAGTGGCACCCAGTGTGATCTTCTGCTCATCTAGCCCATCCGCCTCAAGGTTGTATGTGTTGTGCATTCAGAGGTGCTTTTCTGCGTACCTCAGTTGTAGCGAGTTATTATTTGAGTTACTGTTGCTACAGAACTGCAGCAGATTGTCTTGACCATGTCTACATGCCTAAATGCATTAAGTTGCTGCCATGTGATTGGCTGATTATAAATATGTGTTAACGATAATTTGGACTTTTGTACCTAATGAGTGTACCTAGTTAGTGTATTTTAAAGATTAGAAAGTTGAATATAAATAAAATCATTATATATTAAAACTCTCAATTGGGAGCTATGGTGGCTGTTCCAAACACTAACACCTAAATTTCCTAAATTAAAAATCACAAAAGTTGTGAAAATGATATAAAAAATGCATTTTATTTTCTCATTTCATTTTAGAAATATATTTTTGGTCATTTTTAAAAATTCAAGTAAAAAAAATCATATTTTAGATTTTATTTTTAAAGAATGAAATTAATTTATTAAAGTTTTCGTGTCACTATGCCAAAACTGTGTATTTCTTAGTTGATAGGCTGAGGCTGGTTTTAGCCACACCCTACTTTTTAATCAGGAATTAATCCTGTGTCTTTCTTTTTCATGGCATGTACTGTAGATTGGTCCAGTCATTTTGAGGTAAAGGTGGTCAAATTCTGAAAATCTGTTTATAGCTATAAGGAATGTCACTACCGAATATATTATTTCTGCAAAACACATTGTATTTTTAAGATGTTTACAACATATATACACATCACTTTATTGAAGAAAACACTATGGCAGCTTCCATTTTATCAAGGCTAAGCATCTGTGCATCTTTCCAACCACACCCAGCCATTCTGCACAAAAGAGTGGCATATGCAACACGCTTGAGACACTGGCACTGGCTTTGCCTTTCTACAGAAATACTGAGCACTCGCCGCCCAGGGAGCCTGTTACCCCGCCGCGACAGGGATACAGCGCAGCTGTTTCCATGGCAACAGAAGTGATGAGGTTGTGTGTGTGCGCGAGTGTGTGCGTTGTCTCCCTGGCCTCTCATGGCTAAACACAGGGTTTTTTTTTTTTAAGAGGGAGAGAGAAAAAGAGAGTGGGTGTGCTACCATAAAAAGGCTTCTTAAGTTAGTCAGTCACCCCTTAATTACAGCAAAGCATTATTTTTGTATATAAAGGCAATTTAGTAGTATTTGGCTCAACATATGCACTTGAAGGATTGACTTTTGGTGGATCTCTGGGTAAAGAAAAGCATTGTGAGTTCTGGCTTACAGTTGTACTTGTTGCCATTGTGATTGTAGGTGGTTTTGTACTTTCACAGCTTGCATCCATCAGCAAGGCTTAAATAAAAAGTTGCTCTAGAGTTTCCAGAGACAAAAGATTTCATGAGTGATGATGCGATTGAAAGAATTGATGAAATATTCATTAACATTACTTTGGATATATTAGGCCCTTGAGATATTCTTCTTTTGATCAACTAAAGAAAAAATCCATTGTTCCGGCAGAGCCATTAGACGTTTCAGTTCAGCCATACTAATACACTGTATGAATTTCTTTCACCTCACGAACAGAAGAGGAGATGCTGATCTGTCGGCTGCTTTTATTTCCTTAAAATGAATGTGGATGTCCACAATAGTGGAAAATCCATCATCTGGGGCATACAGACTGGCCTGGCATTGATCAAGAGATCTGATCTGTGAAATTTTGGAAAGACGGTACAATTCCAAAATGGAAAAAAAAACTTAATTAATTAACTATTTCATTCATTCATTCATTCATTCATTCATTCATTCATTAATCCATTCATTCATTCATTCATTCAAACACAGGAAGAACATGCAAACTCCACACAGAAATAACAGGCTCTGCCGGGACTTGAAGCAGTGACCTTCTTGCTGTGAAGCAACAGTGCTAACCACTGAGCCACTATGCTGCTCTAAATTTACAATCGCAACTGACACTGCAGGTTTGGGCGGTGTCAACCAATTAGACATTGTATGATGTCTAATGTGAAACATAGCGATGGACGATAGCATTGTCATTGTTTGTGGTGGTGATTTAATAATTTATGAATAATTAATTCATAACAAATTATTTGTAGCTTACTGTTTCAATTACCTGACCCGCATGGTCTTTGTTTTATTCATAAGTAATCAAATCATAAAGAAATAAAGATAAGTTACACACAAATTACCACCGTCAGTTACTTTTTTTCTGCAGGAATAGGTAGAGTAATCTATGTTTCACTAAAATTACTAAGTACAAGCGTGAAAGCAAAAGATTGAAGCAGTGTACTGATGTTGTGAAACGTTAACTGGTAGATTCAAAAGACCGAAGAATCGTTAGACAGAGACAAGATTAATTAAATATCACGTTTAACAACTATAGTGAGATGCGTTATTTCAATAAAATTAAAAATCAAGAAAGAACCAGCTTAAAAAAGAAAAACGATCTTTACTACCGTTGCTACTAATGCTAAAAATATATAAATCTAACATCTTGTACACATAAAAACTTGCACAATACACACATAAAACTTAATGTGTCATTATAGGTGGAACATTTTTGAAAACCTATTCATTGACACAATTTTGATGATTGCTTGTCGCCACCTAATGGTTAAGCATTGTAACTGCTACAACATCCACCAGTGTCAAGTTCCATTAAATGGTGATTTTAATTTTTACCATAAACATCAGTATTTTTATTTGAACTATAAACTGTTCTCACAGTACTTCAGTGCTATATAATTGTTTGTAACTAACTGAAAAAGTGTAAATCATAATTATATTTTACAGGGAAGCCAAGTGTTTTCATATACGTGTTTTGAATGACGCGATTTGTTAAAAATGTTGGATTAACCTACAAGTTCAATCAGTAATTAATCCACGGGTCACGTGTGTTCCGAACTGTGGGTTGTGATCGTTTACACCCCTAATACACATATTATATGTAAATAAACTTTTATTTTGAATGATTTATCTTTGCCCGGCACTAGTAAAAATTCATTATGAATAACTAATTGCAAATGAAAAAGATTTTGAATTGCATTAGAACAATTAGATGGAAAAATGTAGACCTAAGATGTATTTTGTAATAGATGGTTTATAAGCTTATAAATGTATGCACCTGAATCAGTGAGATTTTTTTTTACATCATTAATATATCTAACCCAAAACCAAGAAAAATCATTTTTGATACCTAAAAAAATTTACATATTAAAACATATAGGGTTGAATTTTCAGCTAGTTAACTAAACAACATTTATGATTATTATTTCATTTTTTGTACTAAAATAACTAAAACTAAAATTACAAGTTTTAACAGAGAATGAAAAAGTCATTTAAAATACAATAATACAACTCAATGGTACTAGACGGTAGCATACTGATACAATATTATGACAATTGCAATTTGCATTGCCATATGCAGTGCATGACCACTCACAAGTGCACAAAGCAGGCCTGAAAACACACATGTGAGTGTTAAAAGCAGCCAGCTGTCTTATTGGCTGCTTTATATTTGTTCTCTCAGAGTGTGAATCACTATCCATTTTTCTTTTATGGGAAAAGAAAAGCATTGCATCTCCTTTCGCATTCACTGCACTAAGCAAAGTCAAAACGATTTGGAAAAGCTGAGTAAATAATGACAGCTTTTTTCACATCTAGGTGACAAATACACAAGCCCAGTATACCTTCCTCTGAAAGGCGGTAGTATTATTTACTCCATGGGACCACTACCATGTCACCATTATAGATTTTTCCATCCTCCTCTCCTTCAGCGAAGCGTAAAAGACTGCAAGTATGGGCGGCCTTTGACCTTTAGATTGGAAGTCTGCCTCTCTCGGTAGGAGTTGCAGCATCGGTAAAAACCAAGTGTAAGAGCCCAGAGAAGAGCCATGTGTGAATGCAGCCTGGAAATCCATCATCCAGCAGAGCCCTGGGGCACGCAGACAGGCACTGGCACTGATCTCAGAGCAGTATGTGGCCCTCCCTGGAGAGAAACTAGTGCGGGAGGGCTTTTCACCTATCAATGAACACCCACCCCCATCAGCCCACACCAGTATTCAAATCTCATGTGCGGTAATTCCCAGTGGAGAATGCCAAACTGCAGTGAAATTCCCTTGACGGCAGTGAAATGTGAAATCCAGGGATCACATGAACATCTTTGGGATTTCTGGTTCTCGACAGCCTGAGCCACAGTATTCCAGAACGTGTCAATGTTAGAATTGTTGACGCAATTAATACAAAGTTCTAATGGCATCAAAACATTTAAATGCAAAACAATTGTGTGATGTTGATGTTTTCATAAATTATCTTTGCAATTGGGAGTTTATCTTGTTTAATTGTTGAGTATTTATGATGGAGTATGCGCATGCATCCTTTAGGTTTATGACGGTGTCAAATTTATTGTTGTGATTAGTTTTTATCACGATATATGGTATTATCATGGTATTGACATACACTTTTTAAATTAAAGTTATTTTAAGAAATATAGCACAAAAATATTTTGTGTATTACTTTATTGTCTTAATGTGTTGGCAGTTAATGAATGTTTCATAGGCATTAATTTAAAAGTACAACAGGTAACAGTTTACGATTAAGGGCCCTGTCATACACCCGGCGCAATAAGGCGCAAGATCTGTATGGTGCAATTTGTTGATATTTTCCTGTGTTTGGATATAACTCAGTTTTTTGACAACACTTCATTATTATTGTTCATTTATTTGTTTGCTGGACATTAGAACTGAATTTAGAAATAGTTTTAAAACAAATCTTTGCAATTATCAGATAAAATTAAATATGTAGGGTAATACATGTCTTCAGTGGATTGTGTACAACATGGTTTCCTTATCCACAAAAGTAAAGGAGTAAAGTAAAGAGTAAAAGTAAAGTGTGAGAAAGAGGCTGAATAGAGGACATGTTTTTTAACGCAGATGCGCACACCTGTTTAACTGTTTTCTCGCTAGTGAAGTGTTTAGTTTATAAATAGCAAATGTGCCATGCTGTGACACAACTGACTCTTAAAGGGAATGGGAGATGAGACTCTGATTGGTTTAATGAATGTTATGCTCAAAACACACCCGTAACTCATTAAGAGAATAAGCACAACCCTGTTAGACCATGCGCGTGATCCAAACCATGTTTTTACGTCCCCTTAAAATAGTAAAAGTGTTTTCAGACACGCCATAAATGCTTTTGCGTCATGTGCTATAAACTTTGATTCTAGATCGTTAAAATAGAGCGCAAAGTCTCATTAATAAATGAAAGTTAATGGATTAAAATCAACAATAAAATAAAGCTAGATTTATTACAGTTAAACTTTATTTTAATGGTCCATTTTTTAAATTTAAGTAACATTGCATCTACATACCAACTAATTCTCATTAGATTATAGGTAGACGGTTAGGTTGGGGTTAGTGTAAGTTGACATGTACTTGCAAAGTTTTTTATTTAAGTCAGTTAAATTTTCGTTGAAGGAGCATATCAACAGATATTAAGCAGACAGTCTACTAATACTCAAGTTGACCATCAAAATAAAGTTTAAACAGTTACTATATTAATATAAAAACAATATTTTACTTAAAATAGTTATTGACTCTATTAATAAAAACTATTATGAATTGTTCTAATTACGTATTTGATTTTTATGATTTATTAGACATTAACTAAAAAAATTACATCATCTAAGATTAATAAACGATTTTGTAGCTTAATGTACAATATCCCTATAAATAGAAACAGAAATTTCAATCAGTAGTATTATGTGAAAATGTTCACATTTGAACTATTAAGCTGACCAATTAAATCTACAAGCATTTGGTTTTGTTATGAAAAAAATACTGTGTATACATTTTCAGCACCATTTGTCTTGTGCTATGTGTATTTACATTATGGTATATATTTACAGTAAAATGTACATTCATTTTCATAATGTCTTAAAAATACAGTAACATACTGCATAACGGTTCTATAGTAAAATACAGTTCATATTACAGTTAAATACTTTGTAATTTACAAAAATCATTAACAGTGCACCGCATTTACTGTATTTCAAAGTGCTAACAATATCCATGTTGTGCATGTTCCTTATTACATCTTATACAAGAGTTCTGTCTGGTTGCCGAATCTGATTAGCTACGCAATATTCTGCAATAACAGCACTCATAGAGAATATTCACTCTTGTGTATTACTTCCCCCACATAGACAGCAGATTATTACAGTTTGTTAAATATTGCAACTATTGGAGAGCACAATGTACTTTTGAGGCTTTTTAGGCAAAAATGTAGATGTTTAGATTGCATGCAGTTTATTTACAAGGATAGTGCCAGATTTAAATATTTATAATTTCAGATATGGGCAGCCATCAGCCCATATACTATACATTCTGAGCAATGCAGAAGGTTGCACCACAAGATGGCGACAGACACTGTATAGTAATTCCTTAGGGCAGAAAGATTATTTTCACATTTTAATCTACAGCTGATCAAATCATTATAAAACAGGTAAGTGACATACTGAGTCTATCTCTCTCTTTTGTATGTTGTAGTGCTGTATTTATATCATAGTAATCTGCTAGTGTTTGCTTGGCTTGGCTTTTCAGAGTTAATTATTGTGATCTCTCGATTGCACCAGATAAATACTGGGAAATCTCTATAGACTGATGGCATTTCATGACGTTCAGCTTTATAATCCTAAAACATGAGCAAAATCGCCTTTTTTGTCATCACTTTAGATAATATGTTTAGATAATCATTCAAATACTATCTCTAAAGTGACGTTGGTGAAGTAGCAACCGTTTCTGCTGTTTTAACATCAGCTGCAGATGTGAATGAATGGCTGAAGAAAGTAGATACTCATACAAAAAGATTTTTAGACTTTCTGTGTTTGATTTTCTTTTTTATATACATGATTATGCCATGCAACTTTTATATGAATGCAATATCACAGTCGTAGCAGTGCAATATGGCTGTATATCATCACTGGTGAGACACTAAGGCACTCGGCTTGTGGCCTCAAGCTAACAAACTGCTACTCATGTGATATTGCTCATACATAGTTTTGTATATATGTATATTGAATATAGGTGTATGTCTATAAAACTCCTTAACCTAATTTTTCTTCTCTGTTTGAAAGCAAATCCTTTCTAAGCCAATAAACAGTGGAAGGGTTTTCAGTCCAATGACCCTGTAAGTAAATGCATTTAAAGCATCAGTGTGAAATAGCTCTTATGTAAAGGAAAGCAGGCCAATCACGTCAAAGATGACAGTGAGAACAGTGTGTGTTAGGCTTTAAACTGTGAGCTCTGTCATATTCTGCCTTGTTTTTTTTTTTGTTTTTTTTTCTGAAGAGTGTGAGCCCTCACAAATTGCTTGTGTGAAATGCAGTCTGAACATAATGTCAAAACATCCCCCCCTCCCCGCTGTATGGCCAGATAATAAGCAAACTAGCTTTCGTATCTGAATAAAACAAACCAGCCTCTTACTAATAGTATTTGTGCACAGAAACATTTCTGTACATTCACATTTATACACACATTTAGTAAAGTTTGTTTAGTAAAGTTTGTTGTTTTAGTATTCTGAAAGGATCTGCGTACTTAGGAATATTAGAAATATTGGTAAAGGTCAGTGTGGGTGGTTGTGTTTTATTGAGAGCCATCTCCAATGTGATGCTATTGGCCATGCTATGGCGATGCTATTGCACTTAAAATTTTCACTTGTCTATTGATATTCCAATTGTCAGTAAATATGATAATTGGTATGGGTCAGACGTTCATTCATTCATTTTTTTAGCTTAGTCCCTTTTTCTAATCTTGGGTCGCCACAGTGGAATGAACCGCCAACTTAATCAGCATATGTTTTACGCAGCTGATGCCCTTCCAGCTGCAACCTATCACTGGGAAATGGGTAAGATGTATTAAACCTTATTTATTTACTTTGATTTTGTGTGCTCAGAACATGTATTTAATATATGGGATATACTTTTGATGCAGATATAAAATTATCGTTCTCAATATTGCAATGGTTGTAGTATATCTTTTAAAGGGCACTTATGATGAAAATTATCTTTTGTAAGCTGTTTGGACAGAACTGTGTGTATGTATAGTGTGTTCACAGTCATATTGAAGTGATATGAACACAAGAAATCTTTTTTTTAACATTAAAATAGGGCCCAAATTCCAGTGACTTTGAGGCCCACCATAATGTGAGGCAAGAGTGAGGCATTCCACGCCCAACTAATTGATTGACAGGCGCCAGGTTTCTATAATAGCATGTACGTATACACATGTCCACAGAACAACTGAGATTAACTCTGTGATATTTATATAAGCATGTAAAATCGCTATCTTATAACCAATGATATAACCATCACGGCTGCATGGTGTCAGTAAATGCGCATATGTATGTTTGTGTGTACTGCAAACGGCATGCGTGTGTGTGACTCATCGTTTCCACCACAATTACATCAAATAAACTTACTTGGTATTTTTGACAAATGAGCTGTATTGCAGCTTCATCCAAGTCTGTCTTTATCACTGACTGCTGTTTATCTACTGTAACGCATGAGAAGCAGACACTAACGTAAGAACAGTGGACGGGGAGAAGCAGCTAATTTGCATTTAAAGCCACTAGCCACAAAAACAGCTACACTGTATTCAGACACCAAAATTGGCTGATTCTGGAGGCTATAATAAAATATCTGATGGGTATTTTGAGCTGAAACTTTACAGACAAATTCTGGAAACACCAAAGACTTATCTTACGTCTTGTAAAAGGGGTGAAATAGGTGCCCTTTAAAAGTCTTTAAAAGCAGTGACTTGCTATTTTCTTGAAATAGCTAAATCTGAGATATTTTCATTAACCACACCATTAATTTGCATCTTCATAACCAAAATGCAGATAGGGCTGGGAATTTAATTATCTTCCCTGCGCGCATTAGCTCTTTCAAACCCTTTAAATAAATCAGTTCAAAACTAAAAAAACTGAAAATTGTCATAACACAAGTGAAATTGCTCTCAATAAACTATAAATCATTACACCATCTCCTTTTAATGCAAATGAATAATGATGATTAAGTATGATCAACTAAATTTTTACTGAGTTGTTATTCCTGCAGTCAATGTAGATTACTTCTAAATGCACAATCAAAAAAAAAGTGTTTTGAAAAAGAACTGTAGAATTTATGTTTTTTAAATAACTTAATTTATTTGATATATCATACACCTGGCACAATAAGGCGCAAGACATGTTTGGCACGATTTGTTGCTATTTTCAGACCAGCGCAACCCTAATTTATATGTTTTGTGCCACGTTGTTAATATAGCAAATGCACTTTGTGGTTCCATGGGTGTGCTGGTCTAAAAAGGGGGTGTGTTAAGGCGCATTGTTGGCACATTGCTATTTTGATGAACTGAAATAGACCACGCCATTAACCAACTAAAAGCTGGTCTAAAGTCCAGTGCAGACCACTTTAGTTATGCAGCTTTGCCGGTCCAAACACTTACACATTGCTTATTACTAGGGGTGTCAAAGTTGTTTCTTCGGTGCACCGCGATGCAGATGAGGACAATTCAATATCGGTTCAGTAATTATCATAACCGGTTATCAGGTACTGTACACACCCCTACTTAATACATACAGGATGTACAGCAATACACAAATATCTTTACATATAGGAAAAAGAAATAGGGTTTAAAATGTTACAAAAATTATTATTTTCTACATAAATAATAAAACCATTACCTCTATGTCTTATCTCAGTTTTTTTTTTCATATTATTTATGAAAATTTGCATTTGTATTTAAAGTATTATTTATTACAAGCATATTTATATTTGTTTTAATAAAAGCAAGGTTAGATTTGTCCACCTGTCGGGTGTTGGAGACTTATGCATCACTATATGTGGCATAAGAATAGGATGTTTGTTTGGTTATTTATTATTCGTGGCTGGAAATTAGTCATAGGTCGTTCATAGGCAAGCCAATCATATGCGTTTAGAGCCAGAAAGAGAATTGATCCGTTCATCTCTCAAGTCCTCTATCGGGTTTGAGTCATTTTTCTTTCTTACTTGACTTGACACTAAAGCAGAATTGGATGTAGAAATAAGTAAATGGTTCTAAATCTTCTTTAAAGACGGGTGCATCATAATAACTAATTATTGTAATACTATTATTACTGATAATATTATTATTTTATTATTATCCTGTGCATTTCTGATCTTAAACTGTAGCTCCATGGAGAACCTCAGTTAGTATTATTTATGCAAAACTGCATTTTTGTTGCATTATGGATCATATTTTAGACTTTTCAAAAAATCATCAAACAATGTGTACCTAACAAGCATTTTCTTAGAAATATAAAAGGTCTGTCCTATTGTCACTAAGTTGTTGTTACTTTTTTACTGCTGGATATGTGGTTTTATTTTTTTGTTATTTTACAAATAAATGGAACCATGCTTTAAAACATATTGTTTCTCTATTTACTGCTTTGTTATAAGAGAACTAATTTTCTAAAATGTGTATAAAAAAAGGTTGCATTAGCATTTATTCATTTAGCAGAAGATTTTATCCTGCGACCAACAAGTAATGACAAAAGAAGAGCTTCAAATCATCAAAAAGAAGAAACAGAGCTTGTGTTTTTGAATGCTAACAAACCTTAAGCCAAGTCAAACAAGTAAAGCCACACAGTGTTGTTTTAAAGATTATTTAATTCTAATTATTTTTAAAAAAATGTTAATATTCTAAAGTCGATTTGTTAAGCTCATTAGGCTCTGTGTCGTTTGTATTTTTTATTTTAAAAAAAAATTCATTTAAACTGCTGTTTCATAAAAAAATCTAATGGGAATATTTGCCCTATTTGATATAAAGCTTTTATGGCACAAACGTGGTATTTAATTTAAAGCTTACTTGTTTTCATTTGTTAAAAAGAATGGCTTGATGTGCACTATTTTGTTTTTCTTTTGATTGTTTTTATAAATGTGATTTTAAAGTAATCTGTTTTGTTATAAAGCTTTTCTGGTAAAAAAATAAAATAAAATAAAAATTATAATAATAAAACAATAAGCAACAATTAAACAGTGTTTAAGTTTCTAATGCCTGCAGCATCATATGTTATAAAACGCTTCACAAAGACATTTTGATTTATTAAACAACTCATCTCTAATGCTTTCTTTCACATTATGTGACAAAAGAACAAATTACTCGAACAAACTACTATAAGTGATTCATTCATTCCTCATGTGCACGTTGTGTAGTGCGAGAAAAGATCAGTTCATTTTTCGAGTCCTCTATCGGGTCTGAATCGTTCGTTCACCACGGGCCAATCATATGCGTTTAGAGCCGGAAAGAGAATTGATCCGTTCATCTCTTGAATCCTCTATCGGGTCTGAGTCCTTCGTTCACCACGGGCCAATATGCGTTCAGATCCGGAAAGAGAATTGATCCGTTCATCTCTCGAGTCCTTGGGTTTGAGTCATTCTGTCACGTGATAAACGAACGACTCAAGAACCAGAAGACTCAAAAGGTGAACTAATCATCATGGCTCCTATCAGCTCAGACTGTGTACATTAGTTAAGATTATATGTGATTGTTAGTGTAATGTGAACGAACCACTGACATTTGAAGACATGAAGAGGTGAGCTGAGCAAAGAGACAAAAATACCTTCATAGACAAAAGAGCAGGTAAACATTAAATTATTATTTTCTCCTTCCTATAGTATTCTATTTATGACTTATTTGTAGTGAGATCAACCTTTTGTTCTTGTTGTAGATGTGTTTGGAAGCAATTCGTAACATTTTAATAATATTTTGGCAAATTGAACCAAATGAACGAAATTACTCGAAAAAAAGATTTGTTCATCTCGATGAACGAGACTCAAAGATCCGAGTCAGTGAAATGATCCGAACCTCCCATCACTACTGGAAATAAGAACTGAATTTAGAAAAAGTTTTGAAACAAATCTAGGAACTTAACAAACAAAATTAATTATGTAGGCTAATGGATGTCTTCAGTGGAGTGCGTACAACACTGTGTCCTTATCCACTAAAGTAAAGGAGTAAAGTAAAGAGTAAAAGTAAAGTAAAGAGAAAGAGGGCGAATGGAGGAGGCTCGCTCTGAATCCTCGCTGCAGATTGTTTGTTTAACTGTTTCCTTACTAGTGAAACAATTCAGTTCAGTTTTTCCTCTTACAAAGTCTGTCATGTAAATAGCAAATGTGTCATGGCGTGACGCAACTGACTCCTAAAGGGAATGGGAGATGAGACTCTGATTGATTTAATGTATATTATGCTCAAAACACACACATAACTCATTAGAGACCCATAATTTTCCAACCTTTAAAATAGCAAAAGTGGACTCGGACATGCCCTTAATGCTTTTCCACAATGCGCCTTAGACTTTACGCCTAGATTATTAAAATAGAGCCTATATTATTTAATATGTGTATGCATATACATTAGATTACTGAGTACAAAAGACAAAAATGGAAGTAATTTAACAAAATAACCGATTGTAAGGTTCTATCTGCGTTCTGAATAATTTTGAGATATTGAGCTTTAAAGTTTTTGCATTTTCTACGAAACAGTATGTGTGTAACATTTGTTTTTTAATAAAAGTCTTAAAATGTAAACAGCTTATATAAATTATTATATAAATCATCCCATAATGTAAATAAGTTGTCATTTAATAAGAATATGTCAATCACTTTTTTGTCAAAGGTTTTGACAAAAATGTCAAATAGAACCTTATAATTCTAAGGTGACGTTATGATCACGATCCAAAAATGAGTACACCTAAAATTTGTTAGTCTTTTTGTTTTTTGTCAAATAAATCATTTGAATTAAAATATAGTGTTCTATTATTAAATTAAGTGGGCAAAATCTTATTTGAATGAATATACATTTTTATGAAAAAAAAAAAGTATAATCTTTAAAAAAAAAAAAAATTTTATCTAAAAATTGATAAAAATGTTGAATTTCAACAGGAGGTATACTAATTTATGCTGTGTACTGTATGTCTACATATAAAATATAATTATGCAATAAACAATTGTGTTTTACTTTACTGCTACCATTTTGTAGCACACTGCTAGTATGTTTCTAGCTTGATTTACCACACTGCCAGTACATTTTAAAACATTGGGTGCGTCTCAATCAGCTCAATGGCTCCAGAGTTCATGAATTAGTATGTCATGTGCACAAATTGGGGCGCTGCTAAAAACAGTATAGTCCTTAGTTCACTATTACGACACTGATGGTGACATTAAAATGTTGTATTTGTACAAAGCAAAAACTGGAATTAATGAACATTACAGCTAACATAACAGCTGATTTGATATTTTAGTACAGAAGCATCTGCTTTACCTCAACGCCGCTCTCGTAGGCCGAGCCGTCCAGCAGCAGGACTTTCACAGGCACCGTCTTTGGTCTTTTGGATTTCTGTGGTGATCTGGACATCCTACTGGGTGTTTTCTCAGACGAATCATCCGTGTCTCGGTGCTCATCTGACATCTTTGAATCGTGATCCTGAGTGTGTGATGAAAAAAAAAAAAACAGATTTTTTGAAAAGTTTCATGTATATACTACAAACTGAAATCTGAAGTCTGAAATCTTGTTTTCAAAGAAAATACAGTGAAGGATAAGTCATGAGTGACTTTTTAGTCAAAGGCAGTATTAAATTTAAGCATGATGTTTTATGAATTTTAAATCTTCGGCTTACCGTAAAACCTCCGTCTGCTGGGTTCTTGGTGGCTGAATTTCTCTCTGACATAGCAATCACTTGCAGTCCTAAAGTGATGATAAAAAAAAGACTAAGCTTTCAGTCAACCATGCTGTTTTAAGAATATACTTTTTCATTATTCAGCCAGGTATAATACAAATATTGCAATGAAAATAATGTATATTTAAATGTCAGTCAGTCAGGGTATAAAATGAATACCTTGACATGCAAACTGAAATTTAGCGGAAACATTTTATTACACCAAAGAATCTTTATGCGCATGCATTAATATAAATTATAAAAATTATATATAATATAAAAAATACATCTAAATGCAATTGTAATGATTATATATAAAAAATTTTGTTATAATATGACTATATTAAACATTTATATATTACGGTTATATTTAACTGTCAAGTATTTTAAAGTTGTTATTGTGTCACATTATTATTATTATTATAGTTGTTGTTGTTGTTAATAATAATAAATCAAATGATACAAGTTTAATAAATCAACAAAGCATGTCAAAGTACATACAGATACTGATATACCTACAATTTTAAACAATAATAAATTAAATAATAACAATAACCATGAAAAATAAAATAAAAAAACACTATTATTATTATTATTCATACATTTTCTTTTCGACTTAGTCTCTTTTCTAATCCGGGGTCGCCACAGCGGAATGAACCGCCAACTTATCCAGCACATGTTTTTACACAACGGATGCCCTTCCAGCTGCAACCCATCACTGGAAAACACCCGCACATTCCCATTCACACACATACACTATGGACAATTTTAGCTTACCTAATTCACCTGTAACACATGTCTTTGGACTGTGGGGGAAACCAGAGTATCCTGAGAAAACCCACGCAAAGAGGTGAGAACATGCAAACTTCAAACAGAAATGCCAACGGATCCAGCTGAGGCTCGAACCAGGGACCTTCTTGCTGTGAGGCGACAACACTACCTACTGCGCCACCATGTCGCCATATTATTATTATTATTATTATTGTGGTTGTTGTTATTTAATTTATTATTATTTATTATTAATAATAATAAATCAAATAACTAAAATTTAATAAACCAATAAAGCATGTCATAAAGTAAATACAAACACTCATTCATTTATTCATTTTCTTGTCTGCTTAGTCCCTTTATTAATCCGGGGTCGCCACAGTGGAATGAACCAACAACTTATCCAACAAGTTTTTACGCAGCGGATGCCCTTCCAGCCGCAACCCATCTCTGGGAAAAAATACAAATACTATTATACATAAATTTTTTTATATTATTATTATTTAATATTATTATTTAATATTATTATTATTAATATAATAATATTATTATTAATAACATTCATTCATTTTGTTTTCAGATAGTCACTTTATAATGATAACAATAATTAAAATTAATAAATTAAATAATAATAACGGGGCAGCACAGTGGTACAGAGGGTAGCGCTCTCGGCTCACAGCAAGAAGGTTGCTGGTTCAAGCCTCAGCTGGGTCAGTTGGCATTTCTTTGTGGAGTTTGCATGCTCTTCTCGTGTTTGTGTGGGTTTCCTCTGGGTGCTCCGATTCTTTAGGTAAATTGGGTAGGCTAAATTGTCCTTAGTGTATGTGTGTGAATGGAAGTGTATGGGTGTTTCCCAGTGATGGGTTACAGCTGAAAGGGTATCTGCTGCGTAAAACATGTGCTGGATAAGCTGGCAGTTCATTCTGCTGTGATGACCGTAGATTAATAAAGGGACTAAGCCGAAAAGAAAATAAATGAATGAATAATCATAATTATTTAATGTTTATGTTGTTACAATGAAAATCCCTAAATAAATGAATATCACTATTAATATAAAAATAATCAAAAACTTTATTATTATTCTTATTATTACTATCCATTTATCAAATTTAGCAAATCAATAAAAAATCCTAAATAAAATTGCATATCACCATAATCCTCTGAAACAGTAAAATATTGAATAATCATTATATATTCATTTATTTATTTTTAACTTGACATCCCAGCGGTACAAATACAAAACTAATATTTTTGGCTGTTGTTGTTTTTGTTGTAGTTTTTTATTTGCCTTTAAAAGACAGACCAAATTCTCTTTTGAAAAGCTTTTGTTGACAAACAATTTATAAACAGATTTAAATTCTCACTACAGATGTGAACAGTTTGGCACATGTTGCACTTTCAAAAGCACTCAAACACTTGTAGAGATGAAGCTCGTGACAATCATTTACTGTAAGCAAGCTGCTAGCATGTAAAAGAACACACAGTGCTTCGTGTTACATTACATCTTTCAATAATTAAAACACCTTGATAAACAGAACAATAAACAGAACCATGTGAGTTTACAAAAGCTTTAATGAGTCATTTTCATATCTGAATTTCCAGGTGAACCACACTTTAAAGGCTCTATTTTGACGGTCTATGCGCAGAGCGCAAAACGCAGGGCACAAACGATTTCATGGCATGTCAGAACGCATTTTTGCTAATTTAAGGATGGGAAAATTCACTTTGCGCCATGGCGCATGGTCTAAAAGGGTTGTTTATTTTCCTAATGAGTTATAGGTGTGTTTTGAGAATAAACCAATTAGAGCCTCATCTCCCATTCCCTTTAAGAGCCAGCTGCGTCGCGCTATATGCACATTTTGACGTAAAGTAAGTTCACTTTCGCTTTTGCTCTCGTGGATAGGGAAACCTTTACGCACAGACATCAATTAGCCTATAAATAATTAATTTTGTTTGTTAAGCGCAAAGATTTGTTTAAAAACTATTTCTAAATTCAGTTCTAATTTCTAGCAAATGAATAAATGAACAATAATATATATATATATATATATATATATATATATATATATATATATATATATATATATATATATATATATATCCTTAAGATATTATATATTTTTCATATGTAAAGATATTTGCGTATTGCTCTGCATCTTGTTTGTAGTGTGTAAGCCAGGCGCACTTTGCGCCAGACAATAGACCGACTTTGTTCTGGTCTAAAGATCAGACTATTTACAGTTTCTCAAAATAGCAACGCACCAAAACACGCCTGCTTTTTTAGACCAGAACGCCTATGGGCACACATTTGAATGCAAATGCATTTGCTATTTAAACAGCATGGCACAACACCTCAAAATGACCCTTGCGCCGAGCTAAAAGTAGCAGTAGAGTATTGCGCCGCGCCTTGCGCCACATTGTGCCAGGTGTAAGATAGGGCCCTAATACACTGAAGCAGATCAAGAACAAACTAACACACCCTCTAGTTTTCAAAAAAGTGGATGTTGCACACGATAAAGATTATCAGAGGAAATGCATTATGAAGTACGAAATAGCCGTCTCTTCTGCTGATTATACTCAGTAAGCTATAATTTTAATAATCAACAAGTATAAAGTACAATAAATTTATACAATATCATAAATAAAGGGAAGCATGCGGTTACATAAATTAATACATGGCTGATTTATACTTGGGCTGCACAATGGCTCAGTGGGTAGCAAGTTCGCCTAAAAGCAAGAAAGTTATTGGTTCGAGCCTTGGCTGGGTCAGTTGGCATTTCTGTGTGAAGTTTGCATGTTCTCCCCGTGTGCGGTTCTTCCAGGTGCTCTGGTTTCCCCTACAAGTCCAAAAAGCATGTGGTATAGGTGAATTGGATAGGCTAAATTGTCCGTATGTATGTATGTGTGTGAATGAGTGTATGGATGTGTATGGATGTTTCCCAGTGATGGGTTGCAGCTGGAAGGACATCCGCTGCATAAAAACATATGCTGGATAAGTTGGCAGTTTATTCCGCTGCGGCAACCCCAGATAAATAAAGGGACAAAGCCTAAAAGAAAATGAACGAACATTTTATACGCAGTCACATAGCCCTCACCATGGCTGACACTGACACTAACGCGCACCTCTAAAAAATTAACTGTAATGAGTGTGGGTGCTGCTGAGAGCCATGAGCCAGATGGAGCGAGTGTTTAAAAGTGTCGAGTCCCATAAAGGCGGTCCAGATGATTAAAGTTGTTGCACGTCCGCCGGATCCCAACTCAAGTTTTAGCTACTTGTACATTAAGACAGTGTTCAGAAAAAACAAAACACCCGCAAAGAAATTAGAAACAAAGCAACATAAAAACCTTGCTGCCAGCTAGCATTTCTGAAATGTTACTGAAGAGCAACACAAACAGTGCGCAGAAGTATAAATGCATGGCTACATGCAATGTAGGCGCCGTGGGTCACGCTGATCACTCAACACAGAAGTATAAATCAGCCTTAAACTTATCTTTGCGCTCAGCCAAAACACGTTACCTAAGAACAAGTTGGCTATTAGATTCAAAAGACAGACTCGTTAGATATAGGTCTACACAAGACAAACTATCGATCATGTCTAACAACTACACAGCAGATTCGGGATGGACTGGCCGACGTTCGGCTGCTCTCAGCCAGGCAAATGTGCTCAGAGCTCTCGCTGACTGCCTGAAGCTCAGACGTGAGAATAGGCTGAAGCAACTTTCGGCGCATGCCAGAGTGTGTGTATGGTCACATGATGTGCATATTCAGTGGAGTAGTGTGAACAGAGAGCTTTTTAGATACGCTACATCAGTGGTGCCCAAACTCGGTCCTGGAGGGGCGGTGTCCTGCAGAGTTTAGCTCCAATTTGCCTCAACACACCTGCCTGGAAGTTTCTGGTATACCTAGATAGAGCTTGATTAGCTCGTTCAGTTGTGTTTAATTGTGGTTGTAGCTAAAATATGCAGGACACTGGCCCTCCAGGACCGAGGCTGGTCACCCCTGCACTAGATGAAACGCTATTGTGGACTTGGATCGTTTTCGTTCTAAAACGCATTAGTGGTAACGGGGCTTGAAAATGTGATGATTGACTTAGATTGAGTACATTTCCATCATTTGCCAATCAGCGGGTGTTCACACACAAGCACATGCACAGTCAGTCAGACACACCAACCACAGAACAATGGCAAATCAAACAAGTTCAAAGCTAGTTTTGGCAAACTGAAAATATAAGAACGTTCGAGGTTACTAAAGTAACCCTTCGTTCCCCGAGGAGGGGAACGGAAGCACTATAAGTGGATTTGATTGTAAAATCCACGTATTGGGAGGTTCGGTTCAGAAGCTACTCGTCTGAAAGAGTATTGAACGGGCCAATTAAGAATGAATTGGCAGCGCAAGCCTGCGCAGGTGAGCGGCATAAGCAATCAACTGAGTATATAAGCTCACCTGGCGCCAGCAGACGCTATCCTTTTTAAGCTGAAGAGACTTTCAACAGCTAAGGGACAGTCATTATGGCGACGGAGTATAGTGCTTCCGTTCCCCTCCTCGGGGAACGAAGGGTTACTTTAGTAACCTCGAACGTTCCCCTTCGGGGGGAACTTCAGCACTATAAGTGGATTTGATTGTAAAATCCACGCATTGGGAGCCCATTGAAAGCGCCATAATGACTGCACCTTACCAACACCCCCGATGAGGAGATAGTCAAGCAAGCGTGACGCACCCACATCATGGGGGGCGCGGTCCTCCAACGTGTCCCTGGCCCTAATTTATCCTACTTCAACAGAAGTTTTACGGATTTATATATATTTTTTGGGAAGTCGTGAGCATCTAGATAATTCTAGGAAAATACGACAGTACGTTGGGAAGCGTGCAATCCCGATAGGGAGGACGCTGCGGAGGCCATCCGTTACCCAAGGGGGGATAGATGGCAGAATTTACATATGGACTAGCCCTAAAAAGGGGGAGTACGCATAGCAAAAGAGTGGTTAGCGGGGAGGGAAGACACGGGTCCGCCCAGGGGGGGGACTTAACCGTGGCGGAATAAGCATATGGGATCGCCTAGTGGGGATCACGCATAGCAGGCACCTTTACCCAAAACGAGGGCTGACCAGCGGGCAGACCTACAACGTAGTGGGCCAGCAAGTGACTCCTCCGCTGAGTCAGTGCTGGGGGCCACGGAGGAATCTGCAGGGCTCACCTGACGGGGAACTTTACTGACAGATAAAAGGGCGCACGTATCTCCGTGTTAGGGAAAATGGCGCAGCAAGCGTGTTTCAACACCCTACCGAATTGTTTCCTCAATCACCAAGGGTTACCTAATACCCTTGAGGAAACCGGCTCCACTCGCAGATTGTAAAACCTTGCAAATGTGTTGGGTGTCACCCAGCCCGCAGCTCTACAGATGTCTGGGCGCTCTCGGGGGACGCGGCTCATATCGGCTCTGATAGTGAAAGAAAGGCATCCACAATCTAGTGGGAACTTATTTCGGTACGGCACTTCCCTGCTGCCGACCGCTATAACAGACGAAGAGCTGCTCAGATGATCTAAACTCTGAGTGCGGTCCGGATAATACGCAAAACGCGAACTGGACAATAAGAAGGGCTGGGTCTGCCTCCTCCGAGGGCAGCGCTTGCAGGCTCACTACCTCGTATTAAAACGGAGTGGTAGGAACCTTGGGCACATATCGCGGGCGGGGTCTCAGGACGTGAGAGAAGCCAGCCCAATTACAGGCACGAGTCACTGACCGAAAAATGCCTCCGGGTCCCCGACCCTCTAATCGATATCAACGCGACCAGCAGAGCTGTCTTCAGGGACAGAAAGATACTGAGTCGAGGATCGAAGGGATCTGACGCGGCTTGTGTAGCGAAGGCGAGATCCTAAGAGGGCATGAGAGGGGGCGGGGTGGATTAATTCGCTTAACGCCCCTGAGGAACCGGATGATGAGGTTATGCGTTCCCACGGTGCTGCCAGCCACCGCGTTATGAGAGCGGAGATGGCAGCCACGTAACCTTGAGTGTGGAGGGCGACAGCCTGCTCTCCAACTTCTCTCGGCGTAAAGAAAGCACAACGCTGATCTGGCAAATTACGGGGGTCTTCTCAGCGAGAGACACACCATTCAGTGAATAGACTCCACGTCAGGGCATAGGCGCGCTCGGGGAGGGGGCTCTAGCCCGAGTGACGGTATTAGCCACCGCAATCGGAGGTTACCTAAGTCTTCCTCGCGTCTAAAATCTCTTCAAAGATCGGCGAGGGTGCCAGGTGGTGCCCTGTCCCTGAGAGAGTAGGTGCTCTCTCGAAGAGACTGCCAGGGGAGGGCTATCGCGAGGGAGAGCTCTGACATCCAGGTCCGGTTGAGCCAGAGGGGCGCAACCAGCAACCTGTTCCTCGTCCTCCCTGACCTTGCACAGTAACTGCACGAGCAGGCTCACTGGGGGAAACGCGTATTTGCGCGTGCCCCGAGGCCAGCTGTAAGCCAGTGCATCCGTGCCGAGAGCACTCGGTCAGGGAAAGAACAACTGGCAATGAGCGATCTCGGGGGAAGCAACAGATCGATCTGGGCTTCCCCGAATCGCGCCCATATCAGCTGAACAGACTCGGGGTGGAGTCTCCATTCTCCAGGACGCAAGGCTGCCGTGAGAGCGCATCGGCTGCACGGTTGAGCTTGCCTGAATATGAATGGCGTGCAGCGATTTCAGCCGCGGGTGACTCCAGAGGAGCAGACGGCGGGCGAGCCGAGACATGCGGCGAGAGCGCATACCCCCTATACGGTTGATATACGCCACCGCCGCCGTACTGTCCGTCCTGACCAGCACGTGTTGCCGCTCCAGCACCGGAAAAAAACGGTGGAGAGCGAGGAACACTGTCAACAGCTCCAGGCGATATGCCAATGCAACTGGGTACCTTTCCACAGGTCCGCAGCCGCATGCCCGCAACGCACAGCCCCCCAGCCCGTGTTGGAAGTGTCTGCTGAAACGACAACAAGACTGGACGCCTGTTCTAGAGACACCCAGGCCTGTAGGAACGAGGGGTCGCTCCAAGGGCTGAGGGCGCGGCGACACAGCGCAGTAACAGAGACTCGGTGTGCGCGCGCGTGCCATGCGCGTCTGGGGACTCGATCGTGAAGCCAGTGCTGAAGTGGTCTCATATAGAATAATCCGAGCGGCATGAAGCGGCTGCGGATGCCATATGCCCCAGGAGCCTCTGAAATAGTTTCAGTGGGACCACTATTTTACTGTCGAGCTCTCTCAGACAGTACAGCATCAGCTGAGCGCGCTCTCCGGAGAGGCGCGCTGCCATGGTGACCGAGTCCAGCTCCAGCCCGAGAGAAGAGATCCTCTGCACGGGGGCGAGTTTGCTCTTTTCTCGGTTGACCTGAAAAACCCACAGGTGGAAGTGCCAGAGCACTTTGTCTCTGTGCATAATCAACTGCTCCGAGAGAGGGCAAAAATCAGCCAGTCGTAAAGAAATTGAGTATGCAGATGCCCGCGAGCCGAAGGGGCGCTGAGGCACCCTCCGCGGGCTTGGTGAGGACCCGCGGAGACAGAGAGAGCCCGAAGGGGAGGGCTTTGTATTGCCAAGCTCGACCTTCAAACGCAAACTGTAGAAACTGTCGGTGGCGAGGAAGAGTGGAGACATGGAAATACGCGTCCATCAGGTCTAATGCTGCAGACCAATCCAGAGGACGAACGCACCGGAGGATGCGCTTCTGCGTGAGCATTCTGAACGGCAGCTTGTGCAGGCAGCGGTTCAAAACGCGCAGATCTAGGATTGGCCGTGACCCACCGCTCTTTTTGGGCACGATGAAGCGTGGGCTGTAAAACCCGCTCTCCATCTCGGCTGGAGGGAGCGGCTCGATTGCATCCTTCGCCAGGAGGACAGCAATCTCCTTTCGCAAGACAGGGGCGGACAGGGGGCTGACCCTGGTGAATACACACCCGTGACTTGGGGGGCCGTTTCGCGAACTGAATCGCATAGCCGAGTCTGATTGTGCGTATGAGCCACCGCGAAGAGCTGGCCCGCGCTAACCAGGCAGGCAGAGCTCTCGCTAATGGACTCATCGCTACAATCGCTGACGTACCAGCAGTGGGGCAGCGCGGAGTGGGTGTGCTGATCCGGGAAGCTCGCGGGTCCCACGGAAAAGCTGGAGGTGAGATATTTGCTCTCACTCCAAACCCGAGCTCCGGAGGGGAGGCTCGAGGGGTGGGAGAAAGGAGACCGTCCTCCCAGCGCTCGTGAGCCACTGGCGAAACGCACCGAATCTGCAAGCTAGAAAGCATAGCGTCCCAGACTGGCAGATTTCGGGCTGTCACATCTGGGGAAGTGAAAAGTGCCCTTTCATAATGTTTTCATGGCAGTAAAAAGTGCCGTTGGAAATGGGGCCCCGCCCTCCAGCGGGGAAAGAGCAAGTTCCCTCTTCTCCAGATGGCCTGTCCCATGGGCGCTTCGCGGTCCGTTGCCGGACTTAGCGGCGTTCTGGGCAGGGGGGCTGCCTACTTCCGAGGTGCCCGACGCGCTCGCTTTGCCGGAGGCGTGTGTGGGGGCGGAGCAGCTCTCGTAGGCGGGCGCCTTCGGCGAGGAGCAGGTATGAATGGCACGGCGGGCGGAGCGGGCTACGGACCGCCGATAAGACATCACCCACCAACTGCTCTCTCACCGCCTTGAATTCCTGGGTGAATTCACAGACAGTGTCGCCGAACCTGGCTGGGGATATGGGGAAGTCAAGAAAGCGGACTTTGTCGACTTTGCGCATATCAGCCAGGGGTGGCGCTCCTGGACCACTAATGTGGACATCGTCCTCCCCAACACACACGCAGCGGACTCAGTAGTCCGAAGAGCTAAGTCGGCGGCGGTGCGAAGCTCGTAAGCCTGGGTTGGACCCACCCTCGTGCAGCTCGGCCAGCGCCTGCGCTTGGTAGCGCTGGTAGGTGGCTATCGCATGCAAGGCGGAAGCAGCCTGGCCCGCAGCTATGTAAGCTCTAGCTCCGAGGGAGGTAGATAACTTACAGGCTTTGGATGGGAGACGAGGCGGACCCCGCCAAGAAGAGGCGCCGCGCGGATTTACCGCCATCGCGCACTCAACCTGAGGAATCGCCACATACCCCCTGGCTGTTTCACCGTCAAGAGTGGTTAGGGTGGAGGAACACGCAGCACGAGCAGAAAAAAGTGCTTTACAAGACCGCGTGAGCCTACTGTGCACCTCCGGGAAGAAGGGAACGCCCCTCTAGTCGGTCCGGCCGCGGAGCTGGGGGATAAACCATCTCCAACCCACGGCCGAAGCAGCCCGGGAAAGCACGGCTAACATGTCCGTTTCAGGATCCGTAGTGACAGCGCTCACCAGCCCGAAGGGGGCGAGCGGGTCTGGATCATCATCGGACAATGAAAGCCCACCCTCCGATGCCGCGGTGGACATCTGATCTCCGGTGTCATCGGGCGTAAGGGCTACCATCTGTTAGACGGATCGCTTCCCCCGCCCGAAGCTTGGATGGAGCGCTTAGAGGAGCGGGAGGTCCGCGGGCCCGTGGGCGACGGATTATCTCTCGCTGAAACCCTCAGATCTGCCCGAGTGCCCGCTGCAGAGCAGGGGACAACTGGGGTGGTTCGCCCTTTTGCAAAGGCTAACCGTGATCTTGCGCAACAGTCATGGCATCGCAATGACGACATGAACTGCCCGCGAGCAGCGCATTAACATGCTGGACCCCCAGACATGTAACGCAGTGCCCGCGCCCATCATCCGAGGACAGGAAACCACCGCATCCAGAAACGCACAGTCGGAGCGCCGTCCTGATAAGGACGTGCTGCACGACTGTGTTGCTCTTTCTGTGAAGTTTGCAACTTTATACGCACCGCTCTGGAGGACCGGACCCAAAGAACGCCAGGCAAGGGAGAAACCCAGCTCGACCGTCTGCCACTGCGTGTACACACTCTGGACCGGGAGAATGCTCTCGTTCGCTCAGAATCGCTGGTCACAGCAGGAGGAACCCTCATCGACTCGATCAGAAAGTCTCTGAAGCGAAAAGGATAGCGTCTGCTGGCGCCAGGTGAGCTTATATACTCAGTTGATTGCTTATGCCGCTCACCTGCGCAGGCTTGCGCTACCAATTCATTTTTAATTGGCCCGTTCAATACTCTTTCAGACGAGTAGCTTCTGAACCGAACCTCCCAATGCGTGGATTTTACAATCAAATCCACTTATAGTGCTGAAGTTCCCCCCGAAGGGGAACTGCTTTTCCCTTGAAGATCTAAACCATCTAGTGTTTTATTGTGCAACTATAGTAATGATAATATTTATAATATGTAGAATTTGATTGGGTGACATGGTGGCGCAGTGGGTAGCGCTGTTGCCACACAGCAAGAAAGTCACTGGTATGAGCCTCAGCTGGGTCAATTGGCATTTCTGTGAGGAATTAGCATGTTTTCCCCGCGTTTGCGTGGGTTTCCTCCAAGTGCTCTGGTTTCGCCCACTGTGCAAAGACATGCACTATAGGTGAATTGGGTAGGCTAAGTTGTGTATGTGTAGGATGAGAGTGTTTGGGTGTTTCCTAGTGATGGGTTACAGCTGGAGGGGCATCCGCTGCGTAAAACATATGCTGGATAAGTTAGTGGTTCATTCCGCAACTACTGATTAATAAAGGGACTAAGCCGAAAAGAAAATGAATAAATGAATAAATGAAAATGAATAAATTAATGAATGAATTTGATTGTTGCCTCTCACATTGTTCCAGAACAACATAAAAATTGTGTTGATTAGTGTTTTATATTTATTTTATAGTGATTTGTCAAATGAGTTTTTTTAAGCAACACAATAGTTACTTTCCCTGGAAATTAGTTACTTTTAGAATTATGTAAATCAGTTACAATTTGTGAGAAGTAACTAGTAACTATAACTAATTACTCTTTGAAAGGAACGTGCCCAACACTTTAAATGATGAGGAAACAGAATACACTACCTGACAAAATTCTTGTCTACCATCCCAGTTAAGACCAACAAATAATAACTTGACTTCTAGTTGATCATTTGGAGGTAGATATTTCAGATGAATCTTCTGTTGAACTGCATCCCTATCATCACAAATACTGCAGGAGACCTAATGGAACCCACATGGACGCAAGATTATCACAAAAATCAGTCAAGTTTGGTAAAGGAAGAATCATGGTTTAGGGTTACATTTAGTATGGGGGTGTGTGACAGACTGACAACATCTACAGCCTGAAGTATCAAGACATTCCTACTGCTCAACATTACAAACCACAGGAGAGAGCAAATTCTTCAGCAGGATAGTGCTCCTTTTCATACTTCAGCCTCCAAATCGAAGTTCCTGAAAGCTGAAATGTTAAGGTGCTCCAGGATTGGCCAGCCCAGACTCAGTATTGAGCATGTCTGGGGTAGGATGGAGGGGGCATTAAATCTGTCAATGGAGGAGGCATTCTGAATCCAAAGAATCTTGATGAACTGGGAGTCATACACAATATTAATTATTTTTCCACTGCACCATGACTTTATATTCTATAATGTACATTATTTATATTAAGTGACAAGACTTTTGTCTACGCAAAGTCTGACCTTACTGTCCTACGTAATTATTTAAAAATCAAGACATGATCATACTTTTATTTGGTAAAATAAGCATAATCTAGAGGCCTTTGCCTTTCATATAAGCCACTTCTCATACCAAATGATCAACTAGAACTCAAATTATTATTTGTTGTTCCTAAAATTTATTTAGGCAGCAAGACTTCCAAGTCAGATAGTGTACATACAGATACAGAATCAAGACAAGACATGTGCTCATTGACATATGATGCTAAAAATCAAATAAGCACTGTGTGTTCATAAATTAAACTAGCTAGCTATGAAGATTTCATATTAATAAATTAACGAGATGTGACACACTGTTGAAATAAACAGATTTTCTATTGAAATGAGACACTTTCATTTATTGCCAATATTGGAACAGAAACCTTAAAGCTTTCTGATGTTGACAGTGAATCTAAAAAAAAATGAAACATTTAAAAACCTGACTGAATGTGCCAGCCATTTTTAGCAAATAAACTTGTCTGTGTTTAATGGTGTTGAGGTGTCGCAGCTTGACAGTTTGATACCACTGTGAATATGCTAATCGCCTTCATTTCCATCTCATTCACTTGCGCCACGCTGTGCTACTAAAAGCCCCAAACATCTCCCCATAGAAAATCTCCAAATATCACTTGATATAAGCAGCAGTGGTTCAAACAAACAAACCTCCCCGTTCGGCCATGCTCGTTTTCATCATTCGCTTTTTAAGCACTATCCACAAATGTACCGGTGATTCGGTCTGAAGACAAACAGCCCAGTCCATTAAATGACTAATCTATACATTTAACTGTGCTCGCTGACTTATCTCTTCTACCAATTAACCGGTTTTTACTGAAGCCCTGCAGTTTGCCTTAATGGAGGCCTTAATGCTTTAATTATTTTAGCTGAACGTCCTTGAGGGGTTGAGCTTTCTTGGTGCTTTTATTCTTATAACAAAAGATAAGAACTGATGGAATGGGACACATCAAGGCTTTACTTGATTTAGAATGTCTTTTATAGCTGAAAAAAAAACTATGAATATATATTTGTGTATTTTCAGATGGACCATTTATTCCTGGATTAATAATTCATTTATAAATAATTTTACTTAATTTATTACTCCATTTAATGTCCATTACAACTATATGGAGGCATGCCGTTTTCACGTCTTAAATTTTGTCATTTCAAGGCACAGTTCACCCAAAAATGAACATTTATTTACTATTTTTTTCTCTTGAACACAAAAGCAGATACTTTGAAGATTGTTTGAAACCTGTAAGCACTGACATCCACAGCAGGAAATACAAATACAATGGAATTTACTGTTAACAATTTTTGTAAATTACAGAGTATTTAACTGTAATATGAACTGTGGGACACTAAACTGTATTTACTGTATTTTAAAGTAGTATTGTGAAAACGACTGTATATTTCACAGTAAAGATATACAATACTGTAAATACAAATACAACCAGATAATTGGTGCCATAAATGTAAATACTGTATTTCTGCTGTAATTAATTTACAATGAGTTACTGGCAACTTAACTATAATATGAACTGTATTTTACTGCAGGACAGTTATGTAGCATGTTACGGTATTTTGAAGTTGCACTGCAATTACTGTACATTTTACAGTAAATATGTACAATACTGTAAATAAATATAGAGAAAGATAAATGGTACTATACTATGTACAGTATTTATATGATTTATCTACAGTAAGATACTGGCGAATTGCTGCCAGTAAGTTTCTACAGAAAATTGTTACGGTCAATGGTTACAGTTTTACAACATGTTTCAAAAATATATTTTTTTGTGTTCAATAAAAACTGATAGCAAAAACAGGGCTGCATCTAAAATTGCATACGTCCGTACTATATAGTATGCTAAAAGAATTCATAGGATTCAAAAAACAGTTTGCGAGAAGTACACGTATGACCAACTGCTTCCTACAAGATTCTGAAGTGCGCATTGTAAGGACGGCACGCTATTCTATGATGTTCCAGGAGAGAATTCATGAATGGGAGTGAAGTGACGCAACTTATGCGGGTAGGTCATATGATCATGACAAAATGGTGAATGTAGTACATCTGGGTTCCATTCATACTGCTCACATTCATACTGTATAGCATGTACTTTTCTAACGGCCGAGTAGTACATTTAAATTCAAATGCAGTACCTACTGCATTTGACAAGGCCAACTAGGCCACAGCCATAACACCCTGCAGCCCAAGACCGGTTACTCACTAAAACTAAGCAGGGCTGAGCCTGGTCAGTACCTGGATGGGAGACCACGTGGGAAAACTAGGTTGCTCTTGGAAGTGGTGTTAAAGAGGCCAGAAGGGGGGAGCTTAACCTGTGGTTTGTGTGAGTCCTAATGCCCTGGTAAAAGTGAAGGGGACATTATACTGTCAGTGTTTAACTGAGGTCCAGATCATTAAAAATCCCATGGCACTTCTTATAAGTCCTGGCCAAAGTCCCATAATCGGCCCTTACGATCATGGCCTACCAATCATCCCCATCCACCGAATTGGCTTTATCACTGTCTCTTCATTCGACCAATAGCTGGTGTGTGATGAGCGCATTGGCCCCTTTGTCCTGTGGCTGCCGTCGCATCATCCAGGTGGATGCTGCACACTGGTGGTGGTGTGGAGAAACCCCTCTCATGATTGTAAAGCGCTTTGGGTGTATGCGCTATATAAATACACATTACATTACATTAAATTAGATTATTAAAGAGTCATAGGAGGTTTCGGCTGCAACCCATAACATAACTGAAATATCGTTTAAAAATAACATTTTCACTGCGGTAACTTTGCTTTCCAGCTTGTCATACAAAATGTAACTTGAACAAAAGTATAGGCTATTGTCACATGTCTGGTGTGTCTATGTTGGGTTGTGTCATGTGGTGTCCTATGTGTTTGTTCCATGTGATTCTGTTGATGTCATATGTTTTCCTTGGTTCTGTTTTCCCACCATTTGTTAATGTTCTTTAGTTCCATAGGTGTCTCTTCCCTGTTTATATTCAGTTAAAATGTGCCCTTTGTATTTATACTCCTGTGTTGAGTTCAGTCTTTGTCTGTCATGTCCTATCTGAGTTAAAAGTTTCTGCAGTAAGTGTGTTTTTGTAAATAAATAAATGTTTTGTTAATAAATAAATAAGTGTTTTAAAAGTGTTTTTGGGTCTTTACCCTCTGTGTCGCACCACACCTATAACAGCTATATTACAAAAGAAGGTTTTTAAGGTAAGTACATCATATAATATGACAACATTCAAAGTTTAATTCTAAAATCTCATTACAAGCTTTAATTGTAAATAAGATGAATTTAGTAGTCTTACATGAAAGGTCAGAATAACCATTATACTACTACAACCACTGTTTTACCATTCTAGTAAATATAAAATTCTGGTCATTCCAGTATTAAAATATCAAAAGATTAATTCCTTCTAACTATTGAAATGTTTTATTATTGTTTCCATTCATACTAACACACTAATAAACACTGACAACATTCTATATTAAAATTAACAGTCTTTCTCTTCGGGGACAAAGAATTATTGATGACTCATTCTGCACTGCACAGACCTTTCACCAGAATGTCCTCTATAACAAGAATGCCAAATCTTTTGAATCATTTGATGCCATAGTAAAGGTTCAAGTCAAGGTTCATGGTTTATTTACTTTAGTTTACTCTATTGTCCAAAAGTAGGAATTTATCTTTGGCTACACCACACAACCACATCAGCCTTCACATTACACATATCACAGAAACAGGCAAAACAAAAAAAAACATTTAATACCACCACATTAAAAACCCATACTTAAAACCCAGTATTTAAAATTCTAATGGCAGTCGGCAAAGAATTTGAAGGACATTTGATACACATTTTTCTTTCTGTGAGGCTGCCTAAAACGTCTTTTTGATGGCAAGAGCTGAAATTTTATGTTTAAAGGATAAGAACAATCTTCAATGATGACGTGTGCTTTCAGTTTAATGCTCATTGAATACATTATAATGTATTGGCTTGTCTTTGTGCTCTACCTACAATTGCACTGGCAACTTTTACTACTTGACACAGTTTTTGCTTTTCTATAACTGGCAACAGTCTATAACAGTGGTCCCCAACCTTTTTCTAACTGCGGACCGGTCAACGCTTGACAATTTTACTGCGGACCGGGGAGTTGAAATATTGATAATAATAATAATAACAATGAACTTAAATTCACTGTGTACTCATATGGAACTTAATTAGCACATTGCTCCAACATTACAATGCTATTATAACATTAGGAAGTAATAACTTTATTTACACATTGCTCCAACAATATAACACATTATAACATCAAAAACTGTCCGTAACGCTAAATCAATGGGAGCCCTGAGCTTGTTTCTTTGCAACGAGATGTCCCATCTAGGGGTAATGGCAGACAAAAGCCCCTTTCACACATGGAGACCTTTCCAGAAAATCACCGGCAATTTTCCGGAAAGATGTGAATGTGTGAACAGGCCCTTTTTAAAAAATACCGGTAAATTCGTTCTGGCTATTTTCCAGAAAGAGACGTTGTAACATTACCGGTAATTTGCCGAAATGTTGTACTGTGTAAATGCAGAAGCAAGATTGCCGGAAAGAGCGTGTGCACGTCTAGAATGTGCTGACGTGAGATGTCTGCTTTAGCCAATTAGAACAGTCAGACGCATTCACATCCGCGCGGTTAATGAGAATAAAAGCCTTTGAATATTTTTCCAGACACATTTAGCTGCTAGAAATTAGTCAGATAACGTTTATATGTTCATCTTAATGCCAACCGTGAAAATAATTATCGATAAGATGCTTTTGATAAGCTGTTGTTTGTTTACCTTCAAACTTTGCGTGTGCCCGTGAAACAGCCCGTGAGCACCAGCACACAAACATATCATGTCCATTTCGACATGCGAAAGTGTTTCTCTATATGTTTTTATAGAAGTTGTTCACAATACGGATCCATCCACAGAGTTTGTGATGTAGTCAGATGATGTTTACTAATACAAGCGCAGCGGTTTAGAGGTCATTTCTGGTTAATGATGTCAGCGGCCCGGGTACCGGTCCGCGGCCTGGGGGTTGAGGACCACTGGTCTATACCATGCAATCATATTAAAACCCACAACACTTTCAACCAAATTCTTATATTCCATCTCCAGAAAATCTTACCTTACACCTAATAGTTGTAACCTCTTAAGATATAATCTCTACATTGCTTTATTTTAAAAATACATTCTGCATTTACAACTAATGTCAATGTTTCTAAACAATTAAAAACATATTAAGAGTACAATCTCCTAAAAGTATATCTAGTAATCTTTAAAGTAATCTCCTTTAAAGTCACCACAAAATCAAAATTCACAGATCAATACTGTTGTATTGACATACGTCAGTATATAATGACTGTTATTTACTGACCTAAGGGGCAGGATCAATCTGTCAATCACAGCACATCCAAGTAGTTCATTTAGAGGCAAATCCCGCCTTACTGTTTTTTTTTTTATGAAAACAAAATTGTACTTGTCAAGCTGTTTCAAATACTTTATGTCCTAATAAAACTAATATGATGAAATGAGCCTTTAAAAAACATTATTTAAAAAAAGAGTGATTATGGGGGAGCAGTTACATCTCATTCACAAAAATCAAATTGAACCAAAAGAAAATGACCCTTCAGATAGGTATGAATCACTGGAATAGTAACAGTGGTTGCTTTCGAGCTCCTTCTCTTTCAGGTAATGCGTCTTCAGATCAATATATTGACAAAGCCTTTTACGGTACTGGGCTAAGAAGGTCAGTTTATAGTCTGGAAATTAATTCATGTGATTCCATCAATGCATAGTCATTAAATGTTACCACAAATCAATATACTTTTAAAAACGTCAATGTTGAACTAATAAAATGGTATTTGTACTATATGAATTTATAATAAAAATATAACATAACAAGGAAACATAACAATTTCGAAATTTTCGTATTATTGTACTTTTTGTAAAAGATGTTGTGTGTGTGTGTGTGTGTGTGTGTGTGTGTGTGTGTGTGTGTGTGTGTGTGTGTGCGTGTGTGTGCGTGTGTGTGCGTGTGTGTGTGTGTGTGTGTGTGTGTGTGTGTGTGTGTGTGTGTGTGTGTGTGTGTGTGTGTGTGTGTGTGTGTGTGTGTGTGTGTGATTTCATTTTAACTCAGTATCTAGAGTTTTCTTGAGAACTTAAACACACAATGAAAGCTCATGATCAAATGGCTTAACACCCATGAAAAATCTGTCATCATTTACTCACTCTTTATTTGTTACAAACCTTTATGAGTCTCTTTCTTCTGTTTAACACAAATGAAAATATTTTAAAGAAAGCTGGAAAACTGTAACCATTGTCTTCCATAGTATTTGTTTTGCTTGCTGATGAAATCAGTCAGGTTTTCAACTTACTTCAAAATATTGTCTTTTGTGTTCAACAGAATAAAGAAACATAGAAACATAAAGGACTATAAAACACTTGAGGGAGAGTAAATAGTGGGTGAACTATCTCTTTAAGAAAACAAATCTTTTAGTGTAGAGGTCTCAGACAGGCTTGATAACATATTACTGTAATACAACAGCCTGAAGAAAACAAGCAGGGCAATTCAACACATTAACACATAATGTTTGAATAGACATTATAACAGAACACTTCTCCTAGAGCTAAAGTAGTGATATGTGACCCTATGCTGCAGTATTTCTTAAGGTTATAATGCTCTTGTTTAATTTTTGTTGCAAAAAAAAATATTTATTTTTATAGATTTAATTGGGTATTATCAATTTTATTGTTTGAATATGATTGGTTTATTGGTCAATCGATCAATTGGTTGATCGATCAGTTGGTTGATTGATTAATTGGTTTGTTGATTGGTTTGGTGGTTGGTTGCATTTCTCATATGTTGGATGAATCATGATAATCTGACATTCATATCCAATATTAATGAGAAATTATACTCCAGAACATGCTTACCATAAAAATCACCTGTATTAACCCCATTCAATTTGAGGCTTTTATGGAATTAGATTTGTAATGTAATGTAATGTGTATTTATAAAGTGCATTTATCATTTATGGCCATACACCTAAAACGCTTCACAATTATGAGGGGAGGGGGGTCTTTCCACACCACCAACCATGTGCAGCATCCAGTTGGATGATATGAAGGCAGCCACAGGACAACGATGCCAGTGCGCTCTATACACAACAGCTTTTGGAGGAATTGAGAGACAGCGATAAAACCAATTCGGTGGATGGTGATAATTGGGAGGCCATGATGGTAAGTGCCAATAGAGGGAATTTGGCCAGGACCTTGGGATTACACCCTTACTCTTTACGAGAAGTGCCATGGGATTTTTAATCACCACAGAGAGTCAGGACCTCAGTTTAACATCTCACTTGAAAGACGGCTCCCACTGACAGTATAGTGTCGTCATCAATTTACTGGAGCATTAGGACTCACACAGACAGCAGGTTGACACCCCCTGCTGAACTCACTAACACCACTTTCAATAGAAACCTAGTTTCCCCATGTGGTCTCCCATCCCGGTACTGATCAGACTCAGCCCTGTTTAGCTTCAAGGAGTAAGTGGTCTTGGGCTTCAGGGAGACATGATAGCGCAGCATGCATGGGATGTGCACTCCAGAATCTCGCCGGAAATAGTAAGTCATCCGGGTACTTCTCGCATACTGTTTTTCGAATTCCACGAGTTCGGACATACTACTCGGCTCACATACTGATTTAGGCATACTATATAGTATGGAAGTATGCGGTTTTGGACGCAGCCTTTGTTTACTGCAGCAAGTTGACATGACAACTGTTTTAAACCATTCCACTGCATATATAAAATTTCAGGCGCATATGCGACCAAAATGTACAACCGTATATACATACGGTTTTGTAGTCCAAAGTGATGTTGATATAACTGAATCTTAAAAGTGTTTTTGGAGTCAAATGGAGTTTGAATGGTCCAAAATTACAGTAAGTGATTTTGTTTTTATTTCATAAATCTCTTCTGCATCAAATTTGACCCCTATTATCTGTTAGGCCCTTAAAGACTCCACAGACTTTCTTAGATTTTTAGCCCATCATTGAGTCTGTTAATTTACTTAAGAAAATATGCACAAATATATATATATATATATATATATATATATAATTAGATGTTATATATCAGTAATATTACTAAATAATATGCAAATGTTTGTAGGTTTTATGTACCATACAGTTTTTAAATTTCTTTTTAGTAGATATTTCATGACTTTGTTACACGAAGAAGTGTTTCTAATTGGAGTTGCATTGTAAACCTTTTTGTAATCCTTAAAAAGTTTAAAAGTTATTACTTTTCTTTTTAAATCCAAATTATCCCACATGAATTTACAGATTTTGTACTAAATTCTGCCAAGAAAAGCCAAAAAAGGTCCTGGTTAATAGTTATCTTTTTTCATTTTTAAATCCATTCCACAGATTTGAACAAAACCGTGAAAAAAACAAAAAAATCTTGAGATAGTAGGTAGATATATTAAAATCACCCCCAGGTCTTATATTTTCATATAATAGCATATAAAATGGCTTTGATCCTGATTATGCATACAATGAAAGACAAAGATAATGTATTCTTCTTCAAGCATATGGGAAGCTCTTGAAGAAATGCTAAGACAGGTGGAGGGGAGACAGAGGTGCGGTTCAGAGAGAACACGTCCTTTAAAATACCAAATTACAGCTACCTTACAAGTGAGACTTTAATTTGTCTGTATAATTACATCTTCCTTGTAAACAGATGATGGATAACGTGGTATTAGTAACCATAGTGTTGAAAAGCCCAGATTAACATTCTACATCCAGATGCTTATATTGGGATTTAATGCTGTCGAGTTTTGAACCACCCGCTTGCCAATTTGCACTACAAGAAACATGTCTGAGGAGATTACAAAGACCAATAAGCAAGCACTTCAGAAGATGACAGCGCATGGATGTATATGAGCGCTTAAAAACTCCCAGAGAGCAATGTTCAGGAAAGCGCACTTCTTGGAAAGAGGCACAAGATGAATGGCAGAACATCTGGCCCACCGTCCCTTGTTCCTGACATACAGATCCTCCTCTGCAGAGCTACACAATCGGCAACACATCTTGGCTGTAAAAGGTCTCTTTTGAGTTTGTACACCTGGGACAGTTTCAGGAGGAATTAACTCTCTGCAAAGCAGTCTGAGATCTTTAAATACTTCAGTTAAAAAAAAAAGCAACACAGCCGTTATGATGACGGGTTAGCATACTGTATAATGCTGATTGGACTACTGTTAGTCTGAGATAAAATGTGGATATACTTTGATGTGATTGCTTGGGGACAAAATGGATTTTAAATATCTGAGAAAATTGTGTGATAGTCTCTTAAATGGTGCCATAAAAAACTAAAAAGAAAATTTCACAGCAGTAAAAAAAAAAAACATCCCCCAAAAAATGTTTAGTTCCTCATGACCTTTCAGTGACTTTTTGTTGTTCTTCTTGTAACCAACAATAAAAATAAAAAACTATAATTTTAGCTGGCATTTACACTAATGCAATTTAGTTTTAAATGCTAATGTTTGGTTACTGTTAAGCCTGACATCTTCATCTGTCTTCATTCAGCTTCTGCATTTTCGACCTGTGAAAATGGAATGTCTTGATAATGAGTTAGTTTGACCCTGTTTTACTCTATTTGTTCTGTTTGAACATAGACCAGAGATGCCGAAACTTTTTCTTATGAAGGGCCAAAAACCAAACTTGATTGAGGCTTGTGAGCCGAGGGTAGATATACTGTAGTTGTCAAGTGTAAGTTCCTTATTTATTTAAAGAGCCCCTATTATACAACACTTTCATTGTCTTATAATATGCATTTATTTTTACCTAATTATTCCTGTGACTCCCATATGAATTGTTCAGCGATTCATTTGTTCACAAACCCCTCTTTAGCACGAAGTTAATCTGCGCTTATTGGACCGATGACAGCCTGTTGCGATTGGTCGCGACATTCAGCACGAGACAGAGGGATATGCACAGCACGGCTTATCAACAATACTGAAGTAATCAGAGTGCAGAGTGTACAGTATATGTGAGCATACCTGCCAACACTACCAACACTTTAGTTTTTCCCGGGAGTCTCCCATATTTCAGACCCATTTCCAGCCACCCACCCATTTTGGTATTTATCCAGGAAAACTCCTGTAATTTCAACCAGCTCCTCCCCCGGTCCTTGGCATTTTGGTACAGTCTGTGAAACCCCCAGTTCGTCAACATTGGTATAGGATCCGATCGCAGAGGACGCCTGAAACACGCTTTATAGTAGTTACTAACACCACAGTACACAGTATTCGGTTCTCAACAGTGTTATTTAAAATGCATTTAGAAACAATTGAGTTCCCCTTCCTCAAAGTGGTTCGGTCCACTGTGTGCTTTCCCTCATCTCACCTACTCACACACACACACACACACACATGTCAGCTGTGTGGCTGTGGCTGAGTAAATGTAGAATTTCAGTAACTAAGTAGGGGGTTTTATTCACCTTAAATAAAGCGATTCTCTTCAATGTAGTTAATACAGTTGCGGCAAATATGCTGATTACTGATGTAATTCTCCATGAATCTGCTGTATTAGCGATTAAAATTACTTATCTAGTGAACGTTAGCTTATTGTTAGCGCTAAAGCCGTTTCCCATGCATTGTTTAATTTGTGACGAATTGGCATAATGTTAACCTAATATGAACAACCACAATTAGCATATTGTTTAGTTGTGTATTTGCTAAATGAGCACTGTGCTACACTGTGCACACTAACCCCGTTGTATTTTTGTATAATTAGTTTCTATTCTGTTTTAAGTGACTCATTTAATTTGAAATTGAAATGTTAACCTTTTTTAATTCTTTGTTTTTTTTGTTGTGATTGTTTTTATGATAGTTTTGTATTCTTTATGCAAAGCACTTTGAATTACCATTGTGTATAAAATGTGCTACAGTATAAATAAACTTGCACTGCAGATACAAGCAAATACAAAAATAAAAATAAAAATGACAGAGAAAATAGACATACGATCATTTTTCAGTGCAGCTAAACGCCAAGTACAAAAAGTTCCCATATTAAGGCAATTTGGCTTTAAGAATGAGTGCTTATGAAAATACTAATGTCACAATATTAATCACAGGCAAAGGAGGAAGAAATGATTGAGGAACAGGCAGAGCAGGGTCAGTCAGATGTACAGTGTCAGGTAAAGGGTGTTGTGCTTTATTGAAGGGATAATGATAATTCTTTTGGGATGAACAATTTTTTTGTTTGTTTTTGGAGTTTTGGCTGTTTAGCAGATGAGCCTCACAGGCTCACTGATTTACAATATGATCAGTCATTTTAACAAGTGTAATGTAAACAAGTTAGTTATTATGAGTATGGAAAATGTCTTTTCCTGCATTTATTCTGCTTCAGGAGTCAGTCAGTTGACTGTAAACAACACACCAAACAATGCAATAAATAGTTTTGAAGAAAATTTTGCTTTGTCATTGAAACTGAGAAAAACTTAAAATAATCGTAATGCCATAGTTTCCATGCTATAATAATAACTATGAAACCATTTTTTTAACTGCGGGGACATTTCTTTATTAGTACAATTCGGCTGTATCCTTTAGGCCAAGTTATTTTACTCAGCGGCCATTTTTGAAACACCTCTTAGACATTCAGTTTGAATGGGGAAACATCTAATGCATCTAACGCCAAGTATACAATTTAATTTCATCTTTGGAATCACCAATATAATTTAACAACAATTGTCTCTTAAATTCCAAATTGTTCAAATCACACAAAGCTGCATTTTTCAGTGATTAATTACTTTACTTCAAAATAGTGATAAAACATGTTGCCTTAAAAGCAGTGCAGTGCATAAAAAGTGAGTAAATCTATTGAAACTTGGAAACTTTTAAGCTAATTTTTGATTATGTTAAGTTCATTTACTCATTTACTCAGTTTTATGTCAGTGGGTTTACATACTATTTTGAAATAAAGTAAACTAATTCCTTGGTAACACTTTAATAACTACACACTATTAATCATCTATTAAGCTTTAGCAAATAGTGAATTTATTATTTGTTAAACATGAACTTTACATTGTTAGACATTAATAAGCAGGTTATAACATCAGATACAATTGTTTTATTCCTGACCTATAGGCACATTTAAAGTGTGGTTAATAATTGTTCTTTCATACTTTGTTACCGATTAATTTTTCATGTCTAAATTATCGCATTATTTACAAACCATTTGTATTTAAGAGTGGTTGAAGGTTTTTCAGAATGAGTTAGTAAATGATTAATACATTATCAAACTCAACATTTATATATTTCTATTCCGGCATTTATTAATAGTTCATTTATTTGTTAATAAATGCTTTATTAACTCAACCTCATACAGTTTTGTGACCTAATCTAGTGAGGCCTATTTATTTACTGTTTATCTTTATAAATCCCTAATAAATGACAATTAAAGTCTTAATATCAAATGAGCAATACATCTTTGCAATCTTATCAAAAAAGTAAAAAACAGAAGTGTCAAAATACAACATGAAATTAGATAAAATTACAAAATTGTATATACAATATTTAACAAAAAAAATATTTTAACAATATATTACTATAAAACATTTTTATTGTTATTTTGTATTTTTTTTAGTTAAAATACAAAGATTTATTTTATTTTTTGCACAGTTTCACGTCGTTTTTTTCTGTTTAGAATATAACTGAGCCTTTAATTGTTGTTGTTTTTTTTTTTGTTTTTGTTTTTTGTGGGGAAATTATAAAGCATTAAAAGTCCTCACTTTAGATTAGTTCACAGATATCTAAAGTATCTAAACAATATCGATTAATATGTGCCTGAACAATAAGAATTATAAATGTATGTATAGTTTATTAATCATTTACTTACACATTCTAAATGATCTTTAAAAACCCGCAAATTCTCTCAAATAACTGGCTTGTAAATGATGCAATACTTAATTTAGTAATGAAAAAATAATCATTAAAAAAGTATAAAAATACTTTTACACAGAATCATCCTCTAAATAAAGCCAGTATACTGAAAAAAAAACGCAGTATACTAAAGCGTCGGTATACTGAAGTAATTCCCAACTTGATTTTGATGGCAAATATCCTCCCAAAATGACAACAACATCTTTGTTTACAAGTGTGGGGGCATTTAAGAGGCCTCTGTTATGTGATTTGTGTTTGAGCGGCAGAGGGGGACATTTGTTTTCAAGTATCGTTGGTGCATATTAAAGTAGAGATTTCAAGCTTTATGTAAATATATTTCTAATGTCTGTCAGGCAATTATTAGATAAGATTGAATTGCATTTGCCGACCCAAGAGGGTCCACAAAAATGAAACTGCAGAAACTGGGACCAAGCCCCTCCCCCAGATAATCAACAGTCTATATCACCTGATTGGCACCTGTACTAGAAGGCGTATTGACAGACATATTGACAGTTTCCCCCATTTAAACCCATAAGAGTGATACCTCTTGTGTATTCTATAGTCCTCACCATTGCACAACTGATAGACTGCATGTACGCATGCCAGAAAAAATATATGTACAAAGGCTTAGTTTTAGACTGTATAGTGTGGACGGGGAGCATTTTTCTGAAACACAATAAAAACACCTGTCTATTCAGGAAGTGTTCTTTGTAAAACACTATTTCAATGTGTCAACACAGCCTGGGACTATACATCATTGTTGCTGCCACTAAATGTAAATGTTATAATATTTAAATAACCCTATACAATCCATATATAACTGACAGTCAAAAATATTATAACTGAATTTATTTAAAGAGCCCATATTATACATGAAATAGGGTCATATCCTGGTTGTAAGGGTCTCCAACAACAGTCTAATATGCATGCAAGGTCAAAAAACACTTTCATGGTCTTATAATCTGCATTTATTTTTACCTAATTATCCCAGCGACTCCTGTATGAATCGTCCAGTGATTCATTTGTTCCCAAACCCCTCCTTAGCGCGGAGCTAATCTGCGCTGATTGGACCGATGACAGTCTGTCGCGATTGGTCGACTGCCTTCAGTCAGAGAGGGAAATGGCCAATAGCTAATCAGCAATTTAAAAAGTAATCACAGTTCATACACGCTCGATAGTATAGACGTGGATTTTAGCTGCCACACTATGGCGAGTGGATAGTGCCACGGATAACCGAACGAAGGAGACAGTCGTGTACTCGCCATACCACACACACACAAAAACACACACACACCTCCGGATGACAACGCTCCCGCTTCCGCCCGCACCCGCCAGGTTTTAGCCTGAGAACCCGCTCCGTTTTCTGCCCGCCGCGCCCGGTCCCGCTAGAGCGGAGAACACAACCAAAAATCACCCAGTATACAGTCCAGACAGCCAAGCTGTCGTTCGTTCGTTCGTTCGCTCTCTCTCTCTCTCTCTCTCTCTCTCATACGCGCGCGTGCGCACTAACACACACACAAGCACCACACAGACTCTCTCTTTCTAATTCGCATAGCAATATCCGTGATATTGCTAGACAGCCCGCTCCCGTCCCAAATTAAACCCGTTACCGACCGCTCCCGCGATTTATTCGGAAATTTATTCCCGCGGCTGTCCCCGCGCCAGATTTCTGCGGCGCGGGAATAAATTTCCGAATAAATCGCGGGAGCAGAACTCTAGCACGGAGCTCCATAAACAAACAGCACGCGTCGCGTTTTTAACGTGACTTTGCACGCGATAAGATCAAATATCCAGTTAACCTGATACAGTACACGCGGTTACAAGTAACAAATCACAACTAAATACATTTGCAAGCAAGAGTAAACGAGGCAACAACTTTAACCGCACGTACTTACACTTGAGAAATGGAAGAAACCCATCCTGACGTCCATCAGTTACTCTTTACTGATCCTTCCTTTAACAAACTCAGATGAAGTATTCTTTGTAGCATGTAGCTTCCAGAAGTTTCCAACTGCTTGGTTATAATGCTGAGGTTTCATCTTTGGGTAGAGACTCAATATATCCATCTGCAGTGTGACTTCAATCGACCGGCATGTTTGTGTGCGTGTGTTTGTGGGTGTGCGTGTGTTTGTGGGTGTGTGTCTGGGTTTCTGCGTCAGAGGGCGGGGCCTCAGGTTTGAAATCTCCCGGGTTTGCGCGTGCACGTGAATAACTTGGTTTCGTTCGTACGTCATGGCGAAACACCTAATGAGTCGGTATCAAGGCGACTCGTTTGAAGCACTATGAGTCGACTCTTTTATAGATGAATCAACCGTTTTAAACACTGTATTCTTACAGATTTAAGCCTTAGCTGGATACTTCGCTTCACTTAGAGCTGTGTTACACACTACATGGAGGGGAATTTTCAAAAACCCATAATATGGGCTCTTTAAAGAGAGGTAGACCATTTGTTTTGACTGTGACTTCAAAATAGAGGTATACACCAAAATGGATTTTATGGTTGCATTTAGGGCTGCACAGTGGCTCAGTGATTAGCATTGTCGCCTTATACAGCAAGAAGGTTGCTGATTCAAGTAGCTTTTGGCCAAGTTGGAATTTCTGTGTAGAGTTGCATGTTCTCCCTGTGTTCACATGCGTTTTCTGGGTTGTGGCTGGAAGGGCATTTGTAAAACATATTCTGGAGTAGTTGGCTGTTCATTCTGCTGTGGCAACCCCTGTTGAATAAAGCGACTAATCCGAAAAAAAATAAATGAATGAATGAATTGTTGCATTTAATGATTCCCTAATACACTAAGGTTACTGAGGTACAATGGTTTAGACCAGTGTTTCCCAACCCTGTTCCTAGAGGCACACCAACAGTACATATTTTGCATGTCTCCCTTATCTGTTTATTATTATTATGTGACCTACAGTGCAAGTGTCAGTTTAGTCACCTCATTTTCATTCATAAATCCCCCGGTGTCCCAATCACGTATTAAATCACTACAGAAATAGTAGTTCATCTGAACATTTATTTTAATAGTTTTGTACAAGTAAGTACTGTGAATCCTGACATAGTTCTTTTTTCACATTCTATTTTTCACCTACTATGCAGTGGGGAAGTACATAATTTTGGATGCAGCTCTAGTTTTAAGTAGCCAAACTAAGTTTCAGGTGCAGCATATTTTGAGCCAAGAAACACCCACGTAGACAGGAATAGTCCATCCGACTGAGACACTGAGACAAGAAGCAAACGACCATAGTTTGTTTTGTTTTTGATGTGGTACTTAGGAATTGTTCCTCTACAATAGCGGAGGGCACATTATTAGACCGACATGAAAAAACTCATTAAAATAATTGCACAGCAGTGTCCATGTGTGACCAGCTGTGCGCTGAATTAATTAGCACAAATGTCTGTCTAATTTGGAGTCGGAATTTATACACATCCAAAAGTAACCAGTACAGATTAGTTGAAAGAAATTATTAGGAATATACAACTGTATACAAATATGGTTGATGATTTGAGATTTGATGCCAATAATTATTGAATCATTTAACTAGTTCTTCTTCAAAACACACAACTTTCTCTTGTTACATAAAATAAAACATTGGCATTGAACACTAGCAATGTTTAGATCCATATGTTTTTATGTGCATTTTGGATATGCGCATAAAAAATCTGTTGATGGAAACGCCAAGATGCGCATAAATTTTGGAAATGCGCATTCAAAACATAAGCGCATAACTGAGTAGCATAAACTTTTTATTCACTACCATAAAATGCACATAAACTACAACGGAAACACTTTTACTGAACAAATTCCAGTATGTGCATTAAAAAAAGTCATGTGATTTTGTTATAAAAGATAATGATAAAAATTATAAAAATTATAAAAATGTGCACGAATAGACAAACCAGCAGGCTGAGCACATTGTAAAACATCTGAAATGTTGTTTTGGTCATTCTAAAACACCTTAATTTTCAGTGTTAGTGTTACTACTGTATATTAATTATTACCTTCAAAACTGTCAAAAGCGTCTGCGCTCCACATCAAACGCCACCACGCATTCATTGTGTGTCGGCATTTGTCTTTTGAGGCGCAAGTCATTTATTACAATGCATCATGAAAGTATTCATAGTGCTTCACTTTTTCCAAAGTTTTATGGTTACAGCCTTATTCCAAAATAGATTAAATTTGTTTATTTATTACACACAATAGCCCATGATGACAATGTGAAAAAAAAATTTTTTTAATTGTTGCTAATTTAAAAAAATAAAAATAAAAATTACATGTACATAAGCCTTCACAGCCTTGCCATGAAGCTCTAAATTGAGCTCAGGTACATTCTATTTCCACTGATCATTCTTGAGATGTTTCAGCAGCTGGTGAGTGGAAAACTCAGTTGATTGGACAATATATGAAAAGGCACACACCAGCCTATAAAAAGTCCTAGGGTTGACAGTGCATGTCAAAGCAGAAACCAAGCATGACAAAGACAAAGGAATTGTCAAAGGGAATTGTCAAAGGCAACTGAAGACAAAGGAATTGTCTGAAGGTCTCCAAAACAGGATTGTCTCAAGACACAAAGCAGGGGAAGGTTACAGAAAAATTTCTGCTCCTCTAAAGGTAACAATGAGCACAGTGGCCTCCATTATTTGTAAGTGGAAGATGTTTGGAACAACCAGGACTCTTCCTAGAACTGGAGGGCCTTCTAAGCTGAGTGATCGGGGAAAGGGGCCTTAGTTATGGATGTGATCAACAACCCGATGGGCACTCTGTCTTAGCTCCAGCTTTCTTCTGTGGAGAGAGGAGAAATGTTACAGTAGGACAACCATCTGTGCAGCAATCCATCATCAGGCAAGTAAAGTAGAGTGGCCAGATAGAAGCCACTCCCAACCTGGAATTTGCCAAAAGGCATCTGAAAGACTTTCAGACCAAAAAAAGACAAAAAAAAAAAAAAACTACATTTTCTGGTCTAATGAGACTAAAATTGTACACTTTGAAGTGAATGCCAGGCGTTACGTTTGGAGAAAAGGCAACGCTCATCACCAAGCTATTACCATCCCTACAAATAAAGCATGGTGGTAGCAGCATCAAGCTGTGGGGATGTATTTTATCAGCAGGAACTTGAAGACTAGTCAGGATAGAGGGAAAGATGAATGCAGCAATGTACAGAGACATTCTAAATGAAACCCTGCTTCAGAGAGCTCTTGACCTCAGACTGGGGCGACGGTGGATCTTTCATTAGCACAATGACCCAAAGCACACCACCAAAATGTCAATGTAGGTATTTCACAACAACTTGGTGAATGTCCTTGAGTGGCCCAGCCAGACCTAAATCCTATTGAACATCTCTGGAGAGATAAAAAAAAATGGCTATCCACCATCGCTTCCAATCCAGACTGATAGAGCCTAAAAATCAGACAGGGGTGCCAAGCTTGTGATTTCAAATTTAAAAAGACTTGAGGCTGTAATTGCTGCCAAAGGTGCATCAACAAAGTATTGGACAAAGGCAGTGAATAATTATGTACATGAGATTCTTTCAGTTTTTTTTTTTTTTTTTTTTTTTTTACAAATTTGCAACAATTTCAAAAAATATTTTTTTTACATTGTCATTATAGGGTATTGTGTGTAGAATTTTGAGGGAAAATATTAATTTAATTCATTTTGGAATAAGGCTGTAACAAAAAAAGATGGAAAAAGTGAAGTGCTATGAATGCTTTCCGGATGCACTGTAAATAAAGGAAAGATTCAAACAGCTTCTTCTATCACAGCAAATTTCGTTTTAACTGTATATATTTGGCGCCAGTTAATCAGGAAATGACGATTTTGTTCTCTTTGACTTGCTGGATGGAAATGCTGATTTATTTGCATGTATTTTAATGCGATAATCCAGTTTTGTACATAAATTTAATTCACATTTTTGGATGAAAACATTATATTGACACTAAAGCAGTCTTTTCTTCCCTATCGTGACAAATTTGGAGCAAAGCAGCTCCTGAAATTAAAAATAAAATAGTAGTGGCGCAGTTGGTAGTCCTGTTGCCTCACAGCAATAAGGTCGCAGGGTCACTGGTTCGATCCTTGGCTCAGTTGGCCTTTCTGTGTGGAGTTTGCATGTTCTCCCTGCGTTTGCGTGGGTTTCTTCCAGGTGCTCCGGTTTCCCCCACAGTTCAAAGACATGCGGTACAGGTGAATTGGGTAGGCTAAATTGTCCGTAGCGTATGAGTGTGTGTGAGTAAGTGTTTGTGGATGTTTCCCAGGGATGGGTTGCGGTTGGAAGGGCTAAGTAAAAACATGCTGGATAAGTTGGTGGTTCATTCTGCTGTGGCGACCCCAGATTAATAAAGGGACTTAGCCGACAAGAAAATGAATGAATGAATGGATTCTTGTGTTTTGCTATTGGTGGATCTCATGTGATTGACAGGTTAACTCCGCCTTAGCGCCAGTCATGACAGAAAAGATGATAGATGATAATAAAGAGGGAAGGAAAGTTGTTTTGATTAAATATTATGAGAAAAAATATTAATTTATGACACAGATGTAAACAGATAAATCATTTATAGTAAATGCTGCAGTACTCCATTAAAAACAAGAACTGTCAATTTCGATTAGGTGATGCAAGGGGAACAAATCGTTCTGACTGTAAAAGTAGGCCATCGCAGGTTCATGGAGAATCCTTCACTCTAGATATTGTAAACATTTGCAGGCAAATACAATGTTAACAATACAATTTATTGAAGAATAATGAGTAAAGGATTACGTAGCGAGATAAAATATATTGCATAGTCAGAGATGGGGCGTCTCGTTTAATAAAATAACAGGCATAAGATTTGTTTCTCTAATATAATCTGTTTCACCTCCTGATTGCTGTACATGAATGACTGTTCTAGTCAATACACAACTAATAAGCAGACCAGGGGAGATAATAATAAATCTGGCATGGGGCATTTCTGTTTTTTTTTTTTTTTTGTGGTCTTCATGTTTCTCTCTAAGAAGCTTGTTGATGTCAGAGTGTTACATTTTGCACGTAAATCTTGCACCACTTTGAAGGATGTTGACATCAGTGGCATTTCAGATGTGTGTTATCTTTTGAAAAAAAAAATGTTCAAGCATTGCAAGGTTGTACAGTGAATTATTTAGCCAATTCTACGTGGACCATCAGTGAATCACTTTGAAACCAAATGGTGGCAAAGACTTAAAAGATACTCGCATAACTCGTCTCATCTTTTGAATTCTTAGTGTCTTGTTTTTCAGCAATTGTTGAACTATAACTTCAGTGTTGATCACATGCAATACACTAAACATCAAAGGATGATAGTATGCAAAATAGACATTTCATAAAACCTTCTGGACTATATCATTATATTTATTTTTTCTGCCTGTGCCATGCTCGATTGTCTTTTGTATTTTCCAATGGTCCATTGTGATCAGTATAAACCTACTGCAAAATGCATTCAGTTTAATATGCACATCAAACCAAATTAGATTTGAGAGCTGCAGTAGAGGAAGCAACTTAAATTGCAAAACAGGCTCATGAAAAATATGTGCATTTGGTGTGTTTTTTCTAGCAATATTACATTGCAGCACATTTCAAAACAGATTCAATGTGAAATTTACAGTGAGCAGCAATAAAAGGACTGTTGTTTGGTTGGTCCATCCATGTTCATCACAGCTGTTCGAAATGTAATCAAATGGAAAATGAGTGACACTAAAAGGTTAATGCTTCAATACAAATAATCACCAGATTAATATAAAATGCATTTACTGAAGCAAAAATGCCATTTTACATTGTTTTTGTATAGCTTCAAACTGAAATATGTGTAGTATCCATGCTTAATATTATCATAACACCAGATAAATTGGTAGATACTGGCCTAAACTGTAAGCACTGGAACATTATGGTAGATTATGCCAATATGTTTTGCCAAATCAGCCAGTAATGGTTTTGGAATGTAAGTATTGATCCAAAATGGAATATTCTGCCAATATTCTTTGCCAATGCAATGGCATGTTGATTATACGACTGCAAAAGCTCACATGTGCAAGGAGCGCTAGCAATAAAATTTAAATTTGCAATAAAATACACAAGTAACATATCAGTTCTGTTTAGGGATTAATTAAGCAGTTATTAATGTCATAAAATCAGAAGTTTGATTTAAGTTAATGGTGAAAAGCTAAAGTCTATGGAGAATAAAAATCATAAACCAGACAATGACACATATAAATGAACACTTTGCATCAGCAAATAGACAAAGCGAGTCCTAAAAATGGATATTGCCAAAACAATTGCTATGTACAGGTACTTTTTTGATGTTTTGCAAAATATGCTAAACGTAATAAGCCTGAGTACTAAAAAAACCTGAAAGGGCACCTATGGTGAAAAATCTACTTTTTAAGCTGTTTAGACAGACATGTTTGTAGGTATAGTGTATAGATCGTCATATTGGGGTGATATAAAAACACCCAGTCCTTTTTTTCAATTTAAAACACAAAAACGGTGGACCAATTGGAGTGGTTGGACCGCAACTTGACGTAGGACTATGGCCCACCGAATTGATTTACAGCTGCATATTAACATGTTCCGTTAGTCACATGTATTATCATATCAACAAGACAGGACGTGCGAAAAGTAACCGGAAATAAAAGATCTGTTCAGTTTGCTAGGATCATCAATCATCATCAAAAGTGATCAAGAATGAGTTTTACAAAAAAACAGTGCATCTGTGATGAATTACAGCAATTTACTTCAGCTTTACTTCATCAGCACAGCCACATGTCAAAACAATTATAAAAGAAGATGCTTCAATCCCGCTTTGTGGACGTTAAATTAGGTTTAATGTGTACATTAACATAGCAGATATCCACACAGCAGTAGAGATTAACCTGTATCCTGTCACATTTGCATGCAAAAAGAGTGCAAAGCTAAACGTGCGCGCTGTCTGCACTGTGTGTGTATCTGTGTGTGTGTGTATGTGAACTTTGTAACGACATTGTGTGTGTGACTCATCGTTGCAACTCCACACCAAATGCATCAAATACTCATTGGTAAAGTTCTTACTGTAGTATTTCTCACAAACGTTACAAGAGATCTCTTCCTTTATGTCTGTCTGTTGTCTGAGACAACCAAGAGGGGATATTGGCACGCTAAAAGGCGCGTAGAAATGGTGGGCGGGAAGGACTAGCCTTAAAGGCCCAGTACAACAAAACCGCTACCAGATGCTAAAAGGTATAAGAGAAAAACTTATAAAAGGTATAAAAAAAATCTGATGAGTGTTTTACATACTTTACATACACATTCTGGAGACACAAAAGAAGTATATTAAATCTGAAAAAAGGGGTATGGGTCCTTTGATGCCCTTTTTACAAGCTGAAATATCAATATCCCTGAGAAGTTTCAGTTCAAAATACCTAACAGATTTCATCACAAACTGTAATTGCTCTTGATTAAAAGAAAGCAAAATCATAAGCTGTTTTTTCAATTATAAAAATGCAGAGAATGAACTCGTGTTCTTGTGGATACCATTCCTGCCAGGTCACCTCTGAAGAACAAACCCGGAATTTTGCAAGAACATAGAACACGTCCTGTGAGAAATGAGATGCTTCATTCTTCCTGATGGTCACATGACCTTCACGTATTGTTAACAGAATATTAATTAAACATTACAGCATTTGTATGATTTAGTGTTTTTTTCTTTTCAATATATATAACAAGCACAAAAACCCTACAAATATACCTTGAGCATTACAAATAAAACTAATTTTAATATGAATTTCAGCAAATAAACACCCTTAGTGTGTTCATGGCTTTATTAAGATTTTCATAGTTACGTTTACTTTCACCATCTCATTAGGGAAACTCCTGGAATAAATGCGTTATATCTCTGAACTTATATTAAAACTTTTTAAATGCTGCGCTTCCCACCTCCTTTTATCCGGCCACAATAACTTCTGAGACTTCTGGAGCGAATTCGGTGCTCAAGTCTGCATCGGCGCATACAGGATACTAAGAGCACATCTGGGAACTTTTGCGCAAACTTCGTTCTTGTGTTCTTGAGTTTTGTAACTGAACTTTGGCGGTTAAGGATGATATTACACGAGAACATAAGGATGCAAGATTGGTGATAGAACGCATATTGAGAAACAGCCGTAGTTTGTGTGTACAGTGTATATCTTTAAATGCAAATAAGCTGCTAATCTCCGCCCTATTTCCAAAAGAATGTGGAGCATTGAAAGCCTGTGCCTCAGTTACTCCTGAAACAAAACATCAGCATGTGTTGTAAAAGTCTTGTCAGTTTAAACTCTGCCTAAATTATTTGTTTTTAGAATGAGAGAGAGAGAGAGAGAGAGAGAGAGAGAGAGAGAGAGAAAGAGAGAGAGAAAGAACTGATGAACACATAAGTGGGCAAAGATGATTGTCACATCACATGTCACGAGTATTAACCTTTTAAGGCATATGATCACAGCAGTGTGATTAAAACGTTTAGTACAGGGCTATTTATTTGTTAAGGCCCTCCAAATAGTGTGACCAAGGCACCAAAAATAAATTTAGTTCAAACGAAAAACAGCCACTATAGTTATGAAGTGATGTGCGTCTGTTCAATACAGCACAAGCTGCGCAAGCAGCTGAAAACATTTGGATACTTAAGCTTAAAGTCTTCTCAACGCCGCGTTTCTGCTGCACGAAACAAAACTGCTGCAACTAAATGAAGTGATGCCACCTAGCTAGTTTAAAGTTCCAAGCTTATACACCAAGGCTAATACGCACGCACACTGGATTAACTATAGCAGAGGGCCATTCACATTACGCATCTTTTCCGTGCACAAGTTCGTTATTTCCAATGTAAAAATATATGCCAATATGCATGCGCAAGCAGAGTGATGCGCAAACAGAGCGATGCGCTGGCGCTTTCTAGACTCACTGAGTAGAAAACATCTTATGCCATAGCGGTGAGAGTTGTGCTTTTCTTTCAGTGCAATGTAAACAAAAGATAATGTTAGACTAATTATTGCAAATTATTACAATTATTATGAATGTATGAATGCAGATGATAACAACCGTTCATTTATATACTTGCCAAATATAAAGCTTAAATTTGCATTAGATGTGATAACCATAAAACCATGATCTTCAGACTAAAATCATACAACCAAAATCCATAATTGTTGCATCCATAATTGTTATGCAGTTCAAAACATAACATATGAATGAATTTGAATGTAGAAGAAGCCTACTTAAGCAATGCAACTGGTTTTGTTGGGCTTTGAAAAAAAAGCCTATTGTACAATAGACTGACATTATGTAGTATCAAAATACAATATATTAACATTTCAATGTAGCAAATACCATTTGGGTGTCTTAAGGAGCAAAAATACAACATATGGGCTCTTATATGCTGTTGTGTCATCACTCATATTGCAAGTCATATCTCTCCAGCCCCTCATTTGGGATGCTCTTCATGAACTGGCCCCCATGACAAGCTATCGAATAGCCCTGGTTTAGTACATCACATAATCAGCTGCTAAATTCAAATCTGCTTTCCTACTAAGGCTCATAAGCCAGACACGAGAATGAGCTTGTGGCGCTTGTCATAAATCACAATTTATCAGTATTTTCAAACAATGTTTATTTTATGTTTCAGACATTTAAATACACATAAATACTAGCATGACATTACAATATGGTTTGTAAAATACTCGAGATGGCTCGAGACTTCTGGTCTTGTTCACTTCCATTAATTTTTTTACATTAAAAACAGCTCATTCTGCTGCTTGATGTTGCAAAATTATATTGTCTTATTATATTATATAATATTATATTATATTATCTGCTTTGTATAGTCATGAACTTGTTTCTAAAGAAATGTAGTTTTATCATTTTCTGCCTTTGCTGGTCATTTCTAGTCATTTCTCCTATTGGCAACTGAATTAAAAGCTCTAAAACAATCGCAAAAATGAGTGCACTTCTGCATTTTAGAATAAGATCAATAGAGATGGCAGTAATATAACTTTTTAAGCATACTAGGATGTGTGCTTTATTCGAATCAGGTGCACACTGTTTAGGTAGCTCCTTTAGTTTACTCATTCTACTCTCAGTTAAACAGCATCTTACATTCACATTTTTTCTTAAACTTGATGTGTTGCCATGAAAATTTCAAAGTGACACATTCTAATGATTGTCACATTTAAATCCCACATGTGAAAGGACAAATGTTCTATGTGAACACAATGTTATATTTAAAAGCACAGAAACAAACACATATCTGTCAGTATATTTGCTTTGTGAAGTAACGTCTCTTAGATTCTTTGACAACACACTAATGATGAGACTCAACCAAGCCTTTTCACCTTAGGCAGGAATTTATTTAAATGGGGTATATGTTGTATTTTCCCAAAGGAAAACATAAGACTACAATCAAGGCATTTGAGGGAGTTCAGAAACACAGCTTGCTCTGAGAAATAATAGCTTTCTTAAAAATGACATGCTTTGCAAGTTTAAAGATCTTTCTCATGCTCAAACAGCAACGCTACACCATGAAGGATGTTAAAAGTGTTAAGTGCATAATCATATTCAGCCCAGACTCGTTGAAATTACATGCCTTTGTCTACATTTTTGTAAAATATATTGCTCCTGCTACATTTTGTTGCACAGTTCAGATAACAAATCTATTAGAGGGCGCTGTCTACATTTTTGCAAGTCTGAAATATACTTAGGGCAAGTTTGGTTGTATGTTTGAGATACCTTGTACACGACCATGAGAAGGTGGGGCTTGTTGTACAGATCCCCAAGAAAAGTGAACCACTGATATGAACCCTTTCCGAAACCAAACCAATAGTGTTTTCAAATGCAACATAAGAGAAACGTCCATTACATCTACAGATTTTACCTTGATTTTACATTGCTTTAATCTCTTTTGTGAAACTACAACTCCGTACAAAGCATACCTGTCAACCCTCCTGTTTTTCTCGGGATTTTCCTGAATTTTACAACTATATCACGCTATCATCCCGTAAAGGTATTTCCTGTATTTCTCCCATTTTTTCAATCTTTCTTTGAAGGGTGGCAATATACTTTAAAGGGACGATCCTCCCTATACACAAACCATATCGCCGAAACACCTGGGAGACACCCCTTGCTCTTAAATGTGAACTTGTTTTGTGCTGTCATTTTACTTAGCCATGAAAATATTATATAAAATGAAATAAATATAAATAAATATATAACGGTAATAAATAAATATAAAAACAGTAGGATACCCTTTATTTCTATTACAGGCGCCATTGCCCCTCCCAGGGGCGTCGCTAGACCCTATTTACAGGGGCATGTGCCCCAAGTAAAAATCACCAGTGCCTCAGTAAATGCTTTGGGATGCGACTTACTTTATATGCAAGTGTATTTATTAAGAGTGGTAATCCCAGAATGAAGACGTTATTCTCAATGTGCAACCGAGTCAACACTGATGATGCAATGTAGTTTAATCAAAAAGCTAAATGAGCATGTGCGCAGAAGAAAACAAACCTGTGCATCTCACGCACTGTTCCTGCTTGATGCTGATGTGCTGCTCTGCTCATGGTGTAAGTCCCCGTTGTGAACATGCAAAAAAATAGTTGCGATGCTCATGTGTTGTGAAACTGCCATAAAAGTCTTTTATGTGGAGGGGTCGGCCCTTAGTGAGTTTTGCAAGTCGACAAAACAAAGTTTAAATAATCTGATGGTGAACTTATTTAGACTAAGCATGGCTCCTGACAGATTTTTGTATAAAGCAAAAAAGAGGGATGATGATTCAGGGAGAAAAGACTTAATAAACCTAATTCTCTGCCATGAGTCGGGTCTAAGACAACACACAACAGATAATTCTATAAACATCTTTTTGTATTAAATAGTACTGTCAATAAAATTTCATTGAAATAAAATTAATATTCATGCAAAAGATTTCTTAAATTATCTCAGCATCACTCCAGTTGTGTCTTTCAATTGTTTTACAGTTACATTTAGGATTAATTTCAGTCATTTATTTGGAATAATAATTGTGTAATAACAATACTACTGTTATATATATATATATATATATATATATATATATATATATATATATATATATATATATATATATATATATTGTTTTTTTTTTTTTTTTTTTGGAGGGGGAACTGTGCCCCAGTGTAGCTTTATGTCTACCAACACCCCTGGCCCCTCTTATACAATCCTAAAAACAGTCAGTTCATGCAGCAGTGCGTCACTGTCAGACATCGTCCATAGTAATAAATACACTGTTCCCACGGATCTTCACACGCAGTTTGATCTTGGTGGGTTTTTCTGTAAAGAAAAAATTTTGACTTAAATGAGTATAAAAAGTTAGGAAAGCTATCGAATGCTTTCATTATGGATCTGTTAAAAGACTGTTAAGGCGGTTTCACAACACATGAGCGGCGCAGCTAATTTTTGGCATGGATGTTCACAAACAGGACTTACACCGGGAGCAGAGCGGCACGTCAGCGTCAAGCAGGAGCAGTGCGTGAGATGCGCGGGTTTATTTACAATGAAACAGCTCCAGATTAACATATTTAGTAATTTGGGGAATGTTCTCTTTTTTTGGGGGGTGGTGGGGGTGTAGGTATCCTTTATTTTCACATCCCAATGTTAAAAGGTATGGTACAAAGTAAGTTGCCAAGCAAACTGTCCAAAACAGAAAAGTTAAACCAGAAAAGGTTAATTACAAATTAAAGATTTCATTTTTTTTTGTTTTTTTTGGGGGGGGGGGGTGGGGGGGGTATCTATGGGGTGTTGAGCAAAGAACTGCATAAAAACACTGTATCTGTCCATAATATGTGCCTGAACATATCATTAATGTGAAAAGGAACAAAACTTGTTGTCACTGTTGTCACTCATTGTTGTCACGATAATTTCCGTTCCTCAGACAAATCTAGTTCATGCCTTTGTAAGATCATTCATATAAACTACATCTATTAAAAAAGTGCTCCTTAATTGTAATTACTGAATGAAAAAGAGCAGCATCAACATTCTTCTAAACAACTCTTTTTATGTCCTGCACATAATACCAGCTCAAATGGGTTTTGATCAACATGGGGGTGTGCTTACCATTATTTGGGATGAACAAAACCCAATAAAAGAACTTGTACGGCAAAAATTCTGACATTAATTGGCCAAGCTCTTAATAAACAGCAGTAATTAGATGCACACTGTGACCTTTCTCGAGTAGCTTTCATAGAGGGCCGGCAGAGCAAATTTCTGCTCTTTCATGTGAAGTGTTTCCTTCAACTAAAGCTCTCGCCATGATCAAAACTGCATTTGACACAGACGATGATGGATAATTAAAATGCCCAAACAGAGATCAAGCAGCCTTATCATGTTGCGCTTGGAATTAAAGCTGATCTAAAACTGCATGTATAGCGTTGTTTGTACATGTAACCACATCTTTGTTTATCGTCAAGCCAGAGGTTAGGTTTGATCAAAGATAATCCGAACAGACCACTGATGCTAGAAGACAACTTGGACTTGTCTAATAGCAGTTAATTGCGATGTGTGTTTGTTGGGATGTAGAAAAGACTCACAAATGCTGCAAAGATCTCTCCGCAGTAATCTTAAGATTATCAAGTACAGGCATTATGGAACAAGACTGCAGCTTCTGATTTGCTAAATTTCCTGGTTCTGCTATAAAGCACACTGGGAGCGCAGTAGTGAGCTGGCGCTGCCCCAGGCCATATGGACATATGGAGAAGTGAACCTGATATAACCAGTGACAAGGCGAACTCGGTTGCATGGTGCTATCAAAACAGTAACCTTCATAAGCAAAAACATTACATTCAGAAACGAATGTGGTGAATATGATATGTTGTTAAGCTGATTATTTTTGCATTGTATATTTATTTATTAACATGATCAAAATGTATGTTCTATATACAGTTAGTTCGATTTATTAGTTTATGTTTTATATCAAGTAAAAAATCATTTAGTACACATATGAAAAAATGCAATAGTAAACAAAATACTGTATTAATTTAATAAAAGTATATTATAAGTATAATCATATAATATGAATAATTATTATATTATATATATTTATATTATATATTTATATTATATATATATATTATAAGTATAATACTGTTCTATACTGTATATAGGCCTGCGCGGTGGCGCAGTGGGTAGCACAATCACCTTACAGCAAGAAGGTTGCTGGTTCGAGCCCTGACTGGACCAGTTGGCGTTTCTGTTTGGAGACTGCATGTTTTCCCTGGGTGATTCGGTTTCCACCATAAGACCAAAGACATGTGGTACAGGTGAATTGGGTAAGCTAAATTGTCTGTAGTGTATGTGTGTGATTGAGTAGCTATGTATAGATGTTTCCCAGTGATGGTTTGCAGCTGGAAGGACATCCGCTGTGTAAAACGTGCTAAATGAATGTATTGTATTGCATTACATTGCAATGTATTGTGTTGTGTTGTGTTGTGTTGTGTTGTGTTGTGTTGTGTTGTGTTGTGTTGTGTTGTGTTGTGTTGCGTTGCAATGTGTTGTGTTGTGTTTCATTGCATTGTGTTGTATTGCGATGAACTGTATTGCATTGCAATGAGTGACGCGGTGGCGCAGTAGTTAGGGCTGTCACCTCACAGCAAGAAGGTCGCTGGTTTAAGCCTTGGCCGTGTCAGTTAGCATTTCTGTAGTGAGTTTGCACTTTCTCCCCATGTTTGTATGGGTTTCCTCTGGGTGCTCCTGTTTCCCCAACAGTCCAAACACATGCAGTACAGGTAAATTGGGTAGGCTAAATTGTCCATGGTGTATGTGTGTGTGAATTAGTGTGTATGGATGTTTCCCAGAGATGGGTTGCAGCTGGAAGGGCATCCACTGTGTAAAACATATGCTGGAAAATTTGGCGGTTCATTCCGCTGTGGTGACCCCAGATTAATAAAGGAACTAAGCCGAAAGGAAAATGAATGCATTGCAATGTGTTGCATTGCGTTGCGTTGCATTGTATTGTATTGTATTGTATATGTATTGTATTGCGTTGTGTTGTATTTAATTTTATTGTATTGTATTGTATTGCATTGTAATATATTGTGTTGTGTTGTGTTATATTTTATAATCTTTTACAATATATATTTCATTTAGGTACTTTTACATAAGAGGGTGGCACGGTGGCGCAGTGGGTAGCGAGATTAATAAAGAATCTAAGCCGAAAAATAAAAAATTAATGAATGAATGAAACACCAACAAGGTGTATCAACTTCGATGAACCGCCCTGGAGTAAAAGTAAATACTTTTACAATAGATCTCACTGATGTCAATTACTATTAAATTTTGCTAGCCCTATAAATAGCTCTTGCATCAAATTTTAGTTTTTTTAATAAAATTGAGATTATCTAGTGTGCATTTCTATCATATATTCACTTTATCATACCATATGTGTGAGTCATACAACTTCAATAATCAGTTATACATTAAAAGACTACATTCATCTGATTCTTATTATACAACTCAGACTTTATAGAGTTCATTATGAATCTGACCTAACGACTGTCATATTTCAAATCAAATAAGCTTATATTTAGCTTTTATCTTTTTCTAAGTGAACAACAAATGTATTCTCAAGAGTGGCGCTGAACGCCAACATCTTCTTTCTCAGCTGGAACCTTAAGGCAGCTAGAGGTGACTGTGGTACAGTAGGTACTAAAATAGCCCATAAATGTTTTATTCCTGTGCAGTATGCAGCAGTTAACTATAGGTTTATCTCACTTAAGCTAAAATGTTGTTTATGTCAATGATAATATGCAAGAAAACTTGAAATGTTTCTTTACACAGGTCAGGAGACTTTACTATTAGGAGCACCACTCTCCATCAAATTCTGACTAGACAAACAGTATTGACGGCTGTAAATCTTCCCCTCACGAGTGGTTTGTGACAAAATGGTGAAAGGACATTTGCAAAGCAAAAGCAGAAATATGACAAGTAGAAATGAAAATAAACATTTAAAACTGCATTTAGCGAAAGTGAGGCAGAATGTGAAGTCAACAAAGAATTTTACTGTGGGGGAAACCGGAACACCTGGAGGAAACCCACACGAAAGTAGGGAGAATATGTAAACTCCACACAGAAACACCAACTGACCAAGCCAAGGCTCGAACCAGCGACCTTCTTGCTGTGAGACGACAGCACTACCTACTGCGCCACTGTGTTGCCAACAAATCGATCAAGTTAAAGTAATTGTTTTTGCAAATTAAGGTGAATTGAACATAAAACAAGTAAGTTGTGCCCCATAAAACTAAATAAAAAAGTTGATTCAGCTCACTTTACTTACAACCCAGGCTCATTCTGATTATGTACCCCTATGAGCATGTCTAAAGATAACCCAGTAGGTATGTTTTTTTTGCAGTTTTTGTTTTCACAAATCCACCAGATGCCGCTGTGTGTATGCTTTTTGCAATATCAAATTTCTCTTGCATCTGTTCTTCTTGCATAAATCCAAGAATTCGTTGTCGAATGACTGTCTGACTGATTGACCTACGGACTGATCCTCCCACCTACTTTCTTACCTAAACCCAACCCATAATGTTTTAAAAACCAGCGAATGACCAGCGCCCACCCACTTCCCTAAACACAACTGACAGTGCCAATCCAGAAAAAGTTGTCACTGTCAACACCTCTCTGTGTCTCAAATTCTCAGTCCTACACGGCGAGCCACTGGACAAACTGATAATAGCAGAAAAGCTGTCAGTGCTGAGGTAAGCAGTCAGCTGGTTAGAGTGAAAAGAAGCAGCGAAATGCAGCCATGAGTTCTTCTGGCTACATAATTTGCATATTTGCATAATATCTCCAAACATATATATAGGGCTACATTTTCAGAATGAGCCTGTCTTGTTTAACTAAGTAGTGTGAACAATCAGCAAGAAAAAAAAAAAATTGAGTGTACTAATTAATTGATTGGCACAAATCTAATACCATAAATTTGGTTTATAAAGCTAATTTATGTTAGGTTACACTCACCCATATGCAGTACAAAAACAATTCTGAAAGAGTTCAGTAGATGAATGATACAATAGAATAGACACAAACAGTTCACAATAATGTGTATACAGCGATTAAAAATGTGTCTTGGTTAGAATTTCTGCAGTTCAACATTCTGTTCACTGGATTGCTGTTTACTTTATAATTGACTTTAAGAGGTTGCAGATTTTCAAAGCTTCTAAAGGACAAGGCTTCATCTTGTATTTCTGACCGTACTGTAAGTATTTGTGTTCAGCTCCTCTGTCCCTCAGGTCTGCCATTAAAGCTCTTTTAAATATCTCACAGTCACGTCTTTAATAAAAAGGTCTTTGCAGCCACTGCTCCACATTTGTAAAATCAACTGCAACCTGATATTAAAAGCACTCCTTAAATGACTGCTTTTCTATTCGACTTTGGACGGATTTATCCTTTGACGGTGACTGGATACCAATTTGTTGGGTTGTTTTATTCAATTGTATTATTTGGCTCTTTTATAATTGTTTGTGTTGTTTTTAATTTTATGAATACAATTGGCTTTTTTTGCACTCACAAAAAATATGTTTGCTGCTTGTTCAAAACACTTATTTGAAAAAGAGCTGAAATAACACTATTGGTGAGGTTTTTGGGTGACAACTTAATTGTTTTATGTTCAATCCACTTGAATTTGTTAAGTTCACTTCATCAATTTGTGTTGGGACAACATAAATGAGTTGTGTGAAACCCAGCATTTTTACAGTTTAATTACAATAGTTTATGTACTAAAAGTTAATCGATGTTGTGTTAAGTATATTTGAATCAAAAATGTAACGTGCCAGCACTTATTTGATTATATTATTGTTTATTTTTTGTGCCTCATCATGTGTTTCTGTCTATCACCCAGTCTGCTACTGTGTTTGCTCTGCCTATTCCTGTCTCTGTTTCCTGTTTCCTTGTTCTTGTTCAGTTTGCTTTTGTGATTTGTTAGTGTTCAATAGTTTGTTATCCCAATTTATTAGAATTGTTTGTCATAATTTGATTTACACTTTAATATTGTTCAAGTTTGTTACTGTATGTTCTTATCTTTGTGTCGCCATATCTTCCCTATCCTCATGTTTCCTTGTGAGTTTAGAAAGACTGGTAGGTACAGTGAGTACATCACGTGACATACATGCCAGCATGTAGATTAATATTTGTCTAGATACACCAGGTACGAGTGTGTGTGCCAACCCATGTGTTTTAATTCAATTGTTAGTCAGTGTAGATTAAATAGGACGTCATTGGTGTTAAAAGATTTATTTTTCACATCTTTTGTTTATTAGAGTATATTAGAGGGGATTTATTGTGAACATTAATGAGACTATTTGGTTTTGTTTGTGTTTTTTCTTTAGCACCACCCACAGCCAGTCTTTCCAACATTTCGTTGTTTATTGTATTGGACATTGTATATATTGTAATTATCTCACTCACTGATTTACCCTCACTTTTTGTAAATAAATCACCATCATTTTGTCAGTAATTCTTGTTGTCTGTCCTTACTTTGTAACACAACCGACTTTTGATTTCAGCTAAAAACCAATTCCTCATTAAATTTGCAATGCCACTCCCCTAGACAAAGAGGTTGTACACTGTAAAAAAGGGTTACACACAATTTATTCATGTCCCAACACAAATCAATAAAGTTAACTTAACACTTTTAACAAATTTATGTTGATTGAACATAAAAAATTAAGTTATCCCAATGAATTCTCAAGTATTGTGGGTAACACTTTATAATAACTACACACTATGACCCATTTATTGAGAATCAGCAAATAGTGAATTTGTTACATGTTAAGCATTAACTCTACATTAATAAACCTTAGTAAGCAGTTTATAACTGTAGCTACAAATGCTGTATTCTTGACTTATAAGCACATTCATAATGTGCTTTATAATTGCACTTTCTTACTTTGTTAATGAATCATTTTTCATTACAAATTAAGTATTGCATTGTTTACAAACCTGTTATTTAAGCATAGTAGGTTGATTTTTAACATAATTCAAAATGAGTTAGTAAATAATTAATAAACTATTCAAATTATCATTTATAGATTTTATTATATATATATATATTCTGGCATATACTAATAGTTCATATGCATGTTTATAATTGCTTTTTTAACTCACATGCAGTTTAGTGACCTACTCAAAAGTGAGGACTATTCATGCTTTATAAATCCTTTATAAATGAAAATTAAAGGCTCAGTTAAATTCTAATAAACAACATTTTTCATTTATATTTGTTTGAAAAAAACAAACGAAACTGTACCAATAGAAAAAGAAATCTTATCTAAAATAAAATGATTGTACAGTTTAAACATTGCATCCTATTAAATTGTTAAATTATTATTTTTTGTTGTTTTTTCCAATTTTATGTCGGATTTTTAACACTCCTGTTATTCAGCAATGTTTGAACTTTACAGTAATTTTACGTTTTAAATAAGATTGCAAAGATTATTGTTCATTCAATACCAAGCCTTTGAATGTCATTTATAGGGGATTTATACAGCTTAAATAGTCCTCACTTTAGATTAGGTCACAAAACTGCATGAATAGCAGTTATTTAAGCATTTATTAACATGCATGGTAACCATTACTACATGCCTGAATAATAAGATATGCAAATTTTAATTTCAATAGTTTATTAATCATTTACTAACTCATTTTGAATCATCTTAAAGACCATCAACTTCTTTTAAATACAAATGGTTCATAAATAATGCATTACTTCATTTAGTAATGAAAAATCAACCTGTCACAAATTATGAAAGTGCAATTATTAAGCACATTATAAATGTGGTTGTAAGTCAAGAATACAGCATTTTTAGCTGCAGGTAAAAACTGCTTATTAATGATTATCAATATAGAGTTAATGTTTAACAAGTAATGAACTCGCTATGCTAATGCTTAATAAATGATTTTAGTGTGTACTGTAGTTATTATAAAGTGTTACCAAATTTGGTTGTCTCAGCTCATTTTAAATAAGTAGATTGAACAAGCAAATCAATCTACTATACTATATATTCTATATAAATAATAAATTTTTTCTTCTTTTTTGAGTGTATCAAATGCTGTGGTACATTATAAAGATTTAATTTGACGTTATTCTTAATGTCAACAAAAGAGCATTTGTTAAATTTGAGCAAAGTTGAATTTTTAACACTAGAAGTTGACAGAGCAGAGATAAAGTTTCTATAACACAATACAAAACTGTAAATAAATGGAAAAAAACTTGTGAAATATGGAAATTGCTAATCATGTCATCCATATTTTGACATTTAAGACCTAAAAGCAAACACTTAACATATTTTTTATATGCCTACTATGCCTTATTTGACAAAAAGTCATCACGACAAATTTTTTTATGTTACTATAACCTTTTTTACTAAATTAATCAGTTGTCAACTTATTTATTTTTTTAAATATACATAGTTTACCTGATGTAAGTTCAGACTATAAAAAGGACTATAAAAAGGTTGATTCAGTAAAAAAATTAAAACAGTATAATCAATTTTTACTAAGTGTAAATTTTATTTAATGATTATCAGCGGTCACTACAACAGAATGAACCGCCAACTAGAGCTGCACAATTAATCGGAAAAAGATTGTGATCTCGATTTGATTCCTATACGATATTAATCCAGCATTTCTATGATTCAGCTAATTATATTCTCAGAAGAGAAACATGAAGGCGGTCGCACAAGTATTCACGTTGTTTTATGTTGCTCAGCAATGTGGATGCCTCCAGATTTATAAGGTATAAGGTCTTCATGTAATAATGTATTAATAGCCGTGAAATCACACATGAGCTTACGCACTGTTTGTTAACTACCTATAGCAGTGGTCACCAAACTTGTTCCTGAAGGGCCGGTGCCGTACAGATTTTAGCTCTAACTTTAATCAAACACACCTGAACAAGCTAATCAAGGTCTTACTAGGTATACTTAAAACACCCAGGAAGGTGTGTTGAGGCAAGTTGGAGCTAAACCCTGCAGGGACACCAGCCCTCCAGAACCGAGATTGGTGACCCCTGACCTATAGGATGCATGCATGGCCATGAATGATGTCTACTTTAGTGAACAAAACCTGCATAGGCTGTGAATAACAGGTAATAAAGTTTTAAATAACGTTCAGTTTGTTGCACAGAGTAATCATTTGACAGCCACACAGGAAATATGATTTCCATGTATGTTTTTGCGACATAAGCCACACTCGGCAGTAAAAGTAAAACCGAAATTATGCACATCATTTAAATCAACATATTGCTTTTTAGAGTTATGATTACGACAAGCAAATAATATGACTTGTTTTCATAGTGAATCCAGTGTGTTGTGCATAAATGACTACATGTTTAATAGTGTCAGTATAACTAGTCTAACCTATATAATGTTGAATATAATGCAGGAAGGAATCTGAAAATGACAAACATCTGATTTTACCATGTTTTCCGTTTTACACAATATAGATGCTCTTCCACCTACAAGTACAAGGAAAGGACACTAAAATTGCTGCTTCTCAATTTTGAATGATATTTTTTTTATCTTAAACACGTTTTAAAATCTCTAGTATTTAAATATTGAGTTCACTAAATATACATTTAGTAAAATAAACAAAGGAATAAGAAAAATAGCATCTGCATATGTGCTTCCTAACCATCACCACACCAAACAACGCTCAGTGTTTTAATACAATTGTAAAAATCTAGACTCACTGATATTCTGTTAAATAAGCACAGCTGCTACATCTCTTTAATTGGCTGACATGTTATCATGAGGTTAAAATTAGGGCAGACAGTCACTTATTGCACTCATGCCAGTGTCGACTGGGAATACAAATGTGTGCTTCAGTCCAAAACATTTAAAATGTCAAAGTGTTCACAAAATGACTGCAAAGTGGCGAGCTAAATTTCTTTGCTTCCGCAATTATCTTTTCTTCCAATGATGGCTTTCTGTGAGGCCAAATCAACATTGCTGGAGTTTTGTACTAACAGGATGACAACATGTTGAAAACTAAATTCAATTCTGTGTCCTTATCAAACATCAGTTCATGGTTCATTTTCTTACATTATTTTTTGCATAACCTACTATTTAACAAACAGCATGATTTCACTTGTGCTGACTTTAAGATGAGAGACTAAAATGGTTTCTTCATGCACCTGTCAGTGTATTTTACAGTAAAATATAAAGAAAACAGACAAAATGTCCTGGGTCTTTCCTCCTGGTGGGACATGCCTGGAACACCTCCCTAGGTCGGCATCCAAGAGGCATCTGAATCAGAAGCCCGAGACACTTCAGCTGACTTCTCTTGATAGGCAGGAGCAGCGGCTCTACTCCGAGCTTCTCGGATGACAGAGCTCCTCACCCTAAGGGTGTGCCTTGCCACCTTGCGACGGAAAGTAATTTCGGCCACTTGCATCTGAGATCTTGATCGAAACTTTAAAACTCATGACCAAATATGTAAGTGTAGGAATCTAGATTGACTGGTATATCGAGAGCTTTGCCTTTCGGCTGAGCACCTTCTTTACCACAACGGAATGGTACATTGGCTACATTACTGCTGCTGCCTGTCAATCTCACGTTCCATCCTTCCTTCACTCATGAACATAACCGAAGATATTTGAACTCCTCCACCTGGGGTAAGGACTAGGGATGCAATGATTATAGATTTTGGTTGTACGATTATAGTCTGAGGAATAACCACGGTTATCACGATTTTTATGCATTCATTAATTTAAAACGCCTTGCTGTTTTCAACTAGGTGCGCCTGGAAAGCGCAAGCAAAGCATGCGCCTCCATTAGAAATAATTAACTTGTGTATGCAAAAGACGCGAGATGTAAACGGCTCTTAGTTAATAGCCTCAGGCATAGTTAATCCAGCAGGTGTGTGTATTAGCCTCTGTGTACAAGCTCTGAACTTTAAACTAGCACACAGTTGGCATAACTTTGTATAGTTGCAGCAGTTTCTTCCATGCAGAAGCCTTTACAAATAATAAACTGTAATGAATTATAGTGTAATTAATATGGTAATCGGGTAATCGTTGCATCTCTAGTAAGGACTTTCCTCCAACCTGGAGATGGCAAACCATCTTTTTCCAGTGGAGCACAATGGCCTCGGACTTCAAGGTTATTATTTATTATAAACATTTTATTACATAATATTACATATTAATATTTTTAACAGTTTCCCCCACAGTCCAAAGACATGTGTTATGGGTAAATTGGGTAAGCTAAATTGGCCGTAGTGTATTTGTGTGAATGAGTGTGTTTGAATTTTTCCAAGTGTTGGGTTGCAGCTGGAAGGGCATCCACTGCATAAAACATATGCTGGATAAGTTGGCAGTTCATTCCATTGTGGCGACCCCAGATTAATAAAGGGACTTAGCTGAAAAGAAAATGACTGAATGAATATATAAACAATTGTGAACATTTTTCTTGCAGTTCACAGTATATTCTCAACAAAGTATTATGAATGCTAAAAAGAGATCCCCAAAATGATGTCTATACAAACCTTTGACTTGAAAAATTTAAGCCAATATTTATATGTAGGCAAATTAGGGTATATTTAACATGATATATTTGAATCGATAGCTCACCAAGAAATACTAATTCTATCATTTACTAATCCTTCCCTTGTTTAAAACCTATTTGAGTTTCTTTTTTTCTTTTTAAAATTTTGAAGAATGAAACTGCCATTTACTTTCAAAGTCTGTTTCTGTACTGATTTCGTTTTATTAGAATATATTATGTTTTGATTAGCAGAAGAATAAAGACATTCATACAAATAATAAGCATTTGTCAGTACCTGGATGGGAGACCACATGGGAAAGCTAGGTTGCTGCCAGAAGTGGTGTTAGTGAGACCAGCAGGGGGTGCTCAACCTGTGGTCTGTGTTGGTCCTAACACCCCAGTATATTGATTGGGACTATATACTGCTTAGTGAGCATCTTTCAGGTCAGACGTTAAACCGAGTTCCTGACTTGCTGTGGTCATTAAAAATCTCAGGATGTCCTTCGAAAATGAGTAGGGGTTAAACCCCAGCATCCTGGCCAAGTTTGCCCACTGGCCTCTGTCCATAATGGTCTCCTAACCATCCCCATATTATAATTGGCTTCATCACTCTGTCTCCTCTCCACCAATCAGCTGGTGTGTGGTGTGCGGTCTGGCGCAATATGGCTGCCATCGCATCATCCAGGTAGATGCTGCACACTAGTGGTGGATGAGGAGATTCCCCCCAAAAATATGTAAAGCGCTTTGAATGTCCTGAAAAGCATAAATAAATGTAAGGAATTATTATTTTTATTATTATTATTATTATTATTATTATTATTATTATTATTATTATTATTATTATTATTATTGTTATTATTATTATTATTATTATTATTAATTCATTCATTCATTCATTCATCCATTTACTTTTCGGCTTAGTCCCTTTATTAATTAACTTATTCAGTATGTTTTTACGCAGCGGATTAGATGTAGAACAAATTAAATTTAAGAGAGAACTGTACCTTTAATAAAATTATTAATGCCTCATTTGTATATTTAAACTAAACTCTTCTGAAAAAATCTGAAAAAGTTTGATTTATGGTCACACTTTACAGTAAGGTTTCATTAGTTAATGTTATTGTACTTACTAACATGAACTAATAAGTAGCAATACTTGTACAGCATTTATTAATCATATTTCAACATTTACTAATGCATTTCTGACATCCACATTCATGTTTGTTAACTAACATAAACAGATACTGTAATACAAGTATTGTTTGTTCATGTATTAACTAACACAACCTTATTGTAATGTTTTACCACATTTTTATGCAATCAAACTAGATAAACAGGGAAAAAAAAACACATTTAACCTTTATATATATATATATATTTGTGTGTGTGTGTGTGTGTGTATATATATATATGTGTGTGTGTATGTATGTATGTATATATATATATATATATATATATATATATATATATATATATATATATATATATATATATATATTTACATATACATATACATATATTCTTTTACATTTGAGATTTAATTTTTACATTTGAGATGTATTTTTTATTTTATATATATATATATATATATATATATATATATATATATATATATATATATATATATATATATATATATATATATATATATATATATATATATTATTTTTCAGACTCTGGTGATGCACAGAACACTCACTAAAACCACAAGCTTAGATCTATTTTTTTTATCCTGCAGCCATTTTTGGAGTGTAGCTTAGGACGCCGGCCTGTTTAGATAAATGCCCCCAAAGCCACCAGAATGATGGGGAATAATTTCCTGCGAAATGACGGCCCTACTACGCCATTTGTCATCTGGTATCTTCGCTTTCATTCTCTCCCCACAGCCTTGCTGTTGGAAAATGGATCTGTGCTTTGGCGACCAGTTCTCCGTAGCCCCGAGCACAATCACTCATCTGTAGTGCAATCTGCTGAAGGAATCCATCATTTATGGCATAACGCATGCTCATCCAAGAAAGGCACGGGGCACGGGCTTCGAGTAACTCAAGACGAACGTGTCAACAGTTTACACAAGACCATTTTACGCAAGTGACAAAATGTGTGCGAGGAAGGGCACTGGATCCAGTAACTCATGCATGAGGACAGAAAACTTGGCAAGCTTCCTATACTGCCTGCGTAGGATACTAGGTTGCATCCTAGCAAAAAACGGAACCTCAGAATTCTCTAATTACTTCGTGCACTGTAATTACTATCCCAAAAAGAGTCAATTCTGTAAAGGATTTTTAACAGTACATAAAACAAGTTAAATCAAATGCAGATACAAAATAGGTGATGCAAACAATGCACCGGGGACTGATACAATAGTCAAGCCTAATAAATGGTTTGACCATAAAAAAAAATTATTATAACATAAAGCTTGTTCTTGTTTGATTTGACATTTTTTTCTAAGCAAAATATAATGACTACAGTAAATTCGAATAGTGACCTGATTTAAAGTCATAATTATTATTATTGTTTTTTTGTTTGTTTGTTATATATATTAACCTAGTTAAGTCTTTAAATGTGTATTTAAACAATATTTTACCCATTTTAAATCTTTATTCTTTGCTACTATCCTTCAAACCACTAAGATTTACCTATTCATCAGCAAAGAAGATTATTTGAATTATAATCAAACTAAATTTCCAGACATTCTCATGTTTACTTATTTTTACTCGCTTGCCATCAAGACATTTTTTATATTTTAAATATATATTAAATATTGTACAATATCATAAAAACAAGTTTTAGATTTGGTTTGGGAGATGTGTATGCATCAGCATATGGGGAATAAGAATGGGATGTGTGTTTGGACAGAACGTTTCTTCGGTTTTTTGACCACACTTTGATTGTTATTTTTCATTTTTTTCTTTTGCTGGAAATTAGAACTGAATTTATAAATAGTTTTAAAACAAATCATTGCACTTAAAAAACAAAATTAAATGTGTAGGCTAATGGATGTCTTCAGTGGAATGCGTACAACCCCGTTTCCTCTGCAATGAAGGTAAAGGAGTAAAGTAAAGAATAAAAGTAAAGAGAAAGAGAAAGTAAAGAGGCCAAATGGAGGAGGCTCTTTATCCTCACGCTGCAGATGGTCTATTTAACTGCTTTCTCGCTAGTGAAGCATTCAATCCACTTACAAAGTGATTGGTATATTGCACATTATGCTCAAAACACACCCATAACTCAAGAGAATAAGCACAACCCTGTTAGACCATGCACCAGGGATAGCAAAAGTGGATTCAGGCACGCTTTTAAAGCTTTTGCACCATGCACTTTAGACTTTGTGCCTCTTTCGTTAAAATAGAGCCCTATATGTATTATATAGAATGCCAATGGAAAATAATTGCACTCATATTTTGGCAATTTATTTTCACACAAATTATTTAAATTGTTTAAATTATTAAAACTTTAAGTTAAACTTCAAATCAGATATGCTATTCAGTTGTCTCTCACTTTCCTTTATATACTAGATATTTTCTTTGAAAGAAGAAAACATTTATTTTCTTGAAAGATATAATAAAAACAGCTTTTCTTTACTGGAATAGATGCATTTTCATTGTTAGCTGATATTTTCCCACAAACACTGAAATGATTTCATTAAACTTTTAATATGACACAGTGTTTAGGCACATTACAGGCTGTATAACTATCCAAATAAAAATAAAAAAACATAAATACCTGTATATGTATTGAAATAAGTTAATAATAGTTTAATGTTGTGAAATATATATACATTTCATTGCATTATATAGGATGCATCCATTTGTTGTGGCATGCCATTGTTGAAATTAGCCAAGATAAAGCAGCATAATTAAACATAATTAACAGTCCCTGCATCAGGTAGCTTTAAAAACATGCAGATAAAGAGGCAGCTCACTGTATTTAGTAAAAGAGCTTCGCTGATGGCCAGACTTCTTTTTTGAGAGAGCTGTGGCGCCCTTTCAGAAGGCACAAAAACCTCCTTGTTCATGGCATGAAAGCGCTTCACAAAAGAAAAACAACTGAACATCAGCCCGAGTCTTACATCAACTGAACGGGTTCATGAAAAAAATATAAAAAATCTGACAGCTCAGTTTTGCAAAATCTACTTACCACCTTCAGAACAAATCTGTTCAAAGAGCACTGCCATAATGCCATTTATACACAGAACAACCTTCGAATAAAAAAAAGAAAAAAAAAACACATTCATTCACAGCCCCAAGCCAATGAGTCCTCAAATGGTGGCATACAGGATAAAGTGATGACGTCAGTCTCTGAAAACAGCGTATAAAGGAAGAGTGCCGCACAAAAAAAGAAAGTAAAGCAGGTTTTCTTCAGGCCTACTATTTAGCATGCACATCATACACGGGCCCTCTCAAATTAATTGGAGCATTCATATTAATGCTGTTTACCTCCAATCCATCAATCTGTCCTGCCGGAAATTTGGCTTATGCAACAGAGCCGCGTGCCGTCCAACCAGCGCAGAAGCATCCTTGTCCCAAGAATGGGATTTTTTTTCCACGGTTTAGAGCTAAAAGCCTTTCAAAGCTGACTGTTGCTGGAGTTTCTAAAAAGGCATCCTATGAAGCAACAGGAGCTAAATTGAGAGGCTGCCAAGCATGTACACTTCTCAGCAAGAGTGTAAAAACCTCAAAGCAAAAAGGCTTTTATTTGCTCGTCTGCGATAAAAATGCAGTCCGGTAGAAAAGTGTGAACAAACATGTCCATCCAAAGGCGCATCACACCATGCCGGAGAAAGGCCATGCGTGAAAAATCCTGTGAAACCCGCCTTGGTTGTGTTACAACATCTGCTTTTATCCAATGGCGTAGATAAACACATTAATGCAATAAGGAATGTGGATTTTTTTCTAATGGAGAATTGAGGGGGAAAACGAGAGGGAGAAGAATCCACAGATGCAGACATCATCCTTTGAGAACGTGCCATCTCGCATCAGTGAGCAGTTCAAGGGCATGCAGATAGCTGCATATTGAATTAGACATAGATTCTCTTTCAAGGGCACGCCGTAAATTCCTGATGAAATGTGGCTCTCTATGGCACTCACAAACAGATAAGACAGCAAATAATTAGAAGGTGAGGACTTTAGTCATATAATTTAGCCATATCACAAATTACTGACACTCTTGGGAGGTGATCGAAAGCAGGGGTGCTCAATAGGCATGCATTTATTGTGTTGCCTGTAATAGCCAAGTATTAATACGAATTACAACGTGTCCAAAGAAGGTGTGTATATTAAGTGAGATAATAAGATATTTTTTTTGTCACTGCAGACACTCTGAAGAGTGAATGTGGCTTACAGCTAGTGAAGTTTGTTAGATTAACCCACTCCCATACGGAGAGGTGCTGGTTCAATCCCAGCTCGGAGTAGGTTGGGTGGTGTAGGACCGCCGGGGTTAAATTGGTGGCATGACCTGGATGGGAGTGAGGTTTAGGGGGGTGAGTGTAACGGAGGCCAGCTAGTGAAGTGCTGTGCAGGTAAACCTTACTTTTCTGACCGCTAATGGGCTGTTTTCACAAAGTGGTATGGTACGATTTGGTTTTGTACACTTTGATGGTTGTTTCCACTGACAAAAGGTACCTAAAAGCGAACCGTATCGTACCACTTTTTGGGATATCTTTTGCAAAGAGTGAATGCTATTGGTTTACAGAGATAAGTCACTCGCTCGTTCAACAAGCCTGAATTACAACAAAGGAACTGCTTTGTTTTAAATACACAGCTGAGACATTACACTGTAATAATATATACATATAACAACGAGCCATGGTCGACCAGAGCTCAAACAAACCTTGTTGTCGTCTTGATGAGCAGCCACAAAGCCAAGAAGAAGAGCAGAACCTGCCCTGTGCCCTGTAGTTTTTTAAAAGGCTGGCTAAAGCATGAACGGTTTCACTTTCTCCAGAGAGCTTGCCACGGTGTCTATCTATGAAATAACGAACTTCTTAAACTGATGATATTAATGTGCACATGATTTTTGAAGTGCTTCTGACATCCATTCCTTTCAGAAACGCACAAACGCGAGAAAAAAACAAAGGAGTAGCCAAAAAAAACAAAGGAGCAAATTATTGTTTTAGTAACCTAAAACATGAAGAAACTGCAATGTTTAAAGGGCACATATGGTGAAAAATCTACTTTTCAAACAGTTTGGACAGACAGGTGTGTAAGGTATGGTTCATTTATTTTCTTGTCGGCTTATTCCCTTTATTACTCCGGGGTCACCACAGCGGAATGAACCGCCAAAATCATATTGGGGTGATATAAACACACCCAGTCCTTTATTCTAAATTCAACAACATAAAAACGGTGGACCAATTGGAGCGGTTTTCAGACCGACCACAACTTGTCATAGGAGTTCGGCCCCCCAGCCCACCAAATTGATTGATGGCTGCATATTAACATGTCCCAGTAGTCACATGTATATTCAAATCAACAAGACAGGGTGTGCGCAAAGCAACCGGGAATAAAAGGTCTGTTCAGTTTGCTGGGATTATCAATCATCATCAAATGTGATCAAGAGTGAGTTTTATAAGTTTGAAATGTTTTAAAACAGTGCATGTGTATTGAATTACAGCAATTTACTTTAGCTTTACTTCATCAGCACAGCCGCATGTCAGAACAATTATTAAAGAAGATGCTTCAATCCTGGTTTCAAGGCGTTAAATAAGGTTTATTTTGTACATTAACATAAAAGATTTTCAAAACTTTATAATGACATTGTGTGTGACTCATCGTAGCAACTCTACAACAAATACTTATTGGTGAAGTTCTTACAGTAGTATTTCTCACAAACGCTATGTGAGATCTTTTTCCTATAAGTCTGTCTGTTGTCTGACGCAGCTGAAGGAGAGGCACGCAGAAAGGAATGTAGAAATGGTGGGCGGGGAGGACTAGCCTTAAAGGTGCAGTACAAAAAAACCTCCACCTGGTGCAAACCAGTATGGGATAAAATCTTATAAAAGGCATAAGAAAAAATCTGATAGGTGTTTTGAGCTAAAACTTTAAAGACACATTCTGGAGACGCAAAAGACTCATCTTAAATCTGAAAAAGGACTAACCTAGGTGCCGTTTAACTAATATCATCGCCTTTTGGACTATTATGAACTCAGAATGGTGGATTAACTATCTAAAAAGAGGTTACATGTGCTGGTGAAGATTAAAGACAAATAAGAGGTTTGCACTGACTGTGGGCTATATTTTCTGTTGTTTTTGAATCCAAATAAGGACTAAAAACTGACAAAACTTTAAAAAACGTATTTTTTCTCGTGAGAAATCAGAATATAAATTAATGAAAAAACATTTTTTTATTACGTAGTATAAAAGTCAATGGTTTCAGGTTTTCAGATTTCTTCAAAATTTCTCGAGTACAAAAGAAGAAAGAGATTCATAAGGGTTTATAACCAATAAGGAGTGAGTAAATTTAAGTTCTGGGAGGAACTATCCCTTTAAAGTGGGTGGGATTATTACCATTGTTACACCACAATTACTGCCATGAATGTCTGAAAAAAGTATTCATTTAGGGTCATTTCATGCAGCTCTTATTGAAGCCGCCTCTCGGATACCAAAGAAAAGAACATCTGGACCTCTTCTACAGACCAAAAGGCCTTTTGGATGTTTTTGTCTTGCAGTAGTAGAAAAAAACTGTTAGTTGTGCAAATCAACAACATAGCAGTTGCTTTTGCTGCTGACTATTTAATTATATATGATGTATTCTGTCTTAAATTCAATGATGCTGGAAGTGAACAATTTTCTTGGACCAATCCATGATCAGCAGGGTGTATACATCACATTCTGGTAATGGTATGGCTTGCTTGGAACCTCACCCAAGGTGGTACTAAGTTAAAGTATAGTTACAAAACGCAATGCAAAAATACAAACAAAAGTGAGATGTGATGAAACAAGTTGAGCTTACAATGGAGTGGAAAAGTGCCTCAAAAATGTGCACCCCCTTTTAAATCACTAAAGCTGTCAATTGTTTCAACATGATTGGTTTAAGTTTTGCACTCTTGTCAGAATTTTTGATATAATCAATGAGTTTATCCATTAAAAAAATCTCTTACACTACAGTGGTTATTAGGCGTTGATCTGTGAGCATGCAAAACTCAATGAGCTTCTGCTAAATGAACTCAGCATTTTGAGCTGTATTAAGTGGATTCAGATGTCTGGAATGCACAACACAGTTACTTTTATTATGTCAACAAAATATATACGAACAAAGATAAACTGGTATTCGTACAATAAATGACTGAGGTTCTTACTCTTTTAGAGATTCAGAAGTACTTCCAAAACCAATAAAATCTGAAAAATGCTCCTCATTGCTAGGAGACATGTGTAAGCAATATGTTGTCTTAAATCAGCTCTTCTCTCCTAAATTTATTCCCAGAGCTAGATTAAATCAAAGTGTAAAGTTAAAAAAAACTTGAGTATGTGCCCATCATGCGCTGCACAAATTTCCAATACATTTCTGAAAAATCTGCCCAAAAGTCAGGCTTAATGAAACACTTAATATTAATTTATTACACTTATTGTCATTTATTATTAAACACTGTAGAAAAATAAAAGGATTATTGTGTATTTTATTCATACTTTGAAGCAGTGTTTTAAATTTACATTTGATCACTTATTTCAACTTCTTTACGATTTCTGAAACAAAGCTACAAAAACTGTCACTGGGGCAGTACTAGTGCGGTGTGATTAGTTGAAATCGTATCGAAATCACGATTTGGACATACACGATTTCTAAACCGACTTTCTGATTTTCCAGCAGTATGCCATTTGAATCAATCATAACGCAGCACACCTCAACAGACCGCGAGAACAGAAGACTCAACTTGTGTTGAGAAAAATAATAGCCATTAAATTACAGACATTTGCGGTAAAATACTGGACATTAAATTACAGACATTTATCATGAATAACAGACAGTAAATTTCAGAAATATACTGAAAATTTAAATTTAGGAATATTTCTGTAATTTAACATCCAGTATTTTATGGTAAATGTCTGTAATTTAGCGCCTGTTATTTTAGGGTTTTTTTTCCGGCACAAGTTTCAGATTCACACTATAAAACATGTGTTTACAAAATTGTGATTAAAATCGGAAAAAAAAATCGTAATAGGTTTCTTTTGCCCATATCGCACAGCCCTAGCCTGTACCATCTAAAAATGTACACTTTTGTACCTTTTAAGGTTCCATGAGGTACACATTTGTACTTTTTAGGTATTAATATGCAACTTTAAGGTACAAACGTGGACCTGATAGGTACAAAAGTGTAACTTTTGAAAAGGTACTGCTTCAGTGACAGGTTTTATACCTTTATTTCCAAGAGTGTGGTAGACTATTGTATAATGTTAAATTGTTGACATTTGAAGTCTTCAGAAAAACCAGATTAAATAATTATGGATATTTGGGGGACTTTAATCAATGAAAAGTTTTAAAATCTTAAAGGGCCCCAAGTATTTTAAGGCTACAGTGAATATTCAGCTCACATGTATTTATACAGTGCATTTCAGTGGTGGCCTCAACAGACAACATAGGTGGGTGTGTATTCTAACACTAGCCTGGTTTATCACAGCCATATATTAACCAAAGAAGTATTACAGTAGGCATATTATCCTACATATAAGTATTAACGGCAATAAAAGCGGCTTATACTTTAAAGTGGCCACATGTGAGGTGTTTCTGAGAGGTTATAATGTGCCATTCCACAGAGAAATTGTGGGCTAAGAATTTCAGAATGAACAGTATAAGGTTTTAATGAGTTGTGCAATCCAATAGGTGCTTTGTTGATACAATAAATTAGTAAAGTGGTATGAGCCACCACGGTTGTTCAAAAGAAAGTTGCATGCTGGTATTTAATTAGCCCTATATTTACAATAAAGTGATATACAGGGGTTATTTTGGGTTATACAGTGCATCACTGCATTTGTGCATGCTTTAAAGAGTGTAATGTGAGTACAGTATAACAGCTGACAAGACTGCAAAGTTTATTTACTTTTGGTAAGAGACATTTTACTGCATAAGAAATAACCATAATATTGTGTTTGTGTTACTTTTTTTTTTTTTTGCGATTTCATCAGAAAATGACCAGTTTGAATTTCAAGTCTGCCACAGTATACACATAATATAGTAGATATTTGTATGTGTTTTCCTGACAAGCTAACTCACAGCTGAGCTTATACTTATGCACTTTAAGAAGTAAACTTTACCGTAATGCTCAATCCCTCTTTGCATGCTATAGCACCACTCCACCAGGAAACCACTCACATTTTAGCAATTTCCACATTTCTGCTATTGAAAAAGAACACTATTGACTTTGTCAGACACAAGCATACACAGGCTTCACACAAGTTTTTCAAAGTTAAAGTTGTGCATTTAAAGAACATTCCCTGAGCCACTGAAAATGCTTCTGAATCTGAATTGGCTTCAGTGTCTTGTATGCATGCACCGAAACGGGCGGTGCAATGCTGTTTCAAGTTGAATGCACTTAATATTTTTAAGAATGCACATATGATTTTTGCATATGCCACATGACCTGGTACAAGCAAAAAAGCTACAGTTTCCATTGAAATTTTCCTAGATATTTTTTTTTTCAAATGGCAGTTTCCATTAAGCATATTTCCAATGGCAACATAGATATCTTTAGGTTTCAGCACAGTGGAGAAACATAGGAAGATACTGTATGATGCTCTCACCAGTTTGATGGTGTTAGTGCCACAAGAAAATTATAAAATGATGTGCCGTGGGTGCTTGTTACACAAATTCTCAGTATGCTAAGAAGAATGGACAATGTGCTTTAATTTATTCCATTACCTATACCCAAATTCAATAACATAACATTAGCTAGCTCATCTTAATTTTAGCTGAAGTTGATTGCCACTAGAAACATGAGTAAATGTGAATTAATTTTATCCCACTCTGTGGTAAATGGAGAGTGCATAGAATTGCATTGCATTGGCTTCTTTTAATCCTCACCTCCAAATGGATTTGGCATCCACCCGTTTTTATGTCAAAATATGTTAAATATCTGTAATTGCCATGTTGAGGGCATCAGGGTGGCGCAGTGGGTAGCATGGTTGCCTCACAGCAAGAAGGTCGCTGGTTCAAGCTGGTATGCTGGAAAATTTGGTGGTTTCCGCTGTGGCAACCCCTGATAAATAAAAAGGACTTAGCCAAAAAGAAAATAAATTAATGAATAATTGCCATGTTTAAGCCCCTTTTGAATGGTCTTCCCTGAGAGGGGATCCTTCTGTGTTTAAAAATGTTTTGAACACAGACATGAATATTCATTCATTCATTTTCCTTTTGCTTAGTCCTTTTATTTATCAGGGGTCACCACAGAGGAATAGACCACCAGCTTATCCAGCATATTTTTCCACAGCAGATGCCCTTCCAGCTGCAACAAAGTCCATAAAAACATTCATACACTATCATTCACACATACACTACAGCCAATTTAGCTTGTTTAATTCACCTATATCGCATGTTTTTGAACTGTGGGGGAAACCGGAGCACCCAGAGGAAACCTATGCAAACACTTTCAGCCCCTAAAATACAGCTATTCTGTAAGCAAATGGCTAAAACCAATATTTCCATTATAATTTGAAAATGGTCATTATCACAGATAGTGTCCCTTTTCGAAGTGTTGGAAAGCTAAAAATGAGTACTCTGACCTACAGGCTGATTAATGCAGCATATTTTCCCCATGCAGACAACTCATGCTTCATCGACCAAAATGTTTTTACTACCTCCACAGCTGTCACTGTCACAAAGCTTTAAAACATCCACCATGACACACTGACAGACTCTCAGTCTGACACACTGATTGAGGCCTGTTTTATGAACCCATCTCTAAAGACAGGAAAATGACAGCAAGAAGACATAGAAGATACTTTCCACAAAAGAAGGCTGTTCTTTGTAAAGTTTGGTTGCCATAGTGACACAAATATTAACTGGCCATCGAATAAAAAAAAAAAAAATCAGCCAGTGGCTTTCCTCTTGACGACTGACATTAAAGGTTAATCAGCCAGCTCGCTTTTTAATTCTGGCAATGAGGTAAAACGAGCTCTGCATATTAGCACTGCTAGCAACTTGATGAGCTCGTGACTCATCCAGGGAATCAAATAAGCAATGTGAATATTAAGAACCTTACAGAAAAAGATAACTTTTTTTTTCTTAACGCAACATCTGAAAATATCTGATCCAGTGCTTACAGTATTTTGGATTGCTTAAGCATGATTTTCAAAACAGTACACACAATTAGTACAACCACACTCCCAATTAGAAAAGCACTACAGATCTTTTCATATTTACAGTTTTTCTTAGTTGTTTACACACAATTATTTGTACTTCAGACACAATGACTACAACATTTAACTGATGCACCAACCCTCTGAACCAATTCTGATAAACTACAAGCACAATTCCTGCTTTACACTCAAATTGAGTTTAAAACACTTTTTTCAAAACACTGCACACAATTCTCTGCACTTGTCACAATTTACAAGCAGAAAATCCTGTAGGCTTGTGTACTGTCTGTAGTAAGTGTAACTGAACAAAAAAGGCTTACAGTAAGTCATTATGATGAATGGGAAAAGAGGTGGTCCTAGTGTTTTTCAAAAAGCACATCAGTGATTAACTGGTCCTTATAAATGTCTATTCATGTGATGGTTTGAGTGTCATTTAAAAACAAAATACTATTTTTAGAACAAATCACATTGTTTTGAATGTAAAGTTTAATTTTGCAGGAGAATTTAAGGGTTTTGCCCAGTGTGTGTGTGTGTGTGTGTGTGTGTGTGTGTGTGTGTGTGTGTGTGTGTGTGTGTGTGTGTGTGTGTGTGTGTGTGTGTGTGTGTGTGTGTGTGTGTGTGTGTGTTTATTTGTGTGTAAAGTTCTGACAAAGAGACATGCTTTCAGAAAATGTGTGTTAACAATTGGGAAAAAACTGTAAACACTTTTGTAAAAACTATACTCCTATGTTTAAAAAACACACTTTTTTTACAATAAGTAACACAAGTTCCCCTTCGGTTGGGGAACTTCAGTGCCATGAATGGGAGGATTCGGATCAGAAGCCGCTTATCTGGAGAGTATTGAACGGGCCAATGAATGAAATTAATTGGCAGCGTAAGCTTGCGCAGGTGTGCGACATCTGCAATTATCTCAGCATATAAGCACACCTGAAGCCAGCAGACGCCATCCTTTTCGCTTCAGATCCTTTCTGAGTGAGTCGATGAGGGTTCCTCTTGCTGATCAGCACTTCAGAGCGAACGAGTGTGTCTCCCGGTCCAGAGTGGGTCTTCGCGGTGGCACACGGTCGAGCTGGGTTACTCCCTTGCCTGCGGTTCTTTGGGTCCGGTCCTCCAGAGCGGTGCGTATAGTTGCAACTTTCCTAAAAGAGCAACACAGTCGTGCAGCACGTCCTTTTCAGGATGGCGCTCCAAATGTGCGTTTCTGGATGCGGGGGTTTCCTGTCTCCGGATGATGGACACGATCACTGCATTGCATGTTTGGGGGTCCAGCATGTTAATGCGGTGCTCGCGGGCGGTTCATGTCGTCATTGCGATGCCATGACCGTTGCACAGCTAAGATCGCGGCTAACTTTCGCAAGAGAGCGAGCCACCCCAGTTGCCTCCTGTTCTAAAAAAGCAGCGGGCGCTCGGGCAGATCTGAGGGTTTCAGCGGGAGATAATCCGCCGCCCACGGGCTCGCGGACCTCTCGCTCCTCACGGCGCTCCATCCAAGCTTCGGGTGGTGAGAGTGATCCGTCTAACCAGATGGTAGCTCTCACACTCGCTGACACCGGAGATCAGATGTCCTCCGCGGCATCGGAGGGTGGGCTTTCACTGTCCGACGAAGATCCGGACCCGCTCGCCCCCTCCGGGCAGGTGAGCGCTGTCAAATCGGATCCTGAAGCGGACATGTTAGCCGTGCTTTCCCGGGCTGCTTCGGCCGTGGGGTTGGAGATGGTTTATCCCCCAGCTCCGCGGCCGGACCGACTAGATGGGTGCTACGTAGAGGACCAGAAGGCGAAGCCTTCGAAGCCTCTCGTCCCCTTCTTCCCGGAAGTGCACAGTAGGCTCACGCAGTCCTGGAGGGCACCTTTCTCTGCCCGTGCTGCGAGTGCCTCCGCCCTCACCGCCCTTGACGGCGGAGCTGCCAGGGGGTATGAGGCGATCCCGTCAGTGGAGCGCGCTATCGCGGTCAATCTTTGTCCGCGCGGCGCCTCTACGTGGCGGGGTTTGCCCCGCCTCCCGTCCAAAGCCTGTAGGTTGTCTGCCTCCCTCGGAGCCAGAGCTTATAAGGCTGCGGGCCAGGCTGCTTCTGCTTTGCACGCGATGGCCACCTACCAGCGCTACCAAGCGCAGGCGCTGGCCGAGCTGCACGAGGGCGGGTCCAACCCAAGCTTATTACATGAGCTGCGCACCGCGACCGACTATGCTCTTCGGACTACTAAGTCCGCCGCGTGTGCGCTGGGGAGGACGATGTCCACACTTGTGGTTCAGGAACGCCACCTCTGGCTAAACCTGGCCGATATGCGCGACGTTGACAAAGTTCGCTTTCTTGACTCGCCCATATCCCAGGCTGGCCTGTTTGGCGACACCGTCGGTGAATTCACCCAGGAATTCAAGGCGGTGAAAGAGCAGTCGGATGCGATGGGCAATGTCATCTATCGGCGTGGCCGTAAGCCCGCTCCGCCCGCCGAGCCATCCACCTCCGCTGTTCCTCGCCGAGGGCGCCCGCCAACGAGTGCTGCCCCGCCCCCGCCTGCGCCTCCGGCCAAGCGGGCGCGGCGTTCACCTCGAAAGCAGGCAGCCCCTCCTGCCCAGGGCGCCGTTAAGTCCGGTAAACGGACCGCGAAGCGTCCCTGAGACAGGCCATCCGGAGAAGAGGAAACTTGCTCTTTCCCCGCTGGAGGGCGGGGCCCCGATAACAACGGTACTTTTCAGTGCCACCAAAACATCAGTAAAAGAGCACTTTTTCCCTTCCCCGGATGTGACTGCACGAGTTCTGCCAGTCCGGGACGCGCTGCCTTCCGGCTCGCAGACTCTACGTGCTTCGCCAGTGGCTCACGAGCGCTGGGGGGACGGTCTCCCTTCCCTCAGCCCTCCAGCCCCCTCTCCGGAGTCAGGGTGCGGAGCCAGAGCGAATCGCTCTCCTCCAGCTTTTCCGCGGGACCCTCGTGCTTCCCGGATCAGCACACCCACTCCGCGCTGCCCCACCGCTGGTACGTCAGCGATTGTAGCGATGACTCCATTAGCGAGGGCTCTGCCTGCCTGGTTAGCGCGGGCCAGCCCCTCGCGGTGGCTCATACGCACAATCAGACTCGGTTACGTGATTCAGTTCGCGAAACGGCCCCCCAAGTTTACGGGCTTGTATTCCTCCAGGGTCAACCCCCTGTCCGCCCCTGTCTTGCGAGAGGAGATTGCTGCCCTCCTGGCGAAGGGTGCAATCGAGCCGGTTCCTCCAGCCGAGATGGAGAGTGGGTTTTACAGCCCATACTTCATCGTACCCAAAAAGAGCGGTGGGTCACGGCCAATCCTAGATCTGCGCGTTTTGAACCGCTGTCTGCACAAGCTGCCGTTCAGAATGCTCACGCAGAGGCGCATTCTCCAATGCGTTCGTCCTCGGGATTGGTTTGCAGCCATAGACCTGAAGGACGCGTATTTCCATGTCTCCATTCTTCCACGCCACCGCCAATTTCTGCGGTTTGCGTTCGAGGGTCGAGCGTGGCAGTACAAGGTCCTCCCCTTCGGGCTCTCTCTGTCTCCGCGGGTCTTCACCAAACTCGCGGAGGGTGCCCTAGCGCCCCTTCGGCTCACGGGCATTCGCATACTCGGTTATCTCGACGACTGGCTGATTTTAGCCCACTCGCGGGAGCAATTGATTATGCACAGGGACGAGGTGCTTCGGCATCTCCGCCTACTGGGGCTTCAGGTCAACCGAGAAAAGAGCAAACTCGCCCCCGTGCAGAGGATTTCTTTTCTCGGGATGGAGCTGGACTCGATCACCATGGTAGCGCACCTCTCCGAGGAACGCGCTCGCCTGTTGCTGAACTGTCTGAGGGAGCTCGACAGCAAACTAGTGTTCCCACTGAAGTTCTTTCAGAGGCTCCTGGGGCATATGGCATCCGCAGCCGCCGTCACGCCGCTCGGGTTGCTCCATATGAGACCACTTCAGCACTGGCTTCACGATCGGGTCCCCAGACGCGCATGGCACGCGGGCACACACCGGGTCTCGGTTACTGCGCTGTGTCGCCGCGCCCTCAGCCCTTGGAACGACCCCTCGTTCCTACAGGCCGGTGTGCCTCTAGGACAGGCGTCCAGCCATGTTGTTGTTTCAACAGACGCTTCCAACACGGGTTGGGGGGCCGTGTGTCGCGGGCATGCGGCTGCGGGCCTCTGGAAGGGTGCCCAGATGCATTGGCATATCAATCGCCTAGAGCTGTTGGCAGTGTTCCTCGCTCTCCACCGCTTTTTACCGGTGCTGGAGCGGCAACACGTGCTGGTCAGGACGGACAGTACGGCGGCGGCGGCGTATATCAACCGCATGGGGGGTATGCGTTCTCGCCGCATGTCTCAGCTCGCCCGCCGTCTGCTCCTCTGGAGTCACCCGCGGCTGAAATCGCTGCGCGCCATTCACGTCCCAGGCACGCTCAATCGTGCAGCCGATGCGCTCTCACGACAGCTGTTACGCCCTGGAGAATGGAGACTCCACCCCGAGTCTGTTCAGCTGATATGGGCGCGATTCGGGGAGGCCCAGATCGATCTGTTTGCTTCCCCCGAGAACGCTCACTGCCAGTTGTTTTTTTCCCTGACCGAGGGCTCTCTCGGCACGGATGCACTGGCCCACAGCTGGCCTCGGGGCATGCGCAAGTATGCGTTTCCCCCAGTGAGCCTGCTCGCGCAGTTTCTGTGCAAGGTCAGGGAGGACGAGGAACAGGTTCTGCTAGTTGCGCCCCTTTGGCCCAACCGGACCTGGATATCAGAGCTCTCACTCCTCGCGACGGCCCTCCCCTGGCGGATCCCTTTGAGAGAGGACCTACTCTCTCAGGGACAGGGCACCATCTGGCACCCTCGCCCCGATCTTTGGAACCTCCACGTGTGGTCCCTAGACGCGAGGAAGACTTAGGTAACCTACCGACTGCGGTGGTTAATACCATCACTCAGGCTAGAGCCCCCTCCACGAGGCGCGCCTACGCCCTGAAGTGGAGTCTATTCACTGAATGGTGCGTCTCTCGCAGAGAAGACCCCCGAAATTGCCAGATTAGTGTTGTGCTCTCTTTCCTTCAAGAGAAGTTGGACAGCAGGCTGTCGCCCTCCACTCTCAAGGTTTACGTGGCCGCCATCTCCGCTTATCATAGCGCGGTAGCTGGCGGCACCATGGGAAAGCATAATCTGGTCATCCAGTTCCTTAGGGGTGCTAGGCGAATTAATCCATCTCGCCCCCCTCTCATGCCCTCTTGGGATCTCGCCCTCGTTCTCACGAGTCTGCGATCCGATCCCTTTGAGCCACTCGAATCAGTATCTCTAAGATTTCTGTCCCTGAAGACAGCTCTGCTGGTTGCGTTGGCCTCCATCAAGAGGGTCGGGGACCTGGAGGCATTTTCGGTCAGTGACTCGTGCCTGGAATTCGGGCCGGATTACTCTCACGTTATCCTGAGACCCCGCCCCGGTTATGTGCCCAAGGTTCCTACCACCCCCTTTAGAGATCAGGTAGTGAACCTGCAAGCGCTGCCCCCGGAGGAGGCAGACCCAGCCCTTTCTTTACTTTGTCCAGTTCGCGCTCTGCGCATTTATGTGGACCGTACTCAGAATTTTAGATCATCTGAGCAGCTCTTTGTCTGTTATGGCGGTCGGCAGCAGGGAAGTGCCGTATCGAAACAAAGATTATCCCACTGGATTGTGGATGCCATTTCACTCGCTTATTCGAGTCGAGGTCAGCCGTGTCCCCCGGGAGTACGTGCACACTCCACTCGGAGCGTTGCATCCTCTTGGGCGCGTGCACGCGGCGCCTCTCTAACAGACATCTGTAGAGCTGCGGGCTGGGCGACACCCAACACATTTGCAAGGTTTTACAATCTGCGAGTGGAGCCGGTTTCCTCAAGGGTATTAGGTAACCCTTTGGTGATTGAGGAGACAACTCGGTAGGGTGTTGAAACACGCTTGCTGCGCCATTCTCCCTAACACGGAGGTACGTGCGCCTTTTTTATCTGTCAGTAAAGTTCCCCGTCAGGTGAGCCTTGCAGATTCCTCCGTCGCCCCCAGCACTGACTCAGCGGAGGAGTCACTTGCTGGCCCACTACGTTGTAGGTCTGCCCGCTGGTCAGCCCGCGTTTTGGGTATAGGTGCCTGCTATGCGTGATCCCCACTAGGCGATCCCATATGCTTATTCCGCCACGGTTAAGTCCCCCCCCTGGGCGGACCCGTGTCTTCCCTCTCCGCTAACCACTCTTTGCTATGCGTACTCCCCCTTTTTAGGGCTAGTCCATAGGTAAATTCTGCCATCTATCCCCCCCTTGGGTAACGGATGGCCTCCGCAGCGTCCTCCCTATCGGGATTGCACGCTTCCCAACGTACTGTCGTATTTCCTAGAATTATCTAGATGCTCACGACTTCCCAAAAAATATATCTAAATCCGTAAAACTTCTGTTGAAGTAGGATAAATTAGGGCCAGGGACACGTTGGAGGACCGCGCCCCCCATGATGTGGGTGCGTCACGCTTGCTTGACTATCTCCTCATCGGGGGTGTTGGTAAGGTGCAGTCATTATGGCGCTTTCCATATTCTCCCATTCATGGCACTGAAGTTCCCCAACCGAAGGGGAACGTTCGAGGTTACAGAAGTAACCCTTCGTTCCCCGAGGAGGGGAACGGAAGTGCCATATTCCGTCGCCATAATGACTGTCCCTTAGCTGTTTGAAAGTCTCTTCAGCTTAAAAGGATGGCGTCTGCTGGCTTCAGGTGTGCTTATATGCTGAGATAATTGCAGATGTCGCACACCTGCGCAAGCTTACGCTGCCAATTAATTTCATTCATTGGCCCGTTCAATACTCTCCAGATAAGCGGCTTCTGATCCGAATCCTCCCATTCATGGCACTTCCGTTCCCCTCCTCGGGGAACGAAGGGTTACTTCTGTAACCTCGAACGTTTTACATTTACTAACTCTGTTTGCATGAGTTACACTCTGCTGTGATAAACCTGAATAGTTCCCTGTATGATTAAAGTATAGGCTACCATCAACAAAGTACAAATATAAAGCAAATTCACCAAACACTACACAAGACCAGTGCTGCACACTGAAACTCATTTATTTCTCAACATGCCCAAATTGTTGACATGAAGATACATAGTACTGTAACATGTCAGTTTATGTATCATACTGTAAGTTTAGTTACAAAAAAAAAAACTCTAGACTTTGTCTCTTTGCCTAGATGGGTCTGGCCAGAGAATTTGATCAACATCACAGGCAATGTTGTCATTAGCAAGACACTTTGGAAAGAAACTGGTCTTGAATGACGAATCCATCCTTGCATTGCTACTACCTCCATCTGGTCACAGGCCTCCTCCATGGCTTGGATGAGGGGTACCTGAGCCTGAAGATGGAGTTCATATACCTTCCACTGCCATGGCGAGAAAAACTCTTCTATAGGTCTGAGGAATGGAGAGTATGATGGAAAATATAGGACGGTGAAATGTGGATGTTGCTGAAACCAGTTCTGAACCAGCAGAGTGGTGGAAAGACTCATTGTCTCAGACAACAATGTATTGCATATGATCGATTCGATTTGACTTGCTTAAGCTTTCTGACTCTTTCCATTGTGCTTGAAGACTGATGAACTCATCTGCTGCTTTTTAAAGTGCTTAAACACCTGATTAGTGTGTCTACAATCAAGCAAACAAGTGTTTGTACACCTGATGACTGTGTTGAACCAATTGGTTGGACGGTGCTGTAATTTGACAGTCGGTGATTTGGTATTGCAAGGAAGTGACTTAAGGATAGATTTTAGTGTGTAATGTATACTAAGTGTGTTTAGTGTTTTGCAAATCACTGTGTGCAGCATTTAGCAACAAGTGTGAGGTTGACAATGTGCATATAGTTGTGCAAAAATGGGCTGATGTTTTGCCTCTTGAGTGTAAGGTTTTGTAAATAGTGGACTACTTTTAATTTTATTGTGTAAGCAATCAAATAAAACTGTAATTTGAGCCGGATTCTGTTCTGGAAAATGTCAGATATTCATTCATTCACACACAATGGTAGTCACCATGTGCAAGTTTAAGTAAAAGTCAAGTTTAACTTTTGGCCCTCAACAATATTTTCAGCCATCAGCTTTCTTATGTTGGTGATTGTTTTGCGCACAGTGAGCAGCGAAACTTAATAATGGCATAGTGGCCAGCCTAATAATATTTGTATTTTTAAAATAGCAAAGAGGCAATAACGCATACTTTCATCTTTTAAAACCAGAGTAAATCTGATAAGGAGCCTGATCAAAATCTTGCAGTTTTTCTTAGTTGTTTACACAAAATGAATTGTACTTCAGACACAATGACTACAACATGAAACAGATGCACCAATCCTCTGAACCAATTCTGATAAACTATAAGCACAATTCCTGCTTTACACTCAAAGTGCAGGCATAAAACACACTTTTTTCATAATACTGCACACAATTCTCTGCATTTGGCACAATTTACATGCAGAAAATCTCTTGTTTTCACAAGGAACAGACTGTCATTCAAAATTGTAAAGTTAGTTGCCCTACTTTGCATACTAACTCATCACATAAGTAAACACCTGTCACACATTGCAATTTAGAAATCAGAGCTCATCTGATTTATTACTGGTTCACTGCCCAACAACGTTTTTTAGTTGTTTATCTCACTCCATATTCTCTATTCCTCAATCCTATTGGGGATTTTTTTTTTCTTCCTGAGGATAGAAAGTGTATGACCGAAATCCACACAATTTATTTTATTTTTTGTACTGTAACTGTATTGTATTCTGCAAATACTTCTGTTGATGATATATGTAGACCATGTCATGTGCAAATTTGTGTTGGTTGGGATGAACACTGTTTTTGTGGCAAATATATAGTAAAATATATTTGGTACCATGTACAGTATTTGTGTGATTTGTATAAAAACAATATTCTGAAATATTTTACAATGCACTTATGTAGGCCTATGTACTGTCTGTAGTAAGTGTAACATTGAATGTAAAGTTTCATTTTAGAGGAGAATTGAAGAGTTTTCCACAATGTGTTTGTGTTTTTTTGATTTGTGTGTAAAGTTCTGACAATATGATGCATGCTTTTTAGAAAATTTGTGTTGACAAGTGGGAAAAACTGTAAAAGGATGAAACTGCACGACCGGATCAGGATAGCAGGATACAAGCAAAGCAATCTCAAGTCAGCCAGAAAACATGATTCATTATTTGTTTTTCACATGGGACATCATAGTAAAGTGAACTGAATAGTGACTGTTCATACGATTTGTTTGTAGCTAGTTTTATTAACCATAACTGACCGGGTAAACTGAATGGACGTCAATCACGGTAACTTTTATTTCATAGTTTTGTTCCTAGAATTATTCATTTACAAATGGTTCTGTGAAGTGCTTTGAAACAAAGACTATACAACTATAGTCAACTCTGACAACTTCCGCTACTGAGAAAACCAGAAATGTGAAAAGGGTCTATTTCTCATCTTTTCAAGCATCAACGGAAGCATCAGCCGATCAGATCACTTTATGCAAATACCCTAGCTCAGACAGTAGCCGATTGCAGACTTTTATCATTGGCTGTCGCTGCTTTGACAATCGCATCAACCCCAACTTCAGACACGCCCTTCGTCAAGCATTGATGCTGAAGCCCCATGTAAATTGGGCGTAAGACTAACATACTGTTACGATTTCAGAGAAAAAAATATAAAATTTAAAGTCATCACCTTTTTTTTAAAAAAAAAAACTAAATTCTCTGAGGTCTGCTTAGAATAAAAATATTTTTACATAAAAAACATTTAATATTTAATGTACTGTTTGGTTTGCCCTCATCAGAACACACTGTTTCAAAGTGGATGGCAGATTGTAGACTTAAAAATAAACACCTATTGATTGGCTGACAGCTTTGAATATTTGAAAATAATTATACTTGACATTTTGCTTTAAAGATTATGTCCCAAGGTTGGAATGAACAGCTGTGTGGCCTCTGCTGAGCACTGCAACATGTCTAATCTTGGCCTCATCTTCATGAGATTTTGTGAGTACATCTATGTTTGTTTCACAACATTTACCTACAGTGTGAATCGTGGGCGGAGCTAAAATGGCAGTGATGTAGAAGTGAAGAATTTTAAACATACTATTACATAAATTTCACAACAGCATGTTCACAGCATGTTTTTTGTACCACAGTGACCATGAATTTATAAATTAAAATTCACAAATATTTTCACAATCTTTAACATGTAAAGCTCAAGCATTTTTTTTTCTGTAGGAGAACCCCAACTCATTTATTCTTACCAGAGAAGACAGTTAATTCTCATGCAAGAAACTTAAAATAGTGGCACACAGGATGAATATCAAAGCACTTAATACAGCTAATACACATATTTTCCATATAAGCCTATAAGTAAATAATCTGCATGCGAGAATGTCTGCTTCTTTAGACTGAAAAGCAACTGTATGATTTGTACAATGAAAGCTCATAGATCAACCCTTGTCGGTCCCAGCTAGGCGCGATGGCAGAAAGCCTGGGAAAAAAAAACAAATGCTCATTTACTGATTAAACTAATTTCTTAAAATGGCAGTCCAAGTAGCCAAATCAATTCACAAATGATTGAGTCTTTCTTTTGGCCAGCCTCATTCACTTATCATTACATCCTTCCCACTTACCTCACCAACTCAACATTCTCGGCAGCGGCTCGAATGCATGGCTAGACTTTTGAGATCAAATGGACTTTGTAATGAGCGTATAGGCAGACGGACTCATTAGGGTTATGCAAATGTTTTTTTGTAGGTTTCTAACAAACACACCTGCGCTTGGTGAAGGAGACAGATGAGAGACAATTCATCTAAAAACAATTTAGTGAAGGGACCAGTTCTCAATATTAACTACTGGCTTATTACCCGCCTGTTGTTAAGATATTGGCATATTAAGATATTTATTTGTAATAAATTACACCATTTTATGCGTGATTTTATTCTGCATCCTAAATTTTACCCAATACCAAACTACCTTAATTAATACATATAAATAAGCTGCTGTAGTGAAATTAACTCATTTTATGAATGTTAATGATCTATAATAAGTTATTATTAATTATGAATATTCAGAATTAATTTATAGCTAACTTACCTAAATAAATATAACAAAAACTTTTTCCGCTCGTCTAAGCGGACTCTGTAATCATATATTTATTTAGAAAGGGAATAATAACTACTTGTGAAATAGATGAATAGTTTAGAGGATTTAGTAAACTTAATCAGCTTGAAGCAAGATCTATCATTGAACGGACTTTTTCTTTAATGCAATACAAAGACAATCCAACGTGGTTATAGCATAATTTATTGACTACTCTAAAATATAACAAACAAACGCACAAAACATAACAACAAAACATATAAAAGAAAGCGAGGAAGTAAAATAATTAAGGTAAAAGAATGGCAAATCTACCTCAGTTCTGCACAACTATTCAGAACCACTAAGATTATAAAACCATTTTTTTGATAAAGGGGTACAGCCTTAACGCACAATCTGAATTTAGTGGGTTTGTCTCTCTCGTCCGAGTTTTTTCTGATGCATGGAAGATGGAGTCTTTTAAAAAGTTATTTCTCGATGCTTGGAGCTCTTAGCGCTGATCGGAGGATAATTGAGACGCAAACTTAAGACTATGTTTATTTTGCCAGAAAGTAAGTCACGTGGGTACAGAAATGCAGTCTGCCCCATCAGGGGCACTTCTGCAAAGGCCTTCTGCAAAGACCTTTTTGCTGAAGTTTGAGAGGTGTAAGAGGTATTTAAAGACATTAGTCAGGTAACATCCAGTCTCTCCTGACTGACCAATGGCATAAGAGGGACAGTTAAGTGGAAAAAAGTCCTTTGTTCTACTCGCTGGTGAGTACAGCCCCAAGACAGACAGAGAGACTAAACTTTAACTCATGGTTTGAAACTACACTAAGCAAACAAGTTATCATCTAGATCATGAATTGTAGATTTATGTATGTAGAAGTGTCACACCAAACATGACTATTTTGGAAATACATAGGTGCCATATGTAAGTTTTTGACTCTTCTATACGCAGGGGTTTTCAAACTGGGGTCCGCGGCCCCCCGATGGCGCTAGGGGGGCCGCAAAGAAATTTTAGATCAATGAGCCCACATGGATGAATTTTGTGTCCCGCATCATTCTGAAGGTTAATATATTTTTATTATAATTTGAGCTCAAAAGTACTGCAAAAATGAAGCTTTATACTTATGTCATTTAAATGCAGTTGACACTTTCGTGACACAGGAAAGGAAGCGCAGCGGCCCGCCTCCGTGGACGGGGACTTTTATTGAATAAGCGCTTCTGGCCAGGCGCTTCCTGACTGTGATTTTTGGCGCTTGTCTGCTGCACCTGACGGCGTTTACCTTTCACTTACGCTTACCTCTTTTACGCTAAACAACTAAATGAATGCTCAAGTTTGACTAACTATATTTCAGTTAAAATACATGATCAATATGAACATTATCGGTGGCTGAAAGTACTATCCTGTTTATGGCTTGCGTTGCTAAGTAACCGATCAGCTGGGTGCTGCGGAGCGCGCGCCTCTCTGCGCAGACTTCACTCATAAGGAACAAATAGCATTTTAAAGACACGCCACAACATTGCACCTCGTCCACAGCGCGACAGTCTTTTACACTTTGCATTGTACAAATATCAGACTTTGCAGCATGGCAAACAAACATATTAAAATTGTAAAGCAAAAAGTGCTGCAATAACAATGAATGGAGCTGTCATCACATCAGCGAGTTCTCAGTTTCACTCCTGTTACACTAATGACAGCTGGATGAGCTCTGCAGTGGACCTCTTACTCACATTGGTTCATAACTGGATGATTAAAAAAACTAAATTGTATACACACTGAGTAAAACCACTATAGCCTTTAAAAATTATAATGTATCTGTTTGTGTTATGTTATAGGGCTAATAATTATTAAATATTAAAATGTATTAGTGCTCTGTATTTAATGGAGCTCAACATATCTGATCAAATTTTAATACTCTGAATATAAATGCATTTTTGTTCCACTTTTTCCCATATTTGTTTGTGTAACTAATTTAAATGTAATGTTCAGTATTATTATTAATAGAACAAACTGGTATGAACATTTTAAAGTCAGCAAAGCTTCTAAAATTATGCAAAGTAAAACTTGTGGCTCTTTGAAATTGAATACCCAATTCTAGATTGCATTTAGGAAATTATTTTTTTTATCGGTGTAAGTCAGGATTGTCAACCTGAGTAAATTATGATGTGCACAAAAAAAAAGGAATAAAAATAAACAAAACACACTGAACCACTACAGCCTCTATTGTAGTATTGCTAGTTACAACAGTACAGTTAACTGTTAACAGGCTGATGAATGACAAAACTCTTTAAAACTTTAAAGCTTTAAATCTTTAGATACATTTAGACTCTCAGCTGTAAGGGTAAATACAGAAGAGTCTAGCTGTGCAAAGGCAGAAAAAAAGCATAAAAATGGCATAAAAACTGTGTAAAGTGACGACTTGTACACAAAATATGGCTTGATGGAATAATCCAGTGAGAGCAGACCACAATGAACACTGCGCATCAAGATTTGATCAATAGATTGAAGCACTAAAACCATGTCAACTCAACTAACATCTTACAAAAATTAATCCAGATAATGAATAATATAAATTTATTGAATAATATATAATAATATAAATGTATTGAATAATACAATTTTAAAAAAATTAAGTACAGTTATTAATTTGAGGGGGTGGCGTCATTTTTATTTTTGGGGGGTCCCCAAAAGAATTCGCCCTACACAAAGGGGCCCTCAGCTGAAAAAGTTTGAAAACCCCTGTTCTATAGCATAAAAATACCAAAATATGTTTGCAGATATTTAAGAAACATACTGAGCCAACATTCTTGTTTCTTTGAAAAACAATGCTAAAGTCAGATATTCTGTTCTGAAAATGTCTTCTTCCTTGCTGGAACGCTGTCTTTTTTTAATCTTTTAACCCGCCCAAAGCCAGTTTAGCCAATTATATTTCAGCACCCCTAGTTGCCTTAATGGAAAACTGTGTATTTCTTTCTTTCTTTCTTTCTTTCTTTCTTTCTTTCTTTCTTTCTTTCTTTCATTCTTTCTTTCTTTCTTTCATTCATTCAGAAAGGCTTTCAAAGCATGCACTCTTGACCGAAATGCCACCTCAGGGGGACAGTAGCAGACTCCGAAATGAGACACAAATTAAGAGTTCCACATGAGGTTATTAATTAACAAATAATATAAATATTATGAACGTAAACTTTAGGTGAGAAGGTTACATTGTAACCGTGTATCCTAACAACAAAAGTATTTCCATCGTAGTTTATGTGCATCAAATAAAAATTTTATACTACTAGGTTGTGCGCATATGTTTTATGCACATTTTCAAAATGGATGCGCATCTTGGAGTTTCCATGAACAGTTTTTTATGCGCATATCAAAATTCTGCATAAAAATAGGTGCATGGAAATTTAGCTAGTGTAAGTTTTCTGCTGTTCAGGTGCAAGAAATAGAAGCTGTTTCTAATATATCAATTCGAGTGGTTGGTTAGGACAAAAAATCCTTGTAATATGAAAATATTCCATCTATCACATGCATTTGTTTTTATATAGAACACCATTTATATCAGCCTTTAATCTCGATTGTCAGACTCACTCCTGTTGGTCCTCAATCTGGCAACCTGCGCTTGCATTTGATTTGATCCAGGAATGCAATACCCAGTTCAACCACTGGGTATCAAACTTACATACTGCACTTTTAATGATCACTTTTTTTTACTCATTTTCTAAATGTAGGTAACAATATGGAGTTTAATATTGTTTATGTATCATTTTGATATATAAAACTTTATATGTTATATATCCTCTTATTTCTACTTAAGTAGTTAAAATCTTTTTGTTCAGATTTGTTTTCATTTTTTAATCATTAATTCAGCTTATCCTGTTTCACTTATTTTATAAATAATTAAATATACATATAAATACATATAAATATCCAAGCAGTGTTGCAAATGTATAGTGAATAGTAGGTAGTTTTTAATATTATACAGCTGAAATCAGAATTTTTAAAAATCTTTGATTTTTTTTTTCTTCCTTTTTTAAATATTTCCCAAATTATGTTTAACAGAAAAGGGAAATTCTCACAGCATGTCTGATATTTTTATTTTTATTTTTTCTGGAGAAAGTGGTATTTGTTTAATTTGGCTCGAATAAAAGCAGTTTTTAATTTGAAAAGTGTTTTTAATCCAGCCACCACCGCAAGTGTATTTCAAACCTGTGGGAAGCACATCTGAGGTGATCTCACGAGGAAATGTGACTATTTTACGTTTTTTGTCAGTTTAGTAGCTATTTCATACGAGTTCAGTCGTATGAAAATGTACCATTTGAAAAAGGAGGCGTGGTACCCAACCACACCCCAGTATTATCGCTAGTTAAAATTGCACAGTCCCAATAATAATAACTAACAAACAAATTTATTTATATGTTTTTTTTTTTTGTTATTGTCGCTAATTAAATATTACAATAAACTCACAAAAATTAAAATGTTTCAGTTAACAATAGCAAGTAGGCTGTTTGTGCCAACAGACAAAATATTCTGAAATAAAAAAATATTATTAAAAAAAAGCTCACACTTTGACATACAGTTGCAATTAAGATAAAGAAAGTCACAGTTGCATCCCTCTCTTAAACGTTAATGATTTACACCCAGAAGCTCAATTCTTGCGGTTATAACCCTTAGAACAAAGTATGAGCCATAATAACAGTGATTGTACAGCTAATTACAGTTGAAGGAGAGAAGCAGAGCGATATGCCACCAGCCATGACATTTCTGTGAGAGGTCTGCGACTCCAGATTTCCATGGGGAAACATCACTATGAAAACTAAAAGCCTCTCCAATAGGCAACACACAAAAGCAAAGCCACTTTCAATACTGAGTAAAACTGCTTTTAGCTCCGAGGTATCAGCCATCAGCCCCAACCCCTTCATTTTCCACCCGGTGTCCATTTAAAAAGTGTCAGTGGATCCAATGGGCACGAAGTACAGAAAGAGAAAATTACGCTGACTCACAGCAATCAGGCCAAGTCATGCTGTCACCCGCAAGACCACAAAGCTTAACTGCCTTCTGAATAATTCACATTCTTCTGTACTTCATACACACAACTGACTCATGCCGAGCCAAATAAGCTCCTGTGGGAGGCAGGACTCCTTCTGTGCACATCAAAACCTTCCCGGGAAGGATTCACAGGCACGAACGGCAAACGGGATGCTGGTAAATGTGAATGAAGAGCGCTTCACAGTCTTGAAGGGGGAGGAGAGGAAGAGAAAGGGGTCATTTTTTTAGTTTTGTTATAGCCCTGGAGGCCATAAGAGCACACAGAGCAGAGACGATGAATTAGAGCCCAGGGAGAACAGAAGGCCGCAGAAAAAGGATTATATTGAAGATAAAGACGTTATGTCATGGTGCAATATCCTGTCTGTTCAGATGACTCAGTCTGGTCAATGTATATATATATATATATATATATATATATATATATATATATATATATATATATATATATATATATATATATATATATATATATACACACACACACACACACACACACGATTTGTTGAATTGAAGTCAGAATTATTAGCCCCCTTTTAATTTTTTTTTTCTTTCTTTTTAAAATATTTTCAAAATGTTATACAGAGCAAGGAAATGTTCACAGAGTGTCTGATAATATTTTTTATTCTGGAGAAAGTCTTATTTGTTTTATTTTGGCTAGAATAAAAAGTGTTTATTTTTTAAAAGCTATTTTAAGGACAAAAGTTATTAGCCCCTTTAAGCTATTTTTTTTTCAATAGTTTACAGAACAAACCATCATTATACAATAACTTGCTTAATTACCTTAACCTGCTTAGTTAACCTAATTAACCTAGTTAAGCCTTTAAATGTCACTTAGGCCAGTGGTTCTCAAAGTGGGGGTCGGGACCCCTTGAGGGGTCGCGGAACAATGAAGGGGGGTCGCCTGGTGATTTCCAAAAATCTACTTATTATTGTTAGGCCATAAGAATTACCATATTTTATCCATAACCAACTGAAGAGAATAAAACAGTCATTTATAGTTACTATAGTAGCTTTTTTACTAGTTCTATTGGATTGCGACCCCTGGGGTAAATACATTATATTAAAGACAGCAATAGCATCAGATGCAGCAGATTGATTTTATAACACCAGCTTAAACTTTCTGGCCCATTTACAGCACTGACATACATAAAAAAAAATTAAACGAAGAATAGACTTTGGTCTATTGGTGTGTGAGTGCGCCATTCCATGCAAGTTTTCTGTATTTATAACCACCTCAGAGGATATTGGGGGTCGCGAGTCACTGGTATTGTTATTTTAGGGGTCGCGTGCTGTAAAGTTTGGGAACCCCTGACTTAGGCTATATAGAAGTGTTATGAAAAATATCTAGTTAAATATTATTTACTGTAATCATGGCAAAGATAAAATAAATCAGTTATTAGAAATGAGTTATTAAATCTATTATGTTCAGAAATGTGTTGAGAAAACCTTCTCTATATTAAACAGAAATTAGGGGAAAAAATAAACAGGGCGGCTAATAATTCAGGGGGGCTAATTGTTATCATTCAATATGAAAAATAATTATTAAGATTGCAACATCGCCCAGCCCTAGTGTAATGTTTAATTTTGATATGTTACGGTGACCGGTGAATCATTACAACAAAATTTTATTTCATTATTTTTACAAAGATCAATAGTGCATTCAAGATTCTCTTTGAACACATGAGGAATCCTGTTTTAACAAAGCTTATTGTTCTGAAATACGCTGTGCTGTACATACCATGATGCCTCAAAAGCATGACAGAAATGTTACAATGAAGACATTGGTGGAAGCAGCAACAGTATTACGGCAAGTATAAAGGTTACAGTTGTTTCTTTGCATACTGACATTCATCTAGTAGTTCAGGTATGAATCTCTAATAATCGACTATAGAGAATGGTAATCTATATCAAGGTGTGTGAACACATACAGAAGCACACGGTGTAAACCAATGCAAATGACCACAGAAAAAGATGACCAATTAATTGTAATACATTTTGAAAACACCTTACACACACTCATAATAAAATGGACTAATGTCTAAATATCAATATATTTAAGGGGGACCTATAATACCCCCTTTTTAAAGGATATAAAATAAGTCTCTGATATCCCTAGAGTCTGTATGTGTAGTTTCAGCTCATAATACTACACAAATAATGTTTATAACAATTTGAAACTGCCCCTTTCAGGGTTTAATCCTAGTTGTGGCATTTTGATGACTGTTGCTTTACAATCAAATTAAATCGTGCTCTTTTCAAAAACAGGTGGCACTATAAATGCTTACATGTATGTGTCAGCATAGTGGCATATTCAAAAACAAGACTAACTTCCTATGCTAATGAGGGAGAGATTGTCACTAATGGGTAGGACTTTCCCCCTCTGATGACACGCACAAAGGGATAATGTCAATCTAAGTGTTTCTGCAGACTGTGTTTATAAAGTGTGATTACATATATATATATATATATATATATATATATATATATATATATATATATATATATATATATATATATATATATATATATATATATATATATATATATATATATATATATGAGCAATATCACACGAGTAGCAGTGTGCTATGGCTGTATATCAGCACTGGTGGGAAGCTACATTCACAGCCCCACCAGTGCTGATATACAGCCAAAGCACACTGCCACAAGTGTGATGTTGCATTTATACAACAGTTCGACGGCACAATCTACTTTCTTCCAGCATTCATTCATATCTGCAGCTGACGTCAAAACAGCAGAAGCTGTTACTAATTGACCAACGTTACTTTAGAGCTAGTGTTTGAATGACTGTGTCTAAAGTGATGACAAAACAGCTGATTTTGATTACACTTTAAGATTATAAGGCTGAATGTGACATGAAATGCCATCCATCTACAGAGATATCTTCTTACAGTGTTACAGTCTACACCTGGGGGTGTTAAGTTTACAGACTGTACCAAAGAGGGGGGTGGGTGAAATTACGGGAGTTTTTTAGATAGAAATAAAAACTGGATGTTTGCGGGAGACTGGTCTGAAATACGGGATACTCCCATGAAAAACGAAAGTGTTGGCAGGTGTGCTTACCAGTTTAATATTGATTTGATCTACTATAGTTAGAAATCAGACTGTTACATCTTCTAAGCGTAGGGGCTTATTATGCGGTTCTGTCACCATCTTGTGGACAGAAATCAACTGTCGCCGACGAGCTGTCTCTCAGAAATTGTAAATATTTTAAAATAGGCACTATTCTTGCAAATAAACCACATAGTTGCAATCTAAACAACTACATCCTCGACTAAAAAAGCCTCAAAAGTATATTTTGTTGTGTAACAGCAGTATTATTTGTCAAACTGTAGTGTCTGCTTGTTCCTGGCTGTATTTGGGCGGAGTAATGCACAAAGGATAAAGAGGCTGTATGGATGCTGATATTACTTAAATTTATCACAACTATCAGCCAATCAGAAATGAGATCCAGACAGAACTGTTGTATATATATATATATATATATATATATATATATATATATATATATATATATATATATATATATATATATATATATATATATATATGTGTGTGTGTGTGTGTGTGTGTGTGTGTGTGTGTGTGTGTGTGTGTGTGTGTGTGTGTGTGTGTGTGTGTGTGCTACTGTTGCCACACAACTGTGTTTAAACCCCTTATAAAAGAAGTCATTTTTGCATGATAGATCCCCTTTAATAGAAAAGCACTTTGTGTGTCTGTGAAGCTGAAAATGTGCATTCTGTATCATTCGGTCTTCAATGTTAAAATGGAACTAGAGAAGCCCAGCATGGATACAGTGAGAGCATATCAAATAGATGAACTAGCTTATTTTTCAGAGGATATCGATGAGCTGCCACAAGAAAACATTTCCATTTATGATTTTCTTCTTTATTTGCAGCCTGACTGCTTCCAGGTTATTACAATTCAGTGTTTGTATGATACTATAAACCTATAGAGATCAATAGAATCCAGGCTCCAGTGTCTCAAACTCCCAAAATGCACTGCGCTGCAACAACATGTTCCCTTTTTTTATTGGCCTATCAAAAGGAGTACTTACTAATGCACAAGCACATATTGCATACAATACCTTGGGTGCAGATACTGTGTGAATTTTACCTATTATTACCCTTATTTTTCCCAGAGATGGGTTGCGGCTGTAAGGGCATCCGCTGCATAAAAACTTGCTGGATAAGTTGCCGGTTCATTCCGCTGTGGGACCCCGGATTAATAAAGGGACTAAGCCGACAAGAAAATTAATGAATGAATGAATTACCCTTCCTCCTTCCCAGCGCCACCTACGCTCAGACAATTAGTTTTAGTGCTTGTTCAAACTACATATTTAAAATGAGCAAAATCAACACAATTCTTCATTTTTTGGGGGGTCAACTCAATTTTTTAAGTTCAATCTACTTCAATTTATAAAAACGACTTAATTGATTTGTGTTGGGACAACATGAAGGAATTCTGTGAAACCCAACATTTTTACAGTGTATAGAGATCTACTACAGGGTTTTACTTACTTTACAAGACCTACTTTATTATCTTGAAGGAACAGAACAAAATATTGCATTCTTGCTCTGCAGCAGCGTAGCAGACCAAACCCACCAAAAGGATTATGTTGTTTAATACAAAAGTCAATAAACGCTGGTTGAAACTACATTTGTGTGTTTGAATGAGGCATTTTTCAGTTTTTATTCTGTTTATCAGAATAAAGAAAGCCATGATGGTTTGCAACCACTTGAGAGTGAGTACAATTTTTATAAATTTTTATTTTTGGGGGTGAACCATCCCTGTATAATAATATCTGTTTGTATTTGAGACTTTAGTTTTTGAAACTTTACAAATCTTACACATGCACAAACAGCTTGTATCACTTCAATAATCATGGAATTACTTTAAAGATCACATTGCACTCTCAGGTGTTGTTGTTCTTAAAGTGATCTTGTTGTCTTTTGATGGTCTGTAGACAGTAGGGGGTCTCATTTATCATGATTCTGAAGAATATCCTACAAGCGCCTTTCTTCCTGAACTTTCTTCTTGCCAGGTTTGAGCTGATGTAGACTCCACTCCATGGCAGACCATTATACCTGACAGCAGTGTTGTGTTATAAGTAGGGCCAGACAGAATCTGCAGACATTTTTTGCTGTTTCTGCACAGAATATTGTAAAATATTTGCAGATTTATGGAGATTTTAGGAGTATCATTAATAAAAACTTAATATAGGACCTTAAATATAATACATTTTTAACTTTTATAAAAATTTTTACAATGTAAATTCAATTAGATCCACTTATTTTCTACTAAAACACAGAACATATTACTTAACAAACTGTATTGTAAATAAAACATATGAACAATTTAATATTACTATTATTATATCACAATAATATTAGTAAAATTGATTTAGAAACAGAATAAATATAAATTTACACACATTTACACAAGGAAATACAATGGGGAAATCTGTGGATTTCTGCATGTGCAGATTTCGTGTTGGCCTATTGGTTACTGTAATTGAATTAACCACTGAATAAAATTAATGTGAGGTTTTACTTTTATTTTGTAGTTAATTAGTTACTTATAATATACTTGTTGTATAGATCAATTCAGAGAAGCAAAGTAATTGTATTTTTTAAATTTACAAATATACAGTAGTGTGAAAAAATGTTTGCTCCTTTGTTCTTACTTTATCGCTTTTGTGTCACACATTAATGTTTCAGATCATAAAACTAATATAAATATTAGTCAAAGATAACACAAGTAAACACATCATGTCATTTTTTAAATGAATGTTATTTATTATTAAAGAAAAAACAAATACACAACTACATAGTCCGGTTTGAAAAAGGATAATGTATTTTAGTGTGGGCTCCCATTGCCCAGGATTTATACTATTATAATACAAGTATACTCCAGCAGTTATACTATATCAGCCACTATCCTGTAAATATTTCTAATATATTTTACCATTTGTATTAATTGTAATGCCAATGGTTTTAAAGTACACCACAGAAACATCCAATCAAATAAGTTGACGAAATCCACATCACTCATTGGCCTAGTTGTTGTTGAACATATTTCCTAAGCTGCTTATCGATTGGTCGGGAACTCCTGCAAGTAAACAAACCAGCAGACACCAAATGGCGCTTTTGACTATGGAGGTAAAACCGCACTGACTGATTGTATCCCTGCTCATAGTATACTATATAGATTGTATACATCCCTTTAGACAAAATATACATTTCAAGAATGAAGCGCAGCTGCGGCTGGAAAACAGTGTTTTAATTCATTGCATGTCACTTCAGAAAAGTGGAAATATTACCAACAATCTATCAGGTAATGCCCCCCCCCCCCTCCCCCTCTCTCTCTCTCTCTCTCTCTCGTGTTCAAAATTGTTGGCAAAGCACTGTCAACAAATATTTTTCCTCCACATTCATGCACAGCGCATTGAACGACAGCAGCTAGATTAGTCCAAAAAGGCACAGTACTTTTTACGGTTGGGTCTGTTTTAGTTGGGATCATATTCTCACTACAAACGAACCGCTCCAGGGTTTGTTTGAAAGCGTATTGACTTCTCTTTTTGAATTTTTGAGTAATTGAATTACTTTTAAAACATTCATTCATTCATTTTCTTTTGGCGTAGTCCCTTCATTCATCAGGGGAAATGAACCACCTACTTATCCAGCATAAGTTTTACACAGCAGATGCCCTTCCAGCTGCAACCCAGTACTGGGAATCATCCATATACACTCATTCACACACATACACTTCAGACAATTCAGTTTATTCAGTTTACCTAACTCATGTCTTTAGACTGTGGGGGAAACTGGAGCACCCGGAGAAAACCCATGCCAACAGAGGGAAAACATGCAAACTAGGCATAGAAATGCCAACTGACCCAGCTGGGACTCGAATCAGCGACTTTGTTTCTGTGAGGTGACATGCCAGCCACTGGACGTGTCCACTTTTCAGACATATTAATTTTAAAAATAATTAAATACATTTATATGATGATGCTATTAGTAATTATTATTAATTATTAGCTTTTTAGTAAGTACCCATCACTGTTTGCCAGTTTATTCAGCATTAGGTCCCCAAAATATGGGTTTGGAGTTAACCGAATAGGTGGCTTTTGGGACAGAGCCAATGACTATCTGCCACCAGGACAACAAAGCAGCCATTGTACCTAATGAGCCTAAATGTTCAGTTTAGTGAGAGGACACGTTTGGCTAGTCACATCCAGATTGCCTGTACAACACATCCACCTTCAGTTAAAAAATGTTGTGAAAACAGAAATAGTCAAGTTACAATGGAATGCTATCAAATGCAGCACAATGCAACATACCGTCAAGAGAGGAGCTCCTGGGACATTATATAGGAACGCTGAGAGCATGTTGGAGGCATGTGTAGGACGGGATGTTTGCAGTTTGCCATTAATAGCATGCTGTGCTCAATTAGTCCAAACAGTGAGGTACAAAAATGCCTTGCAGAATTGTTGCTGTTTTGTATTGCTACAGCCTTGACATGAGTTAAACAGTTGGTTTTTGGCTAATTAGCGGTGCCTGCTATTACAAATGCCCACACCTAGGGTTTTTTGATGAAAGAAGTGAATAAACCTCTAAACCAAAGCATTACAATTTGGCATATTAGACCCTTCAGCATACTGTAGATTCTGCTAAAGAATAACATCTCAAATCCTCTCTTTTTTTAAAGAGAGCTATTCTGATTTACCACTAGCAGGGTTTACATATGTGTGAAGTCTTTTTATTTTTATTTTTTAAATGTGATTATAGTAATGTTGTTTCTTTAAGCTTGTCATGTGACAGATTTCAGTCCAAAACAGCCTCATTGGAAATACGTGCCTTGGCTTACATTTTTACAAAATGTAAAATACATTGTTTACCTTGATTTTACATTGTTTTAATATCTCTTGTTTAAATTTGCAACCCAAAAGCTCTGTGTCACAAGTACTCAAGAGCTATCAAGCAAACTGAGCACGGCAGAAAAGTTGTTCATATGAAGATAGATAGGCGAAGCCTAATATTTTGATTACAAATCATAGATGCCATCAAGTTATTTTGTGTCATTTATTTGGTGTCATAAATTTAAACATTTTCTATATGTCAATAAAATGGCCTTTTAAATATGTATACTGCCCCATAGTCAGTGATGGAAAGAGTACTGAAAAAATTATACTTTAGTAAAAGTACCATTACTTGCCTAAAATGTAGTGCAAGTAGAGTGAAAGTATCATTTGTAAATATTACTCAAAGTAAAAGTAAAAAGCCCTTTTCAAAGTACTCAAGAGTAGTGAGCATTATGCTGTAAAAAGCTGATACATTTACATGCAATTTGTGGATGTGTGTAAAGGTAATATTCTGTAGTTCATTTAGTTATTCCCCAGCATGCACACAGATTAAGATTAAATTAGGTTGTGACGTCAGGTGACTAAAATTTAATGCCTATATGCAGTGTCTAAGGACAATGTTATTTTGATGCCTGATGCAAACATCACATGATTTTGATATATGGTTGAGTTTAGGTTCTGTTAAAAAGTGACCAAAATCCAACGTTGAGCCAACATCTTAAGCCAACAACGTACCAATGACAAATACTGATATTTATTCGTACAGTATAACATCTGATAGATGTCATAGTGGTAAAGTCTATACACAACGTCAAGTTGTAACATTAGCCGCTGATATTTGGTTGATTTTAGGTTGGACACTGACGTCAGCCTTACACTGGGTTCTGATGTCAACCCGATTTTCATTTTCAGACAAAATGTAACGTCCCCACAACATTGGAGTACAACGTCAATCTGACATTATGTTGACGTCTTGTGTCTGCTGAGTGTTTAAGTCCATTTTGGTCATCATACAGTAACCATAAGTCATCTTCTCATCAGTGACATGCATCTAAACAGTCTCTTGGTCAATGCGTGTAAAGCTTTTGGACATCTTCTTGAACACTTTTAATGCTTCCGAACAGTTTGCTACATTTTTAAATCATCCATGTCATGAGGTAGTTCATTATGATGTGATACCTTCTGTGTATGACATGATTGGACAGTTATCACAGGACTGATTTTTCCAATCCCCATAGACAATAAAAAATAAAGTAGTGACTGCAGGTTAAAGGAAAGTAGTGGAGTAAAAGTACCAATACTGCACTAAAAATGAACTCAAGGAAAAGGAAAAGTGCACATTTAAAAAAAAAAACTTAGTAAATTACAATTCCTAAGAAAAAACTACTCAATTACAGTAGTTTGAGTATTTGTAATTTGTTACTTTATTTGTAATTTGTTACTGCCCATAGTGTTCATTTTACATAGAAAATGCAGTCAAATGCCTTAATGAGGGAACTACAGTCTTGTGAGATATTGCGAATGACAAAATTAAAATAGCGAATGAGAAATGAGTTGATGATAGCTGTATCTGTAGAAGCACTAGTGTTAAAAGTTTCTTTTGGCGTGATTTGCTTGCTGTAACTCTAAATGATGGAAATTTCAGTGCAGTATCATGGGTAATGTAGTTTTTTTACAAATTTCCTGGTTAACCATTTAAAATAAATCAATAAATAAGCTGCATTAATGCAAATAAGTGGGTTCAATCAAGTCATATGCAATCAATTAACAACCTCAGAGCTCACAACCCTGTCAATAAAGCATTACCATTCCTAAACAGAAAAAAAAAATCAATGTCCGTATTGAAAAAAATAAATGAGTTTCTACTTCCAATATTTAAATGCTATGACTTATAACATTGTAAAACCAATGAACTAATGATGTTTTATTGCATTTTTACCCCGTTTGTGACCCTGGACCATAAAAGCAGTCATACAGTAGGTGTCAATTTTTTTTTAAATTGAGATTTTTACATCACTGAATAAGCTTAAGCTAAATAATAATCTTTCTATTGATAAACTTTTGTTAGGACAGGACAATATTTAGCGAGATACAACTACTATATTTAAAAATCTGGTATCTAAGGGTTTAAAATGTCCAAATATTGACTAAGTCAACTTTAACCCTTTAAAGTGCACTCTTTAAAAATAGTTTCTTTTTGGCCCACATCTTGTATTGTGTAGTATGCTGACACAACTCTGATATATAGTAATAAACAATTAAAATAATAATGATAATACTGATATTATTAGTAATGATAGTACTTATCAATGCATGTTACTTATTTAATAATTTATAAATTGAGTTTCTATGTATTTAAAGTAAGAAATATGCTAAATATCTTCTTGGAATATGGTCTTTACTCAATGCTACAATGATTTTTGCCATTACAAAAAAATCTTGACTATTACAAAAAATATATTGCACAACATAACATTGATTTTGTGGCCAAGGGTCACATTTGCACAAAATATTCACAAATTCATTATGGTGGAAAACACTGTAACGTTACTATACTATATATAATAGTATATAGTATAGATACTATATATATGACTAGAAATGACCTAGTATATCAACACCACTCAAAGTGCAAAAGCAGATTTAAATGTAGCATTTGATCAAATAATGCACTGAATGATTTAATTACACCAGTGATAGGACTACAGTATATAGGGCGCAGAGACTAGGGGGCGGACTTTTTGAATACCCCAGTTGCCACCTACACACTAAAGCTTTAGCAACCCACCAGAAGCCTTTAGCGTTATAGCACTCGCATTTTCTTTAGATTTTCTTTTTTATGAAGTCACAATTGATTTTTCAGGTTTAAAGTAGATGGCCATTGTGTGCCTGTTTTTGCTATATATGCTTACTTAAATGTGGCCGTCATGATTTTTAGTCATTCTCATTGATTGACAAAAGCATTTTCTCATCCATAACATTCCCATGGTCATCCCAGTCATGTGTGATCATGTCAGGATGTTTCCATGACAATTCAAATCAGAAATCACTATTCAAGAACAAGAGAATAAGCACAATGATTACAGAAATGTGTATAATTTCACCGTAAGAATATAGTACATCTTCAAGAGCTCTGGATGTCTTCAAAACATCTCATTATTGCCTGCAACATGTAATTAGCATCTTTAGAAAAGATTCACACACAAAATTACAAATGTCTCAAATAATGTTCATTTGAATGGACTTTTTACATCAGAGAGAGAATGTTTTAGACATGTATTGCAGATGAATAAACTCGCTTAAATGCTTTCCAGATCAAAATGTTCACAACATAAGATGTCTGGCTGATGTACATCCAACATTTGTATGTCCAAACATCTATAGAACAGAACAGTTGGGTTCCCGAAGTAAAAACCATCTTGATCTCATGAGAAAGTACATAACTACACTACCTGACAAAAGTCTTGTCATTGATCTCAGTTGTAAAAGCAACAAATAATAACTTGACTTCTAGTTTATGACTGAATACTCTATTGAACTGCATCCCAACCATTACAAATATTGCAGAAGACCTATTGGAACCCACATGGACCCAATATTCTCACACAAATTAGAAAAGTTTGGCAAAGGAAAAATCATGGTTTGGGGTTACATTCAGTATGGGGGCATGCAAGAGATCAGCAGAGTGGATGGCAACATCAACTGCCTGAGATATCAAGACATTTGGGCTGCCCATTACATTACAAACCACAGGAGAGGGCAAATTCTTCAGCAGGATAGCATAATACTTCTTACTCATACTTCAGCCTCACATCAAAGTTCCTGAGCGCAAAGACGGTCAAGATGCTCAAGGATTAGCCAGCCCAGTCACCAAACATGAACATTATTGAACATGTGGTAAGATGAAGGAGGAGGCATTGAGGATGAATCCAAAGAATCTTGATGAACTCTGAGAGTCCTGCAAGAATGCTTTCTTTACCATTCCAGACTTTATTAGTAAGTTATTTGAGTCATTGCAGAGATGTATGGATGCCGTCCTCCAAGCTCATGAGAGTCATATACAATAATAATTATTTTTCCACTGCACCATGACATTATATTCTATACTGTACATTATTTCTGTTAAGTGACAAGACCTTTGTCTTAGCAAAGTCAGACCTTACTGTCCTAAGTAGATAATTAAAAATTCAGTCATGATCATATTTTATTTTGGTAAAATAAGCGTAATCTAGAGACTTTTGACTTTCATATAAGCCACTTCTGACACCAAATGATCAACTAGAAGTCAAATTAATTTTTTTTGTTCCTAAAACTTGGGTAGGCGACAAGACTTTTGTCAGGTAGTTGATGTTATGTATTGGTGAAAAAGTAGCTGATTCGTATGACTTCCTACTAGTTCATTCGTATAAAACATACAGTTTTTAAAAGGGGTGTCCCCAAGCTCCACCCTTAAAAATAATGTCATTGGGGGACGATCAAATCATACTAAAATGTAAGCATAAAACCATACAAATTTATACAAATTATCCATGAAATCAAAAAGTTAAAAAATTCTAGAGACATTTTGCTGTAAAAACTTAATTTTACCATAAGGAAACTTTTAACATTAACTATACCTTTAATGAGAGTCCTATTTTGAGATTAGTGATTGTGCGTGCTTTTGTTGAACACTTGAAAAAAAACTATTGTGTTTAATAGTGGAATTTGTGCAGAAAATGTAGTTTACCCTAGTTGCAGTAACTAAAAATTAATTGTTATTGTGACTCATGTGGAGCACTGAGAATGACATTAGTCTCTCTACATTCTGAAAACAATAAAACATATGTCCATATTTGACAAAACACTTTTCCTGTTATTTAAATTTAAATTATTCACAATGATTTGTGCGATTGTGAAGCTCATTAAAGTCATTTTGTCCAATTTAGCTTTAAATCAATTTTGCTTTTTTTTTTTTTTTTTTTTTTTACACACTGCTGGTTGGTTTGGTTAGTGGTTAATGATTTTTTTTTTTTTGTATAATACTTCCTAAAATACATTGGTTAAAAAGTGGATGGACAAAATATTGCCTTTCCATTACAAAATCGCCACGTTTCAGATCTGCTTTATTTAAAAATAATTGATCTTCACTGCCTGATAGATATTTGATATGAAGTTGGCCTCAGACCAGACAAAAAGCGCAGCATTAAATTCCATTTTCATATTTTAAAGAGATGGCAATTCCATTGCCATCTCTCTAAAATATGAAAATTTATTTTACCTCAGTATCTTGAATAGAGTTTCTGCGCTAGCCTGCTGACTGATGGCGCTAATGGTTACCGGTCTATCATCTCGTTTTATGCTTGAACAACAAAATAAATGCTTAAGTTTATTTAACTGATTGTGTTTTAATAACATCATGATGTCGATGCTGTAAAACCTTATAAAACCTTATAAAATTTTAAACAGTCACAGAAACCTTTGACCAGATGTTTACGGTTGGCTGAAAAGCACTAGCTGTCCATATAGCCCATTATTGTGAACATAAAATACAACACATATATTACTTGTCTTACAACCTGCTCCAAAAGCAAAAAAACAAAAATCCAAAAAGATTTTGTAAAGAAGTAAATATATAGACAAGAAAAATGAAGACAGACAATAGGACTTGACATCACTTCATTAGAAATAGCCTGCATGTAATTTACCCCCAAGGTAAATTGATGCAAAATATTGGGTTATATATGTTTGTATTTATCCATACAGTATGTATACTGTACATTTACAAGGAAAAACATGAGCATCTTAGATATACAACGTTGATAGCTGAAAAAATGCATCATACAGTCTCTCATATCATATAAGAATGATTATTATGTAAGAATGTCTTCAGCTACTTTTCCAAGCCTAGAAAACACCATTTTACAATCCCCTTCTATTTCTGCAATCATCTTCGCCTCTTCAATGAAAACATACCAGAAAAATCTGGCTTGAACCACATGGACGCCGTAGTACAAGCAAGTCACACAATACAAATACGCCAACAAGCAAATAACAAGTCCAGTTGTTGTTGTTGTTGTTTTTTTCTCTCAAATACGTTGGCAAATGTTCATTTTTCTCCCAGCGTGCTCCGTCCGCTCTGTTATAGCAAAGTAACACGGTGCGCGCTGGAGCGTATGTACTCGCGCGCTCTCCATAAGTCTCAACAGCTTTCAGCTAATTGGCTTCTCGAAACGCACGAAGCGCGCGTGCTGCTCCCGGTGCCACACCCTCTATTCATTAAACAGCCCTGACACCTCAGTGACATCTGAGTCACCAGTAAGCAACGTTTAAATTATAGTCAAGCTTCTCTACTACCGCATTCACGCTGCGAAGATAAATGCTACTGCGCGCGTAACACAATAACATAGTTAGGCAAAAATATAGCACATAAAATCCTCACATTTCCTAATGCAATGAATATATTTACGGGTTAAATATCAGCGCTCAGCTATTAGTGAAATAGGCTAGTCCACCTGCGCTGACAAGCACGCGCCGCTCATTTATCTTCACGCGTATTGTTCAGTATAAAGGGATCCTTTCACATATAAACCCATTTCTGTAGTGGTTAAGTAACCAAAACAGCCTTGTTAAAACACCGGCCTGCTGTACAAAATGTCAACTGGTATAATAACGCATGATTTTAGCCTAACCACAAGGACATTTAAGCGGAACCCTCGCTTTAAGCGCTAAGAGGGCATCATTCCGCCTGTTTACAGTGCACACTTCGCGGATGGAGAGCATACAGAGGATGACAAGGCAACAAAGAGCCCTACCTGTCTCTCCAGGTTTGACGCGCGGATTTCCGTCCAAATGCCGACCATTGAGGGCTTCGGCTGCCACCGCCCTGCTGCTTCTGTTCTCCGTCAGAGGATGGAGACTGACTGTCCGAGAGGATGAATGAGCGGGCGGAGGGGGAAGAGCAGCTCTCGGGTGGATGGATGGATGAGAGGAGAGAAGAGGAGGAGAGGAGCGTATAGGGGGCGTATGCGCGCACCAAACTCCTTCCTCAGCCGCTGAACTGAACACGCACCGATTTCATCATCACGGATGCGCTATGAGCCCCCTATTCAGCTCTATGGCCATCCATATCTACCGCATTCAATAGTGTGAGTCACTGAGGATACATAAACGTGAAGGGTCAATTGTGGCCTGTGTAATTATATTATAATGACATTGCATTAATCGTAAAAACTGTAATAAAAATAAAGAAAAAGAGAGATTAATAGTTTCTTTCTGTCTCTATACGTTGCCATTTTTTTCTTAAACAGACTTTTAGAAAATATTAGGTTGTCTGTGAGCATGATGGTTTCATTTGGTGTTTGTAGATCATTCCAAGGCATCCCAAACCCTAGGTGACCCTAAGTAGAATTTTATTTTGAGGTTCCTCAGTGCAACAAATAGCCTGTAATATTGTCAATTTCCTATTCACACATCATACATCTAAAACACAAATTATCAATTGTATTTGTTATGTTGCTTACATGATACTTGTTACTACTAGTCCCAGCTACTTGCCACAAAACTAAACAATTTAATCAAATCATTGATCTCAACTGTACTAATGTATTAGCACGATATTAAATGTAAAACTGACAGGAACAAAAAAATAGCCTAGCTGCATGCAGCCTTCACTAACCTATAATTATTATTTTTAAGCCACAGTTAATATGGCGGCAAATGTCAAGACAGCAGAGTGAAAGAAATTACATGCACAAAGGTGGGTAGTAACGAATTACATTCACGTCGTTACATTTACTTGAGTAAAATTGTCGGGTAATGTGTACTTTTTGAGTACAATTAACTCTTACTCGAGTAAAGTATTAGAGAAAAATAATTTCTCGTCCTTTGCTACATTTGGCGGCGTTCCTCCATTACAGTCAAATGCTAATAAATATGATTCATATGACTTGTTTGCAAATATAGCGAGGCGCCGCATTGGAGAGGTTGTGTCACGAGAGGTTGCTGCACGTCTCCTGCTTTCGGTTAGAGCCTGCACGCCTATGTAGGAATGATGGCTAAAGTCGAGGTTGTACTGCGAGTTTATACTTATGTCATGCCATGGCACGCTGTACATCAAACTGACATTGTCAAAATTATCCCAATTTAAACCTTAATAATGGTAACTATGGGATGACTAAACTGCTGTTTAATGGAAAAACTGCACTTATTAGTCATTCACACTGTTAATAATTTATAAAATAACATTTAAACATAATTTTTTACATAAAAATTGTTCTTTTATCTTCACCATGATGACTGTAAATAATATTTGACTTGGTATTTTTCAAGATTCAGCTTAAAGTGACATTTAAAGGCTTAACCAGGTTAATTCAGCAAGTTAGGGTAATTAGGCAAATCATTAATATTGATGTAGACAGTCAAAAAATATTCAGTAAGGGGGATAATAATATTGACCATAACATATAGTTTTAAAAACATTAAAAACTGCTTTTATTTAAGTTGATCTAATAATATCAACTAAAATATTATAAAATACTATAGGAAGTACTGTGAAAACTTCCTTGCTCTGTTAAACATCATTAGGGAAATATTAAAAAAAAAAAATTACAGGAGGGTAAATAATTTTGACTTCAACTGCATACATAATGAAAAGTAACTAGTAACTATTTACTTGAGTAATTGTTTCATCACACTGTAAAATGTAATTAGTTGACCTTACTTAAAAAAAGTATGCAAACTCGTTGCCTCAAAAAAATTAAGCAAAGTAAACTTAAGATTAGTGAGTTAGAAAAGCTTGTTTTTTTTAAGTGTGCAGTACTATATCAAGTAGTACCACTAACACGTTTTTTTATGTTCATGTAACTTAATAGCCATGCTTAGTGTTAACTTAATTTTTTCATTTTGTGTTGATTGCTTGATATAAATTTAACCCCACTTAGAATTACTAAATACCTACAACTTAACACTATCAGTTCTGCTCACTCATTTTTCAAGTTCACTTAAATTAAAGAAACCAATTTCCTTTAATTAGCTGCAACATGTGGCCTTTTCTCTTCCCCATTTATCTATTTTTGCTGTTACTATGTGATAAAGGCAAGCACAACACAAACATATAATTTAAAAGAACACTCACTGGTTTGATTCAGCTCCATTACAAAATTTATTCAATGCACATTCAAGTACAAAACAGCAGCTAAACAACCAAGTTGTGGTTTGATTTAACTGTATAAAATGACAAGGAAAAAAAATAAAAAATAAAATAAAATAAAAACATTTCTGTGAGCCAATTGTATGCATGTCTTCCAATATTAAACAGGTAACTACAGGACGATTTCAGTGCATGCAAAATCAATGCATTTCTGATCAAAACCGAAAGTACAACAAATACTTTTGTGTCCCAAAGAGAGCAGTCCAAGGATTAAACCAACACAAATAAAAAAATCATTAAAAGTTTTCCCAAAAAACAAATGTAAACATTTACTTGTTGTAATAACAACTAACAACTCATTGCAACACAACGTGGCACTATTTCCATCATTAGCATACCTGCATAACATGGTAGACTTTAATGGAATATTCTTTTTTTTTTCCATTGAGAACTTAAATAAGCGAGAACAGTTCCATGAAAGCATCAAACTTTCTCTCATAAGAGGAGAACATTAATGGCTGCAAAGCTTACAAAGTGCTATCTGACAGCCGACGGCTCTTTACTGTTCTAACCCAGAAGACTGTTCTTCAGAGTTAACAGTTTTGGTGGGAGTCCAAGCATCACAGTCTGAATGAAGTTGAGTGTATTTGCCATGCATTTTGGGTAATCCAAATGCAATGCATATGAAAGACCAAACAAAGGACAAACTGCCTGAGGCAAGTTTTTAATATGATCCATGACAATAACTCCCTCCAGAATGATGGCAGTGGAGATGGGCTGGAGGTCCACTGAGCTTTGACCCTCGTGAGGACTACCTTCACTGACAACTGTCAGCACACCAACAGTGATGCATTCTAGGGCCTCGTCTCTCTCTGTATCCTAAAAGACACACATTCTTCAGCATTGCAATTTATGCTATTCTAAAACATTCTTTTTTAGTGTTGTAATGTTATAAGAGAATATGGTTTTAAATATGTTTTCACACTGGATTGTAACAATAAAGCAAACAAAATGTATTTGTTATGGTTAAACTAAAGCTAAAAAGGTCTATACATCCTCAAAGAATGACACTGACTTTTCAACCTACAAAATACATCAATCACTGTACAAAATGTATATTGTATATTGAGCAGATAGAATTACATCTATGTCAACGCAGGTATAGTTTTATGTTCATGCAGACTGTAGGATTACAAATTTAAGAATATGTTTAAGATCTATGGAAGACATTTTCTGCCAAATTTAAATAAATTAAATGACTAAAATGAAAATTAAAACCAGATTAACGATTTCATTAGAGAAAACTGTATGCAAAATGTGTGACAAAATTGACAATGAAATGATTTCATTCTCATGGTGACACTGCACCACCCCTGTCAAATTGAAAAATAAAATGCAATTGGTGATTTCACATTTCATTTTCACTACAGTCTCGAGGCAAGACAGCCAATATTAAAATGAAAAGCCAAACGTAAAAAAGAAACTACAAATAGTTTTACAAAAGCTCTTTATTAACGCTCACGCAATAATAGTGACAACTCAAATTAAAATTGTAAATTTTAGTTTTCATTTTAATTCCTCTTTTATTTTGGTAAAGTGTGTGTGTGTGTGTGTGTGTGTGTGTGTGTGTGTGTGTGTGTGTGTGTGTGTAAAATTTGCAACATGAAATCTGTGGAGCAGTCATAGAAACTGTAGCAATAGCAATGTCCTTAAGTTATCTGACACTAAGTGTTGGCAATGGAAATGTGTACTTGTCAATAAAATTATATGATATATTTAACCCTTTTGTTGTGCCTTGATCACACTTGACTGCAGCAGCTCATGTTCTCAAAAAAGAATCCTGCTGAAGAAAGAACCAAGTCTCCTTGTCTTCAATTCTAAGTGTTCTACAAGACCAAACTTTTTCTTATGTGCAAGTACTTACAGAGCAAGTCTTGTAGAATTCACTGGAGTCATCACCGAGTAAAATGGGAATGCCTTTGAGGACAACACAGCGAAGTGCTGTGACGTTTGGTGTCTAATAATACACAGAGCGAGAAAAGACCAGTTAACAGAGTAATTTGCAAGGCACAACCAGACAGGAAATAAAATAGGTTGGTCTGGATGGTCTCATTTAGAACTTAATTGATGAACTATCACACAGATCAAAAGCAAAATAAACCTACTTACCATCCAGCTCATGTGCTGCATCAGCTCCCTGAGTTTCTGGCCAACAGTTCCCTTTTTTGTTTTGAAAAGTTCAATGAACCGTGGGGCATCCTGGTCCAGAGCCTCAAAGAAGTCTCTCTCAAGATTCTTACTGGCGATTCCATTAAACTCAGCAAACACCTGAAAAAGTAGAGAGAAATGGGTAGGGATGGAGAGGTGGCAGAGGGATTAACATTCCAACAAGTGTTTGGATTTCTAGTCACACACCTTGAATTTATGTTTATTTGCATTATTTTATTGGTTGAGAACAAAAATTGCTTACCTGTCTCTCTGTGATATGTGCTAATTGGGTATGTCAAAGAATTCTGGCCACTGTTGTCTTAGCGATGGTGATGCTCCTACAGGCGACAGGATCTCAGTGTCTGCTGTGCTGCCCTCAGTGTCTAATGTTGTGGTGGGTGATGACAATGCTGTTAAATGGAGAGTCACAAGAGGGATGTGATTCAGGTAAATCAGTTATTTCAGTCAAATTGCAGAGGGCATTATTGGAGTCTTGATCTTCATACTGCAGTTTAAAGTCATACTGCAGTGACGGTTTATCCACAAGTTGCACTTTGAATTCTTCAATGGACTGTGGTCTCTTAATTAAAGTCAACTTACTTATATCATCTTCAGCGATGATGACTCTCAGTAACAACCTCTGGTCCATTTTGATAACTGTTTGAAAATCTGAAAAGAAAGAAAAGATCATTTTGGCATCAAACCTAGCAACATAAAGACAAAAACACTCAAATGCAGTATCAGATTTGAAATACCAGAGCTATAGGAAAAACTAAATCCTTGCAAAAATCTAATTATCAAGCTTTTAATCAATGAACTTCTTTAAGACAAGTGAACACAGCAGTACAAAAAGTAAATGGTAAATGACTCGCTTATGTGGTTAGACATCAAGGGAACTGTAGTCCTGGGTATGATGGACTATAAATCGAACCCACAATATCTATAGAGACAGTCCAGAAATACTAATTACATCAAATATTTGAAATTCAAAATATGCATAAAATATTCTGTATGATGAAATATACTATAATGAAATAATTTCAACACAATATTTTCTTAGCTTTTGTTGTAATCCAATTGCTCTGATGTAAGCATAACTTTTACTTTAGCATGCAATAATAATACAGTTATTAGTTGAAAATACCTTTTATTGCTGGGATTATGGAATGTGTGGATTGATCACCATCTGCTTGTGCCTGGAAGGAAACTGTTAAATAAAAATACAACAATTTAGCACAACCAAGTACATGTGAAAGCTGTAACATAGGCCTATAACCCACAATGACAGCTCCCAGTATATATGTTCCCTATCATAGCAGACTATGATAAACTGAGTGTAAAGATCTTTTCAGACATTTAAACACTCTTGTCTGTAACAAACCAAGACTGATCTGGGTAGTGGGTCCTATGGTAAACATGGAAACAGCACAGCTACGAATATTGACTATGAAGTGCGAAGTGTTAAATAAAATAACATTAAGTTAGTTGACTGTGGTGATATCCCCAATCATATGTCAACACAGAGTGGTAACATTAATCCTGTTTTTGATAAGCACAGACTGTTATTGCTGGTAGCTAAAATTAGCATAGTCTTTATAGACTATTTTAAAATAAAATTATACATCCAGACTTGTTCTGATGTTCTGCCTGAGCTTACAAACAACAGTTATAAAACTCAGGAAACTCCCAAACCGCCGGGATCAGTCTGTCATCATCATGCTAGCTGCTAGTCAGTACTCGATGACAAATGTTACTGACATATGCTAACATGGCAGGTACGGCGCGAGCGACAGTTAACGTTACTGCTACACTAAAGTTTTTCCTCAATTTTAACGTGACAAAAGTCTTGAAAATAATAAAGTATTGACCAAGTTTCATCAAAATATAGCCACGTTATGTCCATAATATAGTTAGCTAGCGTTAGCCGACATTACTACACACATCATTACTAGCAGGCACAAAACACTGGCGCTGACACAGAAACAAAACGATCTGCGCAAGGGTAAATTAAAATATTTACTCACCAAATGATTGTGCCAAGCACAAGAATCGCTGTTATGCTGACGATAATCACAAGTGCCGTTGAAGCGATGTTTAGGTCCAGCTCAATGATATCCAGCTTCATCTGGTTGGTCAGTTGCGGTGACATACCGTTTGCAAAATTACGAATCCCGCCACGCCAAGACCCGCCTTACGAAGCAGCTTGATTGGTTGGGGATGATTGATTGATCTGCGCATGCCCACAGTGTCATAAACTTACTTTTTCTAAATTAATCCAGCTCAAGTAGACTGAGCTGGTAAGATTTTTCAACCTCAAAGTACAAGTAACTTACTAAAAGTGAGTGTTAATAGCAGGTTGATAAAAACTGATTAAGGTCAATTTAATATTTTTAATTAAATACCATGTTTGCTTTTACAGTGCAGATGCTTTTTTACTCTTACTCTAGTAACTTTTACTTGAGTACAAATTTCCGCAAGTACTTGTACTTTTACTTGAGCATAGATTTTGTATACTTTACCCACCTCTGAATATGTAAATTAAGGTATATTCACTGACTGCAATTATATGCCTCATACTCAACCGGATAAAAAGAAACTATTTCAATACCAAGTTTATAAAACAGAAGCTTATTTGTATTACAAATTTTCATATATAGAAATAGAAACATAACTTTGATCTATACAAGCTAAATAATATGATGTATTAAGCTTGCAAAGCTATTTGCAATACATTAACTTTCCTGCAATGTTAAAGAATAGCAGCTTTTGTGTAATATAGCCTAATTAAGATTATTCTAATTTTTTTTACTTACCTTTTTTCCTTGCTGTATTTTCTCTTCCTCCGTTTTCTTCTTTTTTATCTTTTTATTTGTTTTTTTTTTATTTATTTATTTATTGTGATTGAGTGTTTTGCTGCAGTGATCATTTTTCTTCAATCAAATTCAGTAACAATACATCATAATATTATTGCATTTGAGTTACTTAATGTACTCTTGGTGCATACGGGGACCCTAAGCAGATTTTAAGTTCGCTTATGCTTTGGGCTTTTTGGCGGTGGAGCGTTCATTGCGTTCAAGTGGTTCACCTATTTTTTTATGTAACATATTGTCACTATAAAGGGATCTTTTTTTTATTAGTGCGTTAGTGCCCCACCCCTTTTTAGCAGAGATATAGTTACAAAAGTATTTCACATATTTTTATATTTATTTTTTTTCTATACATGTTTTTAAAGCATAACACTCTATGAACTAAACCACCCAGCTACAAGAATGACATTACAAATGTTAATTTAAAGCAAATAAAAAAATTATTTTAGTATTATTTAGTAGCCTGTTAGTATACAACATTTTGACCATACCTGTTAACCTCTCGTTTTTCCTGGGATTTTCACATACTTCACAAAGGATGTCCAATGCTCTGAAATCTAAATCTGTTCTGCACTTCCGTTTTAGTTAGACATGAAAACACATTGAAAGAAATTAAAAAAAAAAAAAAAAAAACAGCGGGATTCCCTTCTTTTCCAATACTGGCGTTGTATCACTTATTTTCACATCCCAATGTTGACAGGTGGGCAAAAAGACAAGTATAAAGTGTGTATAAAGATTTTAATAAGGGTGAAATACAATCATATGAAGCATTGCCAATGACACGCATGTTGTTGTGGCTTCAAGAATAAGCATATATATCCTATACAAGCACAAAGTAATAATTGTGAGAGTAAAGAGAGATTTCAATAAGTTATTTGCTGTGCTTTATGGTGGAGATCTGTTTTGGCACACTTTGCTTACTGTGACTTATTAGTCAAATGTTCTGGAGCACATCATGAGGAATGTAGCCTTATTCCATACAAGTTGCTGTTAAATACAAATGCTATTTGCAAACAGTGTTTGGTGTAATGAAAAAAGTAATAGATTCTAATAAAAGTAAGTGAGTATGCTTTAGATTATAAAAAGCAATGAACATAAAACATAAGTCAATGTAACAAAAAGTGTTTGGTAACAGTATTACACTCTTTAAAGGGTTGCGAAACCCCAAAACACATTTTTTGAGATGTTGACAGCCATTTATATGTCCCACATTGCTAAAAACACTTTTAGGACACATATATTTCACACAAAAAAGGGGAAAATTGGTTGTTTTTACGTTATAATAGCAAATTTGTTTTTCTGTTTTGAAAATAAAATTTGAAGCTGCATCACGGCCATGAAATCCTTCTGTAAATTCCATTGTGGAGACAGGATGTCTGTATCGGCCGGTACAACATGACATCTTTGAGTTTTCAGCAAAAATTCATGAGAAAGACTTGGTTTGACCCAATCAGAGAGCTCTATTGTGAATGAGATGCAACTTCATTAATATCCATGATATAGCTTCGAAGGCGTTATTACCAGTTACAATGTTCAGAGAGATGCCACATTGTGATGCCAACCATAATTAAACAAGTGGAAGAAGAATTGTTCTGTGACATGAGAGCACCAATTGCATATGGACATGTGTGGATTACAGTGGTCTAGCATGCAACAAAAAAAAAATTAAGGAACATATTTAACCTGAGAGCTTTTCACATCTGGAAATGGTAAAATATGGATTTGCTACTCATCTTCCTTTAAAAAAAAAAAAAAAACACGGTTCCAGTTTGTGTTGATTGTTCTGTCACTACGGATTTGGTAGGTGGGTGATCAGTGTTCTTTGTTTATGTTTATTCAGAGGGCAAAGTTAGTTAGTATTAACAGCAGTACTCTTTCAATGTTTAAATACATACTTTAGTATAATTATTTTGTTACTATGTTTATAGTATGTTAATATCACTACAACATTATGGACTGGAAGATCCGCTGTAATTGCTGCTCTCTGAATGTAAACACCTTATTCCAACTATTACCGTCGTGTAGGATTTTCAACACATTTTGTGACAGGATAGTCTATACACACATGGCTGTTTAATGCTATTCTCTGCACCTATTGAGTCATCTATCGAAAAAATGGGAACAGTTTTCTCCCATATGGTGTGCAGTATCAAATTCCATTAAACCAGGGGTGGCCAACCCTGTTCCTGGAGAGCCACCTTCCCATATCAAAGACACCTGAACCAATTAATTAGGACCTGAACACCACGTGATAATTACAGGCAGGTGTGTTTGATATGGGTTGCAACTGAAATCTGCAGGAAGGTGGCTCTCCAGGAACAGGGTTGGCCACCCCTGCATTAAACCAACACCCTTCCAGCAATTTTTCACATCCAATTTCTTGTTTGTCATGGGGGCATGCATAAAATGTTCCTGAATGAAAGTGAAAGTGCCAAACTGCAGTTAAAGTCAACAAATTGGGAATGAAACACCTGAAATGACATAAAACTCTGGAGGAAATGTGGATAGCGTGGTGACGCAATGACGTTAATCGAATTATGTGCCAACATGTAAAACAGGATCATGAAAGGAACATTCAAAAAGCAACTCATGTAAACACCTTAATCATATTATTGCCTTATTCAGAATAATGTCCCTTTAAAATGTTCCAAAAGGTGAATTTTGCAGCAGTGCCATGCATGGAAGAACCACTTTACTTCCCCAAAAAGTATTCAGTCCACAGTTCTTAAAAGGCTTCAGTCCAGCTAACTTCAATTTTCTTTGCGATCTCTCCGTAGCAATGAGCCTCATTTACAAAACAATCTTCAATCCAAAAAAACACATATAATCCTCAGACACTATCCAGGACACCATTAAAATTAAACCATCCACTTGTTTCTGACATCGAGATCCTTCAGAAGTCTCTACAGATATGCAAATGAATGCAAATATGAAAATGTTTGAAGTGGACATGTCAAAGCAAAAGTTTCTTCACTCTTCAATGCAGTGTAACTCTGCAAACGAAAGGCTTTGTTTGCACTAGAGCATATTCATTTCAAAATTGCAAATTTAGAATGACAATGCTCCTCATCCATATTGCTTTTTTACTGCATTACCAAAATAAAATCAATTTACACCCATACAGCCTTAAATGCATTTTACTAAGTTGGTCATATGAGAATCCAGTAGTAGATCAGTCAGAGAGAACTTGTGGGTAGCCACACATGCATATTTAAAAGTTTGTGTTTCAGTCTGTCTGTATTTAACAACAGGATTTCCAAACTGAAACATGGTCATTGGTGTTTTTAAAATGCTCTGTTCATGTGGCTAAAAGATGGCCGAGTACTAGTAGTCTGGACACCCAAACTGTAACAAAAAGTATGTGTGTTTAAAGAGAAATGCATTATTGCAAGCTGCAACTTTGGTTTGAAAAGTAGAGATTTAATAAATTTACCTGTAATTAGGGACTGTGGTGTTACAAAATTCAGGGGAAAAACAGACCTACCTAAAGTTGTACAATAAAAGAAAAGCAGCAGCAAAATTACAAACAAAAATTACAAAAAATTTTTTTACAGACATTTTTTCACAAATTTCCTTTCAGCTTGGTCTCTATTTCAGACTTTGCTGTAACTATTCCATTTCATTCAGTTCACTTGTACCGCATGTCTTTGGACTGTGGGGGAAACCGGAGCACCCAGAGGAAACATACAAGAACATGAGGAAAACATGCAAATTCCACACAGAAATGCCAACTGGACCAGCAGGGACTCGAACCAGCGACATTCTTGCTGTAAGGTGACAGTGCTAACCAATTACAAAATTACAATTGCTAAATTTTAAAGCAACAAAATGAATATGTAAGCCAATCATATCAAATGTTGATCATTATTTTATTAATCATCTATCATGCACAACCAACAACCATCTTTAGTTAATGAAAACAATTAAATATTTACATTTATTTTGCTAATTATCTGTGCAGCACAAATATCTGAACATTAAACTAACATCAACAGTTTAGACAAGAAAATGTGATTATTCTGACCTGAGCTGTATACTGAATCAACCAACTCAAAACTTTTTCATCCATGTTGACATTAAAGTCATCTGATGCTGCATGGTGTTTTATTTCTGTGTGAAACAATTCTTGCAACTGCAATGCCTGCTCATTAGATCTTTTACAGAGTTATTTTTAGAGCATACATGCACAGTGATTAGAAGAGACACATTATTTAATGTGTTCCTTGTAATTTTATTGAGGGGGGAGGGGGGGTTGTTGTTTTTTTGTTGTTGTTTTTTAAATTTAACACTTTCCAATTTTTGTTCTTGCAAAACATTTAAAAGAAAAAGTTGGGACAGGGGCAGTTTATGGCTAGTAATCAGAATAATTGGTTAAATAATGATGTGATTTAAAACAGGTGATGTTAACAGGTGATTGTAATCATGATTTGGTATAAAACACCCTCCAAGAAAGGTCTTGTCGTTTAGGAACAAGACCTTTCTTAAAATACATAATTAAAATATTGAATATCACTCAGCAATGCAATGTCAGACACAATGCACTCAATGGAGTGAGTGACGTCCCTGTGGTGGGTAGGATTAGGGGTGGGGTTAGGTGAGCGCATTAAAAAGCATTGGATGCAGCTCAGATTGCTCTTCACCGAGTCTGCAACCAGACCCCTCCCAGCCTTTGTCAAGTACCACAATATGTAGTTACAACCACAAATGCCTGTAAAACTGTACTGTGCCAAAAGAAAGCCCAATGTTAGCAGTGTCCAGGAGCACCTTCCACTTTGCTGGACTCGATGGCATCTGGGATGGACCATCACGCAGTGGAAATGTGTACTGTGGTCAGATGAATTAGTATTCCAGGTATACTTTGGGGAGAAATGGATGCCATGTGCTCCAGACCAAAGAACAAAAGAATCATATAAACTGTTAACAAGTCTAAACGCCAGTGTCTGACATGGTATAGGGTTGTGGCAGTGCCCTTGGCAAAGGTAACTTGTACTTCTGTGTTGGCACCATTAATACTGAAAAGTACATAGAGATTTTGGAGCACAATATGCTACCTTCTTTTTCAGGGACGCCCAAGACAATGCAAAACTACATCATCCACATATTACAAAGTTTTGGCTGTGGAGGAAGGGGATATAGGTAATTGACTGGCCTGCCTGCAATCCCGATCTGTCTGCAATATAGAATGTTTGGTGCACTTTGAAGCACAAAATGCAACAACGAAGACCCTGTACTGCTGGCCAACGTAAGACTTGAATAGGAGAAAATGACATGTGAAACATTTCATTACTTAGTGTCTTCAGTCCCTAAATGTCTTTTAAATGTAAAAAGCAATGACATTACAAAGTGGTAAATGCTTTATTGTTCCAATTTTTTTCAAATGTGTTGCAAGAACCAAAATTGTAATATGATATAAAAATCATGAGAAACACATTAAATAATTTTTGTTGTATTATCTGCAATGAAATACAAGTCAAAGTAAATTTAGAAATCAATACATTTTTTGTTGTTGCATTCTACATACTGTCCCAACTTTTTCTAATTTGCGGCTGTATATGCAAATCTACAAGTGTGCTATTTTTAAAGCTGGATTAAATAAATTCTTTGTAATGAGGATGTTTTAAGCTATGAAACATGCAGGACATTTCAACCAATAAACTTGTATTGTACAACCAATAAAATGTCAATACATCAAGGCAAATGTGACTTCTCATATTATGACCCCTTTTCAAAGAAAAAAACAAATCAGAAGAACCAGATTCCACCATGAGCAAGCTTTTGTAAAGGATTCATGCATGTTCATTTTATTTATTTATTTATTTATTTATTTATTTTTATTTATTTATTTTTATTTTTTTGTGGAACCGCTGATTCATTCTTATAAAACATCCTTCAATTCAGTGTATGTACATTTGCATGAACATCTTTTAGGGGTTTCAAGGTAATGCTATTGTAAATAATGTCCAGTTTCTGACAAAGACAAATAGTTTGGGTTTATAAAACCTCTGTGTTTCACCAAAAGCTGTATTTTTTTTCCTTTGTTTGTTTAGAACTCTTAAGGTGCTTGCAGCCATTGACTTTTATTTTATTAGTTTCATAACCCGGCTCAAAGATTCTGACAAAAAAGGAGAGAGGGTGTATGTGTGTGTGCTACCTAGTATATGTGTCTGGGTTTGCAACCTAAATCTTGAATTAAAATCCAATTTTCACTTTAGGTGAACGGTCCCATTAAAAATGTTTTATGCAAACAAGCACATGTTCTTAGTATCAAAATAATACTGTACAGTGTAAAACAAATACCTTAAATTCACAGTAGATTACTGGCTAATAATTGCATTACTTTTGCAATTACTGTATGTAAATTTACAGCAAATTACCGTGAGGTAGTTCACAGCAATTTACTGTGATTTTTTATTATATATATATATTTTTTTTTTCATTAAATTATATTTTTTTCCAAAAACTATATTTTTGCTGAGAAGCAGGCTTTCCTCTGCTATTCATTCTGACATTTACCCTGACTTTGATCTCATTTTGGGTGTTTAAAATTGTTTGGTTTTATGAATCATTTACTTTTGTTCCAGTTTAATGATTTTGGCTAAGCACAAAGTTATTTTCATTCAAAATTATTTCATATTTCCATGTTAACCTTATAAAACTAAATAAAGGTGCAGTGCACCCAAAAATGAAAATTTACTATGACATTCATGTCGTTTCAGAACTGAATGATTTTCTTTCAAGTTATTTTTGAAGATGTAACCAAATTGTTTTTGGAGCTGCAATTACATTGTTATTTCTAAATATCAAAAAAGTGCCAGTACTGGCATAAAAGTTCATTTGTATTAATGTCTATGTTGAATTAAATAAAAAGAGTTTGAATTCCTACAACATGCAAAAGATATCATCGTTTTTACAGTTATTTGCTGTAATCATGCAACCTGCCTTAATTTCACAATAAAATTAGGAATCCAATATATTACTGTGAACTGTTATAGTCAAATCCTGTAAAGTGATAGAAATGTAATTTACTCTGAAAAATTACATTAACATGTTGCGTAGATCTGGACATTTTTTACAGTGTAGAAAAACTAAAAGTCAAAGCAGAAATTAACAGGAAAATCCACAAAAATCTCACACCCCTGCATCTAGAATCTAGACAGAGCAAAAGCGTTGAGAATTTGAAACTAGTTCAACCTTTTCAGACACTTCAAATCCTCATCCTCCTCCAGAAATCCAAACATCTCATGATGTAGAAAGAATCCTGGCACTTAAACAGATTACAAAAACTCCTGTGCGCACGACTAGTTTCCAGCAAAGCCGTTCTATCTTCAGACTGCAGCTGATAAAGATCCCTCACTTCTGAATTAAGGAAACACTCCTAAACCCTCAGCTGATGAAACCCAGTGCAATCACTCAGCTGTTAAATATCATGCTATCACCAGTGTTACGTGAAGACCTCCTATCTGAAACCTGATTTATTATTCTTTTTAACCAGCATTTCAATATGACTTCTAATTAGTGGCATATACAAATAAATCAGGAAATATAAATCAATAAATCAACTCATATATATATATATATATATATATATATATATATATATATATATATATATATATGTGTGTGTGTGTGTGTGTGTGTGTGTGTGTGTGTGTGTGTGTGTGTGTGTGTGTGTGTGTGTGTGTGTGTGTGTGTGTGGGTCTATACAAATAATTGCACTAATTTTGGTTTTAATTTAGCATCTTCACCCCTATATTAAACAGCTGAGATAGAAATAGGCTGATGGGAAGTGTGCTCTGTAGTGAGAGTGTTGTAATCACAGCACAGGAAATGAGTGTACATGCTGAGAAAATTACAGCATGTGTACAAATGTCAGCCCGTACAGTACATACACAAGCATGCATATGGACATGTATGATATTTTTAGAAATTACATTCACTCAAGTGAAGGATTTTCCTCTACCAACACAAACTAAGAGGCTCTTTGAAGTTATATTGCTGAAGAATTTAAGCCTCAAAGAGTTTTAAGCAACCCAGACTCATTCTGAAAGTGTACCGCTTATACATTTCTGAAGAGCTCCAAATACGTCCCACGGTATGTTTTTTTTTTATTTTTTATTTTTTACAGTTTTTGTTTTTACAAATCCACCAGAGGCCACTGTGTGCGCTTCTGACATCTCAGATTTCTATCGCGAGTGGCATTTGCGTATGCTGATCTCACATAAATCCACCAGAGGCCGCTGTCGACTGACTGTTTGACTGACTGTCTGATCGACTGACTGACCCAACCCCCCTCTATCCCTAAACCCAACCAATAGTGTTTTTAAAAGCACCAATTAGCCCGCCCACCAACTTCCCTAAACCCATCCTATAGTTTTAAAAAGCAATCCAGAAAAAGAAAAGCTCCCTGATTTTTTACCATGTTTTCAGATTTGACTCTGTTGATTTCTCTGGTGATTTCTCACCCTGTTATTTACTTGTTTATTTTATTCTTTGCTTTGTTTTTGTGTTACCATATTTCTAGAACCATTCTTCGTCGGACTCGAACCCCGTCTTCAACTCCTCTCTGTGTCTCTAGTCCGCCGACATACATGGCAAGCTAACTGGACAAACTGGTAACAACGAAAAGCCATCCATACAGACGTAGGCGGACAGATGGTTAAAGCGCTAAAAGGAACGGCGTTATACCGCTCCGTAGCATTCGTTTTAAAGACTAAATGCAGCCTTACATAGCTCTGGCTACATAATTTGCGATCTCAAGAAAGGTATATGGACTACGTTTTCAGAATGAGAATATGTTGGTTTTAACCTTCCTGTTGTGTTTGGGTCAAATCTGACCGATTTACAACTTAAATCATTCAGAAATCTTGTGTTTTACATATGATTGCCTCAAGGCCTTTTGATATCCTCCACACTCTGCTTTTAAACATTTAAAAGTGATGATCATCTCTTTCATTGAATTTTGAGTGTTTTAATCAACTTTGTTACACCTGTGGTGTTCCCGGTCAAAAGTGACCACCATAGGAAATGAGTGGGTATCCAGGCTATATTCATTTATCAGATTGAAAACATCCCCACACACACTACCCCAACTCACTCACTCACTCACTCACTCACTCACTCACTCACTCACTCACTCACTCACTCACTCACTCACTCAAGACTGAACAATGTCTTTTGCAGGTTCACATCTCTTTTACACACTTATGTGCTGATCCTCCAGCCTGATCTCACAAGAAACATAACTATTTTATGTTTTGTCAGTTAAGTGGCTAATTCATTTGAGTTCAGTCATACAAAATTTTACAATTTGTGAAAGGAGGGGTGGCACCCAACCCCACCCCTAAACCCATCGTCATTGGGGATAAGCAAATTGTACAAAACTGTATGAATGAGATCGTACATATGAATTGTCAAGAAAGTGTTGGATTCTCCAACGTGAATCAACTTCCTAATAATACAGTGTATCTTCACACAGACTAGGTGTCTAATCCATCTGTGTGTATGGCAAGCCGTTTTAACTTTTATCCCTTCTCAGGATATGTATTCTTCATATCAACAATTCAATTTTTGATATCAACAATTAACATTCTTGATATCAACAATTCAGTTCTTGTATGGCAAGCCGTTTTAACTTTTATTCCTTATCAGGATATGTATTATTGATATCAACAATTCAATTTTTGATATCAACAATTCAATTCTTGATATCAACAATTACATTCTTGATATCAACAATTCAATTTGAATGGAAGCCTATGGTGACTTCTACTAGTGGAAATGCAATTGTTGATATCAATAATTATAGTTTTTACTAGTGGAAATTTAATTCTTGATATCAATAATTATAGTTTTTACTAGTGGAAATGCAATTGTTGATATCAAAAATGTAAATTTTGTCATTACTATGCATTTTGATGAATTTATATATGCACATATCCAAAAAGCAATTTGTAAGATCTGAAATAACAATTATTACTAGTGAAAATTGAATTGTTGATATCAAAAATGTAATTGTTAATATCAAAAATGCAATTGTTGATATCAAAAATTAAATTGTTGATATGAAGAATACATATCCTGAGAAGGAATAAAAGTTAAAACGGCTTGCCATACTGTGTGTCTCTTTCTTTCTCTTTCTTTCTTTCTTTCTTTCTTTCTTTCTTTCTTTCTTTCTTTCTTTCTTTATTCTTTTTTTTATTTGTTTATTTCTCTCTCTGGGAAGAAGCACAGAAAATAAATCTTGTTCTCTTTCTTTCTTTCTTTCTTTCTTTCTTTCTTTCTTTCTTTCTTTCTTTCTTCCAATCTCCGTTCAGCCAATATCTGAATCTAGCAGGAGCACTTTTAGCTTAGCAACAATTATTTTATTATATTAGACTGTTATTATCTCACTCAAAAATGACCAAAGTATAACTTGTGCTAACTAGTGCTAGTTCTGTGTCCATGTTCACTGTATATACCCTGTAACACTATTCCCTATTATTCCACAATATAAAAATATAATATTATAAAACATTTTATTTTCTGTCAAGCCATTTATGTAGAAATGTTAAAAGTGACATTGATGTAACTGCTCTTTCTGGGAAATTTCTGCTCAAATATAGCTCACTTATTTTGGTCCTTTGGTTCAATCATTTTACATTAAAGTGCTTTTTTAAAAAGGATTTCATTATCTAAAATAATTTTAATCATTGTTTAAAACTTAATCAAAACCCCTTGTTTTGGGTTTTACACTAATTTCTATTGGAAAGTTTTATATCTAAATATAAATGTTTATAAATTGAAACCCCTTTTAGCATATTCAAACAAGCACTGGAACAGTATTGACATACTGCACCATTCAACATCTAATAGCCTAAAGACTGATATTTAAGCTCCTAGAATTTGTGAGTATTGTTTTTTTGTTTAACAGGCCTATTCGTAGCCTTAAAAATAATTTTTATGTGGCCACTCATTTTCCCCCTTATTTTTCATGCGTTTGTTATATAGGCTTAAATTAAATTCATAATTCCCTTGATTTAAAATGAACTATAGTTTGTAGAGACTGTGTTATGTTTTATTTGTACTGTAAATCTTTTGTTGTTACTGCAATAAATAAATAAATGAATTGCCAAGCCATGTGATCTATCTATTACAGTCTATAGGTGTGATCCGTCATCATGACAGCAGCAACTTTGAACACCGAAGTGTCCGGCTTGACGACTCCGTTTTCACCCCTGCCTGCGCTCAGCTAATCTCGTTGATTGTCGGCTGCAGCCGTGCTTTATGTCGAATGCACCTTTTGATTGACATTCTCCCTTTGTACGTGTCATCAGAGGGGGAAAGACCCGCCCATTCCTGATGATCTCTTTCTTATTAGCATAGACAGCCCTGAGTTAGAAGCAGCTGTCTGCGATTAGTGTTTTAGTGGGACATGAGAGTGTCCAATCATTCCTCAAGATTATAATTGTACTCAAATTAAAATGATAGTTTGATTGGTTGTTCTTTAAACAAATGTTGTAGGCCTATTAACAAATAAAACTATTCAAGTTATAAACAAAACTCAAAAGAACAACAGAAAATAATGAAATAACTAGTTCTCACAGGTTAGTTATTCTAACTTTTTAAATCTAAAGAGATAGTTCACCCAAAAATGAAAATGTACTATTTAAAACTCTCATGTGGTTTCAAAATTTTTTGAATTTCTTTATTCCATTAAACACAAAAGAAGATATTTAAAATTTAATAGTTGGAACAAGAAAATAATACAACTATGGTAATCGATGATTTAAAGCTTTCTTCAAAATATCTTCTTTTGGGTTCGACAGAAGAAACTCAAACCAGTATAAAACAAATAAAGGATGAGTAAATTATGACAGAATTTAATTTTTTTTTTTTGTAAACTGAACCTTTAAAAACGCTGTTTAAATAGCAATTGCATTTGCGCTCATATGTGCACCCATAGGCAGTCTGGTCTAAAAAAGCAGGCATGTTTTGGCGCGTTGCTATTTTGAGAAACTACTATAGTCTGTTCTTTAGACCCGAACAAAGCCGGTCTATTGTCTGGAGCAGAGTGCACCAGGCTTATACACTGTTTAGTACACACAAGATGTAGAGCAATAAGCAAATATCTTTACATATGAAAAAGATATAAAATATTAAGGATATATATTAGATATAATAAGAATATATATAGGATATAAATATAAAGGATTAAAATATTACAAAAACTTTCTAGCCTACATGAAGTTAAAAACCACTGCCTTCATACTTTCTTCATCTCGGGAGGCTATTTCAGTTCATTCAGTTTGCTTTTGTATAATTTTATCATTATTAGCAGTATTATTTATTATATGCATATTTACATTTGTTTTAGTAAAAACAAGCTTAGATTTGTCCACCTGTCAGGTTTTAGACCATATGGGGCACAGCATGTGTATTTGGATATAACTAAGGTTTTTGACCACACTTTGTTATTACTGTTTATTTATTCATTTGCTGGAAATTAGAACTGAATTTAGAAATAGTTTTGAAACAAATCTTTGCACTTAACAAACGAAATTAATTATTTATAGGCTAATTAATGTCTGTGCATACAAGGTTTCCCCATCTACGAGAGCGAAAGTGAAACTAGATTATGAGATGCCTTATCTCTCATTCTCGCACGGTAGATGCTCTGTTTAACTATTTTATTGCTAGTGAAATGCTCAGTTTTTCCACTTAAACTTACTTTACATCATTTAAATAGCAAATGCGCTTATGGAACCACGCAACTGTCTCTTAAAGGGAATGGGAGATGAGACTCTGATTGGTTTATTCTCAAAACACACCTATAACTCATTAAGAAAATAAACTCTTAATAAACCCTTTTAGACCATGCGCCATGGCGCAAAGCAGATTTTTCTGTCCTGAAATTAGCAAAAGTTGATTCTGACACGCCCTGAAAGCAATTGTGCTTTGCGCATGGACCATCAAAATAGAGCCCTGTATCTTATATGTGCAGTTGAAGTCAGATTTATTACCCCCCCCCCCCCTTTCATTTTTAATTATTTTTCTTTTTTAAATATTTCCCAAATTATGTTTAACAGAGCAAGGACATTTTCCAAATATGTCTGATAATATTTTTTCTTCTTTCGAAAGTCTTATTTGTTTCTATTTTGGCTAGAATAAAAGCAGATTTTCTTTTTTTTTTAAAAAACGTTTTAAGGTCTAAATTATTAGCCCCTTTAAGCTATTATTTGTTACGATAGACTCCAGAACAAAACATCGTTATACAATAACTTGCCTAATTACCCTAACGTGCCTTAACCTAATTAATATAGTTAAGCCTTTAAATGTCACGTTAAGCTGTTTAGAAGTGTCTTAAAAAATATCTAGAAAAAGAAATGGCTAAGATAATATATATCAGTTATTAGAAATGAGTTATTAAAAATATTGAGTTATGTTTAGAAATGTGTTGAGAAAAATCTTCTCTTCGTTAAACAGAAATTGGGGGAAAAATAAAAAGGGGCTATTAATTCTGCACAGCATGAATGAGCACTCCTTTAATTCTCCTCAGTGAATATAAGTTAAAACAAATGAGATTTTGGGCAGCTAAAATCTTTGGGAATTTAAAGATAATTCATTTAAATGCAAATGAGATGTTACAAACCACAAAAAAAGTCTAATTTATTTAATATTTTGATGGTTCTTTTGATTTGAGTTTTTGAGAATTTTTCTCATTATTAAAGTTTTTTAATTAATATCTTTCCCTAATATATTAATTGGGGTGTGCAATGATCCTAAGTTATTTTGTTAGATTAGTTCCAGTTTTGACTTTGATACAGAATAATGTAATGTAGCCTATGTACACTTCGTTACAAAATAATAATTTGATTTTAATCATGTAGAAAAATTGCAAAAGGTGGATTTTATTCATGAATCATCTGTTGAACTGCATCCTAATCATCACAAATACTGCAGAAGACCTATTGGAACCCGCATGGATCAAGGATTTTCAAGGAAATCAGTCTGGTGTTTGGTGAAGAAAAAATCATGGTTTGGGGTTACATTCAGTATGGGGGTGTTTAAGAGACCTGCAGAGTGAATGGGAACATTAACAGCCTGAGGTTTTAAGACATTTGTGCTGCCATTACATTACAAACCACAGGAGAGAGCAAATTCTTCAGCAGGATAGCACTCCTTCTCTTACTTCAGCCTCCATATTAAAGTTTTTTTGAAAGCAAAGAAGGTAAAGGTGCTCCAGGATTGGTCAACCCAGTCACCAGTTATAAACATTGTTGAACATGTCTAAGGTAAGATGAAGAAGGAGGCATTAAAGATGAATACAAAGAATCTTGATGAAATCATGGGAGTTCTGAAAGAACACTGTCTTTGCCATTCCATATGACTTAATTAACAAGTTATTTAAGTCATTGCAGAGATGGATGCAGTCCTTCAAGATCAAGAGTCAAACACAATATTAAATCGTTTTCCACTGAACCATGACTTTATTTTCTATATTGTACATTGTTACTGTTAGGTGACAATATTTTTGTTAAAGCAAAGTCAGACCTTACTGTCCTAATTAAATTATGAAAAATCAAGACATGATCATATTTTATTGTGGTAAAATAAGCATACTATAGAGGCCTTTGCCTTTCATATCAGCCACTTCTGATGCCTAAGGATCAACTAGAAGTCTAGTTATTATTTATTCCTAAAACTTGGATAGAATTTTGTCAGGTATTGTATATACACAATTTTATTCTTGTAAAACATATTAAAATTATTCATGTAAATGATAAACAACTGAATTCCCAACTGAATCACATTCATATACATTTACATTTACATATAAATAGAAATATACCTATACATAAACATATACATATACATAAACATATACATACAATCAGTATAGAGTGAAATTTCATATTTGTGTTGAATCTAGAATTGCTGCTGTTATTATTTCAGCCAGAGGATGGCAGTAGTATTTTTTCTGACGACGTAAAGGTTTTTCACAGGCCTTTGTGTTTTGTACACTGGTGTAAAACGTGCTAGTCACATTTGAAGAGAATATGTGGGGAAATTATTCAGATATTCAAAGTAATTACCATCATTATGCATGTTTTACTGAGAAACAACACCCTTGTTGTCAGCACTTTGTGGTTTAGATGTCAAGAAAAGTTCATTTGTCATGTTAGAGATAAAAAAAAAATTTTTCCTGGGGACAAGAGATTGGGACTGTGAAATGTCTGTTATAGCATGATCCTCAGCATAAGTAAACTGCTAGGTCCTAATGTATTTTACACTGTTGCACAGAGCAAAGCAAAAATAATGCTACTGTAAATGTAACCACAAAACCAGTCATAATCACATGGAAGCTGCATAAATAAGGTTTGTATTTATGGGACAAATATATGGTTTGTTAGAATAGAACAATATTTGGTTGAGAAAATCACCTTTAAAGTTGTCTGTAACAGTAGGAAGTTTACAAAATGTCTTCCGCATAATCATTACTTAATATTTAAATGATTTTTACCTATAGCTCACACTGTATTTTTAGCTAAAGACAGAAACAAGCAGTGCAACATAAGACAGAATTTGGCATGAGATTCTATAAAAAGTTACTTAAGTTGCACATAGTTTATCCTCTCAAGCATGAGATTAGTTTTATTTAGTCGTAGATTACATTTTTCATATTTTAATGATTCTTTAATCATAATTATAATTTTAAGAATATATTTTATATTTTACTATTTACACAGCCGTATGAACTGCCAACTATTCTGGCATATGTTTTATGCAGCCAGTCGCAACCCAGTACTGGGAAACACCCATACACATGCATTCACACACATACACTATGGGCAATTTAGTTTATTCAATTTATCTATGCCATATGTCTCTGGGCTGTGGGGGAAACTGGAGCACCCAGAGGAAACCCATGTGAACAGGGGAAGAACGTGCAAACTCCACACAGAAATCCCAATTGGCCCTGCCAGCACTTGAACCAGCAGCTGCGAGGTGACTTAGATATTAGCATTAGATGTTGCCCTCACTTTTGTTGTCTATTGAAAGGAATGCGTCAATAGAGCTGCCATTTTAGCACAGAAACATATATATATATATATATATATATATATATATATATATATATATATATATATATATATATATATATATATACACACACATCTCCTTTCCTGCTTTCATTTCTTATTCTAACGGAGGGAGCAATTCGTTTGTGAAAGAATCCCCAATAACGCCATTGTTTGCTGAATTTATTAAACAAAACTAGCATAAGCCTAGAGATTGTTGCAGGTTGGTGCTGCTTTGCCTTATGGTGAATGCAGTAAGTGACTGTATTATCAATAACTTTACTTGTTTAGCACAAAAGTTTGTATAGCGTAACATACAAAAACATAAGAAGCGAAATCTTATGAAATGTTCTGCCTTTGTGCTTTGTTTTCTTTGTTTGCTCATTACCACGTCCCTACAACGTCCCTAGTGCTTAAGTTCAGCATCTTCAGATTGGCTTTAGTCTTGATTAGTGCGGTTGCATTACATTTGTCCTGAGAGCACTGTATTGACACATACTCAGGGTCCGTATGCGATATCTAGTGTATATCTATAATTGATATACAGATGAAGTCAGAATTATTAGCCCCCCTTTGATTTTATTTTTTTTCCCAAACAATGTTTAACAGAGAAAGGACATTTTCACAGTATGTCTGATAATATATATATATATATATATATATATATATATATATAATATATATATATATATATTTTTTTTTTTTTTCTGAAAAAAGTCTTTTTTTTTTCTTTTTTTTTGCCTAGAATAAACAGTTTAAAAAAAAAAAAAAAACATTAAGGTCAAATTTTAGCCCCTTTAAGTTATAATTTTTTTATAGTCTACAAAACAAACCATCGTTATACAATAACTTGCCTAATTACCCTAACCTGCCTTGTTAACATATTTACCATAGTTAAGCCTTTAAATGTCACTTTAAGCTGTATAGAAGTGTCTTTAAAAATATCTAGTCAAATATTATTTACTGTCATCATGACAAAGATAAATCTAATCAGTTATAAGAAATCAGTTATTGAAACTATTGTTAGGAATTGTGTTGAAAAAATCTCTCTGTAAAACAGAAATTGGGGAAAAAATAAAACAGTCGGGCTAATAATTCTGTAACTGTATATGTGATCAGTAAGCCACATCCACATCCACGTTATATGTTACTTTAAATGTGATTAATTTAGCCTAACATTTTAATTTTGTCACATTTTACTCACCCTCGACTAAATATCTGTCTTTTTCTTCTTTTAAACAAAAAAAAAATCTTGAAACATGCTGAAAACCAGAAGCTGTTTACTTATAGTATGTTTATGTGCTGTAAATTTGCTACTTTTGAGTTTGACAGAAAAAAACTACTTATAAAGGTTATGAACCACGTCAGAGAAATTTTACTTTTTTGTGTAAAATGTAATGTTTTTGTACTTTTAACCTTGTTTAAACATATGTGGTTTTTAAGTTTAAGTATAATATAATATAATGTACAGTGCTCAGCAAAAATGAGTACACCCTGCTATGAAAGTGAGTATTTTTATTAGTGGTGGGCCATTATCCGCGTTAATGTGCTGCGTAACAAGATAAAAAAATAAATCGCTGTTTATCTAATCTCAAAGTTGGGTTGGGAGCTGGGTCTATTCTATGCAAGCTATGATGACTTTCACCTTGATATTTCAGCGTGGATGTATACCTGGCCGAATTGCACTGCAGGTGGCAAGAACAAGTCTTCAAACCTGTGTGTATTTCTACTGTGAAGTTACCACATCAAATGTGACGAGCTAACATGGATGCAAGTCACTAGAGTGAATCTGATTATTGTTAGCTCTACATCTAACTATCAGGCACCATATAGAGTTTATGCATTCAAGTAAAACATATAAATAAAATTGACCAGGTACTTTTTAAAATGAATGAAAGTAATCTGGACATCTGTTATCTAGTTTGCCTTAATAGACAATAATATAATTAAGGTGTTTTTGTGAAGTGCTTTCATGTTAGAGCTTCCTGAAATTTTGGGGGACTTTAACTGCAGTTCGGCAGTTTCACTTTAACTCATGAAGATTTCATTTATGCCTCTGTTACAAACTGGGGTATTAGATGCAAATGAGGAGTAAGGACTGGTAAGAGTGTTATGGAATTTAATAATGCACGCCAAATGGAAAAAAAAAAAACATCTGCATTTCGCAATGTGTGTGTGCAGTCCTTTACTGACAGCCACGTTTGTGGATCTTGTCGGAAAATATGGTGAAAAGTCCTACATGATGGTAACAGTTTGATTGCAGTGTTTACTTCAATAATGCCACTAATATATGCACGTCTTAATTCCATTTCTTTTTAGTTAAGTTATGACTTTAGTCGGATTAAGGTGATCAAAAATTCATGTTTAACTGAATAAACAGTTGGTAAACACAAGTACATCTTATTGAACATCATTTATTTTCATTATCATAGTAGAACAGTTTCTCAAGCAGTTTGTGACGTATTTTGGAAACAGGAGATGAGCCCCTAGTCTAATGTGTCACCTGGCTTGAGAAACTTTTTTTCAAAGACTTACTTTTAGTCATTATTTGGGCAGCACATATTCTGAATGCCTTCAGCAGAATTCAAATGAGTCATTTTATTTTAGATTAATCTAGATTAATTCTAAGATTACAGTGAGATTAATCTAGATTTAAAAAAATAATAATCTATGCCCACCTATTAGTTATCAATTTCTCCATCATATTGATGAATTTTTAACAAAACTGATTTATTAAACAAATATATTTATAAAAAATAATATTTTTGTCACCAAGCATCTTTAGAAATAGAAAGAAAATACATTTAAAATAGTGCAAAACTGCTAAAAATAGTACAAACTATAAAACTTCTCCTAATGTTTAATCTATTTTATTAGTTTTTTCCAAACAAACAAATTTGGGTGTACTAATTTTTGAACTGTTATCACAAACTATTTTGTCAGATAAACTCCAGATTTGGGTGACGCAGGGGCGCAGTAGGTAGTGCTGTCACCTCACAGCAAGAAGTCGCTGGTTCGAGCCTCGGCTGGGTCAGTTGGCATTTCTGTGTGGAGTTAGCATGTTCTCTCTGCATTTGTGTGGGTTTCCTCCGGGTGCTCCGGTTTCCACAACAGTCTAAAGACATGCGGTACAGGTGAATTGGGTAGGCTAAATTGTCCGTAGTGTATGTGTGTAAATGAGTGTGTATGGATGCTTCCCAGGAATGGGTTGCAGCTGGATAGGTATCCGCTGTAAAAAAAAACATGTGCTGGATAAGTTAGTGGTTCATTCCCCTGCGACGACCCCAGATTAATAAAGGGACTAAGCCGAAAATGAATTAATTAATGAAGCTCCAGATTTGGCTTCATTACCGAATAATCTAATGTATATGAACAAATAAAACATTCCAAAGCATTCTTTATGAAATATAATTTTAAATGAGTGATTTGTGAGGGGTGTTCTCATATATGCCGTGCACTTTAAGTTGAAACTTGAAGTTAATTGATTTAGCTTAAAATTGTGATACAGCAACTGCAACTTACTGCAGCCCCCAAGAAGGTAAGAAAATCCTTGTGAATCTTTTGTTGCTGATACCAAGCGTCTCCAAATCGATGTTATTTTGACACAAATTCATCTGACGTTTTGTAGCAGCATCAGCCAAATGAAGGAGATGCCAGCATAGCCAGGTTGTGTGGCATGACCTCTTCCTTTCAAGCTAAGAACAAAAGCATGCAAAAAAAAAAAAAAGGACAACAAAAAATACAACCCAGACTTTGTTTAATATGGGTTCACCTACAGGATAAATGTGTTTTGTTTTAAATAACAAGACAATGAAATCATCAAAAACAATTCAAGACTCAGAAAAAAACAAAAACTTGTTGATGCTTCTTCTCTGCTAGCATCAAGTTAATAATTACACATATTACAGGGCATGTGGAATTGACAAAAATAACTCACATGAAATTAAGTTAAAGAGAAATTGGTGTGCTTTTTATATTGTTGAGGTGTTATGGAAGCTAGACAGAATGTAAACTTTGCCATCTGAAAGTTTGATTAGAAGGAGGGGGGAAAAAATTGTACAATGCACTACCAAATCTTGTAGCCTGTTCTGATTTTAAAACAAAGCTGCTACAAACATTATCTGGGCTGGGACACAATTTTAGACAAATATGATACTCAACCAGACCATTTCATTTGCCCAAAATAAATCATGGACAGTTGACTTTTCTGAAACAAATAAAAAGTGGTGGTTCGATGAGTAGCACTGTCACCTCACTGCAAGAAAGTTGCTGGTTCTAATCTGAGTTGGGTAAGTTGGCAATTCTTTGTGGAGTTTGCATGTTCTCTCCGTGTATGCATGGGTTTCCTGCAGGTGCTCCGGTTTCCGGTATATGCTGGAATAGTTGGCGGTTCATTCAGCTGTGGTGACCCCTGATAAATAAGCAGAAAGAAAATGAATAAATGAATGAAGTCCTGATTTATTTAACAAGTAAAGTCTAAAGCTGCTTGTTTAAAATTTTAAAGTCCGCATGAAATCAAAATGTACAATAGTTATTTTGCTAGCTCACATTGTTATCTTATGGTGAATAATTAATCTGCGCAAGTTACTCCACTGAAAAAAAAGTAATTTTTTATTGGTCATCTTCCCTTTAAGGTCTGACTTTGCTTATGCATTTGGAGTAACGGTGCTTCTGTTGACATAAGCTTAAGGGCTTCCATATTAATTGTATATCAATACATTAATATTAATTGCGATGAGGGAAAGATGCACAAAAAAAGCCCTGCCCTTTACTCAATATTCAGTTTCAGTTCGAAGAACATCAACACACTGCAATAAAAGTCTCAGCAATTTCTGGTATTTGCAGATTTTAAACGTTTAAGAAACCCCCGAGTACTTTTCTTTAACAAATTTGTGTGCGCTGAGCATCAGTTAAGACGACAAACATCTGTCAGCTTCAATTGTGAAGAACACTGGATAATTTGAGGCTTTTGTCAGCTAATTACATCTTCCAGGTTTAAAATCATGTTTGGGGTGGGATCAAAATCGGTGACGTATCACTATCTGCCTGTTCAGAGATGATGCATCGGTTTTTTAATTATTATTATTCATAGACTTGAGTTTTCTTATCCTATGAGAAGACCCTCCTATTCATAATGCTTTCAGATGACAGACAGACCCATATGGACAAACCTGCCAAACTGTGAGATGGCACGTGGCATGCAGTATTAGGTTGTTGTGGTTTGTGTCATAATCCCCAGCAATCTAGTCCATAAAGATCACTTTAGAACTACAAATCTGCCACCAAAAAAACTCCAAATCCTGTCATGCACCACGCATTCACACCTGTTCTGGTTCTTTTTTGATTACACACACACACAGCTGGGATTTGCTTTCTTGTCTAGTCTCTCCATGTATTATCCTTGCCTTGTTCTATTGTTTATGTTGTCTGCCGCCTGCAAACCATCTGCCTGTTTCCTAATTATGCTTCTGGATTACCTTGCATGTACCTGTTTGCACCTGTTTGACCTATCTATGTGTAAAAACAGCTAAAGATGAGTTTTATAAGCCACAAATCTCCTATTTAAATGTTTTAATTATCAAAAATTTGTATAAATGTACAATGACACTGATATGCCAAATTAAAATGGCTTTTTTTATATAAATCCTATAAGAATTAACATATTTTTTTATTACAGCTCAGATTTAGTTTGCCATGAACATTTGCTTTAATAAAATATATAAAAATTATTTCTGTTTAACAAAATGTCATTTGTGATGATATTATGGGTGTTATTGTTATTATATAGTTAGCTATATATATTTAGCTAAGCTGACAAACGTAAAAGCTAACAAAAAGGCACTACCCTAATAGTAATAATACTGTAATAAAAATAATAATAATAATAATAACAACAAGTAAAGAAAATGAACAGAAAAAAATGACTTTTGTTATGTGAAATGTTGAGTTACTTAAGTTGTACTAACAATTAAACAACTTTTTATGTTGAGATCATGAGAAATTTAAGTTGGGATAACAGGAAAACTACTTTTATGTCGAATTCATGGGAAAAAAAAATAATAATATAATAATATAAAAATATAATAATAACACAAGATTGTGTCTCTTTTGTCTACTTTGTGGTCATATTAACGAAAACACATCTCAATACCGAGTGTGAACAGGGTCAAAGTGATCAAGTGGTGGTTAAAAAAAAAAAAAATGTTTTTGAGAGATACACTGTAAAAAAATAAAAATAAAAATTATTTTAAGTTGTTTTGTCCGGCACTATAAAATACCTTAAAATAACAGACGATAAATTACAGAAATTTACCAGAAATTTCAATTTAAGGAAATTTCTGTAATTTAACGTCCATTATTTTATGGTAAATGTCTGTAATTTACCTGCTGTTACATTACTTTTTTTTTCCAGCACCCCAGCTGCCGGGGGGAAAAAAAGTAAAATAACATTGTTTTACAGTCTCAAATAGGTAAAAACACTTTTTCAGATCATCTTACTTTACGTCTCGAAATTGCGACCGTTTTGGACACATATGAGCCCAAAATTTTATCTATGCAACCTCAAAATATATTTAGAACCATTTGTGCAAGTGCATATAATTTTTGTCGTGCGACCAGATTTCACTGCAAAATGTTCACCACATGCGTGGAATTAGGATTCACGCATTAAGCATCTTTGCACCTAAAAACACCAAACGCATCGCTTCAGGAATGGTTTAAAACAGTTGACATGTCAACTTGCTGCTGTAAACAAAGCCCGCAATGCTTGTCCCGCCTTCAAGCTCTTCTTATTGGCCCACTGCGCTAGGACAGAACGCGAATGGATTGGTTAATATCAGCTGTCAGTTCCAATACGAGAGAATGAACACAACACTGACAGATGTAGTTTTAGAAACCATCTAAGGTTACAAATAATGACATGTCTGACTAGTGATTGTGTAATGAATGTCAATCCAGCATTTACACTAAGAGAGGATAAAAGACTTCCAGCCTTTTAAAATCTGCTATGAAAATGACTAAAGAGTTTTCAGTTAACAGTGTTTGCCACTGAATCTAAACAAACATTTTAAGCACGAGATGTTCTAACGTTATTTAATCGTCATGATGCTGACAGTCGTGCGACTGATATACCGCATGTTCACCTTCGCCAAAGAGCATGCATTCACTGAGATGAAACTAATATTGCAGCTCATAAAAAGACCCTTACTGCTATTAAGATGACGTATGCAAATAATAAGTTATATGTCAATATTATCTGTCCAACATCAGACACACTACCCCTGAGAACAGCATATTGCTAACTCAGTTCATCTCATTCACGTCAAACAGTGCATGCGTACAGCTGGCCGGTGAACGCATTTAGATTTTTGTTTATTTGTAAATTGTGTTTAGAGTGTTAATATATAATAGAATCTGTTGATATAAAACTTGTAGTAATGGTGCTCATAATGTTTGGTGGGTGAGACTACATTTTGTCTGGTGCAGCTAAATTTTTAAAGTTAGGAGCACCGGTGCTACCAAGAAAAAAGGTTAATTTCGAGCCCTGTACTTTCTTGCATGTATTAAAAGAAAATGGGAGAATTTGTCGGATGACTTTAAAAGGGAGGACCACTATAACAAGTGGTCAAATATGGACAGGATTGTGTCAATGTGTTAGTAATAAGATTCTTCATTCGCCTCCTTCTCCACCTACACATTTATCTGAGGGAGAGGGTGCATTATTTTTTGCTGTGTTAAAGTGATTTAGCAATTTTAAGCTTCAGAATACAGAATATCATGCTTGATGAGTGTGAAAAATAGATGTTTAACAAGACTGAAGACAGTGGTGTGCATGTTTTAAGGTTAAGCCAATTAATTATGGGAAAAAAATGTATTAGGACTACCAATTGCAAATCTGTCAAAACTGTGACTTGTGTTTTGAGTAACGCTACGGTTACTAAAGTAACCCTCGTTCCCTGAGGGGGGCAACGGAAATGCTATGTGGAAAACCTTCCACTTATGGGGTTTTTGTCAGAACCCAATAATCTGAAAGAGTATAAAATCGGGCCAATGAAATGCCAAATGAATTGGCAGCGTCAGCATGCACAGCTGGCGTCAATGACATCAGTCAAGTATATAAGACGTGGCTAGTGCAATGCTCAAAATCCTTTTGAGCTGAGGAGATTTTCACGCTCAACAGCTAAGGGACAATCGTTGTGGCGAAGGTACATAGCATTTCCATTCCCCCCTCGGGGAACGAGGGTTACTTTAGTAACCGTAGTGTTCCCCTACAGATGGGGAACTCCAATGTTATGTGGAAAACCTTCCACTTATGGGGAAATCTATGGAAAACGCCACAACGAAAGCACCTTACCGCGTCCCTGGTGAAGGGTGCGCCACGCAGTAGAGCGAGCGCACCTACAACGCAGCGAGATGCAGTCTTCCAACGTGTCCCCTGGCCCTTACTCACCTTACTTACCTGTTCAGGTTTAGCTATATTTTTCGGGGAGTCGAAAAATAACCCAGTAAAGGGTTTAAATACGACAGTACATTGGGAAAACGTTCAGTCCCAATAGGGAGGACGTTGCGGAGTTGGGGAGACCTGGTGACAGCCTGAGGCCCAGCCCCGAAAACAGGGGAGGGGTACATAAGAGGATGGTTAGCGGGGAGAGAAGACACGGGCCCGCCCTAACACAGGGGGGGACTAAACCGTGGTTGAGTGAGCTTATGAGATTGCCCGCAGGGGATCACGCATAGCAGGCGCCTATACCCAGAACGCGGGCTGACCGGTGGGCTTGCCAACAACGTAATGGGCCAACGTCTGACTCCTCCGCTGAGTCAGATGCTGGGGGCCTAGGAGGAACTTTGTAGGGTTCACCGAACAGGGAACTGAACTGACAAAACTGAAAAAGCGCACTTACCTCCGAGTTAGGGAGAATGGCGCAGCAAGCGTGTTTCAACACCCCAACCGAATTGTTTCCTCAATCACCAAGTGTTACCTAATACCCTTGAGGAAACCGGCTCCATTCGCAGATTGTAAAACCTAGCAAATGTATTAGGTGTTGCTCAGCCCACAGCTCTGCAAATGTCTGTCAGAGAGGTGCCGCGTGCTAACGCCCAAGAGTATGCGATGCTCCGTCTGGAGTGCGCTCTCACCCCTGGGGTACACGACTCACCCTGGCTGAAAAGAGCGAGGGAGATGGCATCCAGTCTCCAGTGGGCCAATCTCCGTTTAGATACGGTACATCCCTTCTGCCGACCACCGTAACAGACAAAGAGCTGGTCAGAGGATCTAAAGCTTTGAGTGCGGTCCACATAGGTTTGCAAAGCGCAAAAAGGACACTATAATAAAAGGGCTGGGTCTTCCTCCTCCTCGGGCAGCGCTTGCAGGCTCACTACCTGATCCTTAAACGACGTGGTAGGAACCTTGGGCACATAACTGGGCCAGGGTCTCAGGACAACATGAGAGTAGGCCGGCCCGAATTTTAGGCACGAGTCACTGACTGAAAATGCCTCCAGGTCCCCGACCCTCATAACCGATGCCAATGCGACCAGCAGAGCTGTCTTCAAGGACAGAAATCTCAAGGATACTGAATCGAGTGGCTCGAAGGGCTCCTCTCGTAGGCTCCCGGGACAAGGAGCTGCCATGAGAGCCAGTCGGCCGCACGGTTGGGCTCGCCCGGCATGTGAACAGCATCCAGCGACTTCAGCCACGTGTGACTCCGGAGGAGCAGACGGCGAGAGAGTCCATCCTGACCAACACGTGTTGCCCCCTCAGTTTTTACCGGCGCAAAGTTAGAAACACTGTCAACAGCTCTAGGCAGTTGATATGCCAATGCAGCTGGGTTCCCTTCCGCAGGTCCGCAGCAGCAGGTCCGCAGCAGCATGCCCGAAACACACGGCCCCCCAACCTGTACTGGAAGCATCTGTCAAAACGACAACATGCCTGGACGCCTAACCCAGGGGCACTCTGGCTCGCAGGAAAGAGGGGTCCCTCCAGGGGGTGGGGGTTCGGTGACACAGCGGAGTGAAGTCACTCGGTGTATGCCCGCGTGCCATGTGCGTCTGGGGACCCGATCGTGAAGCCAATGCCGTGGTGGTCTCATATGGAGCAATCCGAGCGGCGAGGTCGCGACCACAGATGCCATATGCCCCAGGAGCCTCTGAAAAGATTTCAGGGGGACCACATTTTTCTGTCGAACTCTCTTAGACAGTCCAGCACTGGCTCGGCGTGCTCTCGTGAGAGGCATGCCTTTATGGTGATCGAGTCCAGCTCCAACCCGAGAAAGGAGGGGCTCTGCACGGGGGCGAGCCAGCACTTTTCTCGGTTGATCTGAAAAACTAACAGGTGGAGGTGCCGGAGCACCTAGTCTCTGTGCATAGTCAATTGTCCCCGAGAGTGGGCTTAAATCAGCCAATGTTGAGAGAATTGAGTATGCAGACGCCCGCGGGCCGAGGGGGCGCAGGCATCCTCCGCCAACTTGGTGAAAACCCGCGGAGACAGAGAGCCAGAAGAGGAGAACCTTCTACTGTCATGCTCGATCTTCAAATTCAGACCGCAGAAACTGCCGATGATGTGGAACTATGGAGACATGCAGATACGGGTCTGTTAGATCTATTGCTACAAACCAATCCCGAAGACGAACGCATTGGTTGATGCGCTTCTGCGTAAGCATCTCAAAGCCTGTGACGGCAGCGGTTCAAAACACGCAGATCTAGGACTGGTCGTAACTCATCGCTCTTTTTGGGCATGATGAACTATGGGCTGTAAAACCCGCTCTCCATCTCGGCTGGAGGGGCCGGCTCGATTGCATCCTTCGCCAGGAGGACAGCAATCTCCACTTGCAAGACAGGGGCGGACGCAGGACTTAGCCTGGTGAAATACACGCCCGTGAACTTGGGAAGCCGTTTCGCAAAACTGTATCACATAGCCGAGTCTGATCGTAAGGATGAGTCTTTGCGACAAGTTAATCCACTAAAAAAGGTTTTTGCTTTCGTAATCTTCGATTTAAAGTCTGACTTTGCTTTCCAGTTTGGAGTAACGGTCCTTCTGTTGACATCAACTTAAGGACTTCTTTAACAACTGTATATGAATATATTTAACCACGTCTCGATTAGTTTGCTACAAGGATATGATTCACACAAGAAAGCTCTGCCCCAACTCAATATTCTGTTTCAGTTGGGAGTACATCAACTTTCGGTTAGTGCACACTATGTATGTACTATAAAATGAATTTAAATAACCGTAGAATAACAGTAGTATATGTCAACTGAGATAATTTCAGTTCTAAACTGCCAACATGTTTACATTAATATTAATTGCTTTAATACACATTAATCAAAACAATTAAAAAACATTTAAAAAAAAAACTATTTCAAGTACACAATAAAAGAAAGTACAAACTCATTCTGAGCAAATAGGGGAACTAAAAGCTCAACCACAAAATAATGTTACAATAAAAAAAAAAACTATCCAAAGATTAAAATTAAAAGAAATCTGTTAATACTTTATTTTAATGTACAATTCAAGCCATTAACTAAAATGTTTAGCTTAATACAATACTAATTAGTTGCTTCTTAATTTTTAGTGAGGTATAATAAGATTATACTTTAAGTTCTAATAAACAGTTTATATCTAAATTACAGGCAGGTAATGAGCCATTAGTACATAGTGTGAAATGCTACTTAAACTAAAGCAACACATAACATTTATCTTTTCAGTCAATTTAATCTACAAGTGAAAGTTTTAAACCAACTCAACTGTTACCCTTAAAAATAAGCTTACAAAATTTATACAGTAGAAATCATTCATTCAAGTCATTAATAGAAAATCAGTGGTTACTTGAAATTTTTTTGTCAATATATACAGATAATATTGTATATACAGCGGGGAAAATAATTATTAAACATGTCATGTTTTTTCCTGCGAATAATATTTCTAAAGGACCTGTTGACATTGAGTTCAACCCGATTTTGGTAAAAATTCTAATAATGAAAAGACAAATACTAAACTACTGAAACATATTTACCGTAATACTTTTTGCAAAAGGCTTTTTGGTAATGGCAGCTTAAAGACGTCTGCCATATGGAGAATAAGTCACATAAATTGCTCGGGTGTAATTTTTTTTTAATAGACTTCAACAAAGTGTAAAAATCTTGATGGTTCTGTGGGTCTCGTCTATCAAATCAGATCTTTATGTAGTGTCTTTTCCTGTTTTAACGAAAGGGCCCTGGATTCTTATAAACTAGATCACTTCAAATTGTATTTTAACCAAGCGGCAACCTCCCGCTCTCCCTCAGGAAGCCAATACGGAAGTAATAAAAACTGCAATTCATCCAAAATTCCGCTAGTCCTGGCCGCTCCTGGATCCAAAATAGAGCAAATTTCAATTGAGCCCACTGTTGGAATGGCCAACTTTACTGCAGAAAAAAGGTGTTTACAGCCTGGTACAAAAAAAAGATTTTGGTTAATACAGCTAATATTACCCTTCATGACAACTGTGAGGGGGGTGAATTTTTTTATAACTTATCCGTTTCCTTTATATTAAGTTATATTAAGTTTGCATAATTAAGGGTGTGGCCACTTGAGTGACAGCTAGGTCTCGTTGGTCGCCGTCACGTCACCTCAACTGAATCCTGCAGATTAGCCACTTTAACTCGGCATATTTATCGTATTTCTGTGTTGTTTTATGTGGCTTTACACAATCAACTGCCTTTTGGACTTGATTCCTACAATTATTAGATGGCATGGCATGCTGAGTGCACTTAATTGTGCTCACAAACTATTCACGTGGCCTTCGTTTTCCATGTGAGTAAAGTTATATACTTATATACCATCTCTATACATGTATTTGTTTTATTTAAGATCATTTATCATTTATATTTATATTTAGAGCTGTAATGCACTCCAGAATCTGACGGATTGATTAGCTGTAGGCTCTAGAACAGTCATCTGAAGCGTTGTCATACAGTGTTATGCTGGATTTCATCAATAGTCTTACAACTAGCACAGACTATATCTGAAGTGTTTGGAAGTAATTTGCGTTTTCCTCCTGTAGAAAAACATCATAAGAACAATGTTTAGTGGCTCAACGTATTACAGCAGTGTTTTTAAAAGACTTAACACTTTATTGATATAGTATACAACCAAGCACAAGTGGTCAGAATACAAATGAGTCACAGGTGATAAAGTATTAAGCGTTCTCCCAAGTAAAGTGTGTCTGAACCAGGTCCAAGCTAAATGCCAGCAGGTGTCTGTAGCTCTGCTCACTCTCCGCCTCTTTGCCCTTGTTTGGTATCCCACCGTGGGTGTGATGCAAGCGAACAAAATGGCGACAGTTGGCCGCGCCCATAGATATATACACTAGATATCGCATAGGGACCCTGAGCATGCGTCAATAGCGCCGCCACATTGGTACAGTGCTCCAAGGACAAATGTCATACAACCGCACTAGTCAAGACACTAGTCAAGATACTTCTGCGTCAGGTGACCGGCGTAACCCACATCGCATGCAACGCGCGTGGCTGTGCATTTATACTTCTGCGCGCTGTCTCTGTTGGTCTGCATTAACACTTCCGAAACGCTAGTTGGCAGTGAGGTGTAAATGTTCCTCTGGGTCGAGTTTCTTCGCTGCTTTTTTGCTTTTCCTGAACATATCCGGGATGTACAAGTGGCTCAAACTCGCTCATTTTGAGGCAGGAACCGGCGGACGTGCAACAACTTTAACTATAAGGTAAACACAAAACAAAACTTTCCATCCAGAGCTCCTTCACGGGACTCCACACTTGTAAACAATCGCTCGCTTTTCGCGCGGCTCTCGGTCCCGGCCAGACTCGTCAGCGCTACCAAGCCGACCAATCACAGAGCTTACGCTACGTGTCGTGCGACGTGTAGTTAAATTTTTTGAGAGGTGCACGTCAGCAACGGCCACGGCGAAGGGCTATGCGTCAGCGCCGTAGCATACGCCGGCGTTTGACGCAGAAGTATAAATTAGCCTTTATTACGTGAAGATACGGGACTTTAGCGCTGTCTACAGGTGTAGTAACGAGCAAACAAAGAAAACAAAGCACAAAGGCAGAACATTTCATAGGTAATATTATGTTTTTTTCTGTTTTTGTATGTTCTGAACTTTTGTGCTCATCAGGTAACGTTATTGATGATAACATTCACTTACTGAATTCACCATACGGCAAAGCAGCTCCAACTCGCACTAAACACTCGGCTTATGCTAGTTTTGTTGAATAAAATCAGCAAACAATGCAAAAGAAATATGACAACGAGATGCTGCGCTGCCAGAAACTTGTATTATTGTCGGCTAACGTTAGTGAAAGAGTCGTTCGGGGGATTCATTCACAAACTAACCGCTCTCTCCGTCAGTATGAGAAGTGAAAGCAGAAGAGGAGGTGTGTTTCAGGACACGGATTAGATTAAATTTAACAGGGAGGGTGAATAGTACATTTCTGTACACACAAACACAAGTTTTTTGTCAGGAATGCCCGTGCGGTCACTGATCCATCAATGTAGAAAAGTTATGTAAAATTATAATTTTCGTAATTAAAAAATAAAAATTACATATTAACATCCAGGAAAACTCCCGATCACAGATATATGTGTATATGTGTATATCTCTGGCTTTGCATGGCCACAGTCCTCCACTGTACCTTGGTCCCGCATTCATTTCAAGGGAGCGCTACCCTGTAGCAAGATGGCGGCGCTATTGACGCATTCCGTCCAATAGACAACAATAGGCCAGGCGACATCTAGTGTATATATCTATGGGCCGCGCCTACTTGTGGCTTTTTTTGCGCTCTTTAGAAACCTATGGGTGACGTCACGGATACTACGTCCATATATTTTGGAAAGAAAAGCATAACATGAAACCATATAATATAAATAATACACACAACCAATCTGGTACAGAATTGCCATTCCAAATTTACCTAAATACAATTAAGCAAAAAAATTTTTACAAACAAAAAAAATTAAGGTTTGGTGCAAAATAAAGCTTTTCATTTTCCTTTTTTTTTACATAGCTGCATAAAACACACTGGCCCTTCACCCAAAGGGCAAATAAACAGCTAATAAGTTATAAGCTCTCTTCAGTTCCGTATTCGACAACTAGCTAAGCAAATAATCTTTTTCACCCCATCGACCTTCTGGAATATTCATTCAGTCACCTTACAACCACTTCTGTCACAGCACATTAAGTAAAACTTTTAAACTAAATATAAATACATAAATTCAGAAACAAAACATCCATCATACAATAAACAAATAATGAAAGAAGTAAAAATATTATAACAAATAAATTCATTGACAGTTGGGCTTCATTTATTTTAGATTTTCTATTGGATTCAAGTCAGGTGATTGACTTGGCCATTCTACAGCTTGATTTTCTTTCTCCTGAAAGCTTCTGAGAGATTTCTTACTGTGTTGTGGATTATTGACTTGCTGAAATGTCCGCCCTGGATTCATCTTCATTATCCTTCTATTGTAGATGTTGGACTGAAGCAGTTAATATTAATTTCCAATGACGAAGGGCAGATGGTTGCTGAATAACTACTGAGAGATTTCAGCTGCTGTCTGGGCTTTCATTGCCTTTTTACACCTCCCTTTTTTCATGTGTTCAATACTTTTTTCCCTGCACCTTAAATTGTAAACTAATTTGTTTTGTTTTCTTTACATACATGGATTTCTTTGGTTGTTATTAACATCTTGGTAAAATTTCAAGTCAATGGTATCTTTTGAAATTTGAAAAACGCTGGCGTGTTCAACTTATTTTCCCCGCTTTACATACAGACAGAACAAAATTAATAGCAAAACATTCTGTATGTAACATGAAACAGTGTATTTAAATAAACTACAACTTGCTTTATCACTCAGCAATAAAGACATTTCATGAGACATGACATATGGCATAATAATAATATTAATAAAACAGTCATAATCAAGTCAGACCACTAAAAACAGAGATAAAGGACTGTCTTGGGAAAACTAGGATATGTGGTCACCTTATAGTAGGTGCCCCGTCATACAGACACAGTTCATTAATTCATTGAATTCACTCTAAATGGGCAGTTAATTTGGAAAATCCCTCAGGTATGTGTTTCATTAACCTGGACCTGGAAAGGATAACATCAGCCGGTTTTAGAGTCTTGTGGAATGTCTAATAGGTCAAAGTCATCATGCAATAAAAATGTTTGATGTCTTCTCATCGTAGGCCCAAATATCCTTTCCGTATGGCAAAAAAAAATTAAATGAAATACAGGCCGTCTTGTAACTGAGCTTGTGCAATGCTTCAAAGAAATTCAGCTTCATTCTGTTTAAAAATGTGATGATCAGACGCTGGGGCATTCAAATGTGCTTATGAGTATTTGATGAATTGTATTAGCCTACTATATTAAAATAGGCATTTTAAAATGAAAATCAAATTGACTGGAGAAAAATTAAATAAGACGTACTACTGAAAACAATTTCATAATGGACACTAACTTTAAATACTAATAAAAAGCAAATTCCACTAAGCATCAGTCTATAAGACATCTGGGAATGAAAGCTTCCAACATAATGAACTAATCAGGTCTCAATATTGTCTGCCAATGTCTTGAGTCTCACAATTCCCAGAGTGCTCTCTGGTGTCATGAATGCAATTTCAAGCCTCCATTGGAGCATTTCTTTTTAATGAATTGAAGCAGAACTTGTCGAGTGTCCACCAGATGCCTTTTTGATTCAGCCTCAAAAAGACAAGAAAAGTGCTGCCATTTTTCCACATTCTGGCCCTGTACGCTTAGTTCATTTCAGCAGTTTACAAACAGAAGGCATGTTGTTGTTCTTCATATACGGTCAACAACAATTGACTGTTATTCACAGCTCTCACTGAAAATGACCACAGTACTTTCAAGGTTTCATCAACTTGGTAAGCCAAACAGTGGAAATTGCTTTTCTAATTGCTCTCAAAACCTCAAATTCCTTCTATTCAGTTTGTGGCTTATAGGTAGTTGGTTTGTGATTTTATTTCGTTAAGATATATGCACCCGACACTTTATTACACTTTGTTACAGTGTTGGAGATGATGCAACTGCCGGAGTTCTGGTCAAGAAATTACAATCATATCACCCTTATATTATCTCCCTTACACTGGCTGCCTGTTTAGATTCATATTGATTATAAAATATTGCTTTAGTCTAGTTCCTGTTTATCTAACCATCCTTATGTCTTTCTACAATACAACACCTTTATAAGATCTCAAAAGTAAAGGCTTCTGGTAGTATCCAGAATAACAAAGTCCACTAAAGGAGGTCGAACCTTCTCATATATGGCTCCGAAACTCTGGAATTGCCTTCCTGATTATGTCCAAGGCACACTTATTAAGTTATAAAAATTAAAGACTTTTTTCCTGCCTCTTTTTATGCTCTAGGCACTTTACTAGAAATACTACATTTTATATGTTTGTTTGTATAGCTAAGTTCTTAACTAAGAAGGGGGATACTTTTGATAGTTCAATCCCTATCATCATCTTTTTAGTAAAGCATATACACAATCCATCACATGATTATGATGCACGAGTGTGCTTCATGCAGTTGAGTGGGACTGACAAACCACCTGTAGGACACCCTTTTCCTGTCTTACTATACCAGGCACTTTATAAGTAAATTAATTAATTAATTAATTAATTAATTCATTCATTCATTCATTCATTCATTCATTCATTCATTTTCTTTTTGGCTTAGTTCCTTTATTAATCTGGGGTCGCTGGGGTCATTCCACAGTGGAATAAACTTGCTACTTATGCAGGAAATGTTTTTACACAGCAGATGCCCTTCCGGCTGCAACCCATCTCTGGGAAACATCCATACACACTCATTTACACTCATACACTACGGACAATTTAGCTTAACCAATTCACCTGAACCGCATGTCTTTAGACAGTGGGGAAATTCGGAGCACCCGGAGGAAACCCACGCAAAATCAGGGAGAACAAGCAAACTCCACACAGAAACGCCAACTGACCCAGCTGAGGCTCAAACCAGCGACCTTCTTGCTGTGAGGCCACAGCACTAACTACTGTCCCAATGCGTCGCCCTAAATTAGAAATACTTCTATGTATTACATGTTTGTTTATATAGCTCCTTTTTCTATCAATAAACAGGGGAAAGGAAGAAAAAAGAAAAGGGAGAAAAAAGAAGAAGAAATGTTCCAAATGTATGTGGCAAGTAAAATTTTAATTTGTAAGAAATCTGAATGTGAAAATGCAGTAAAATAGATATCCATAAAATAATTTTTACTTTGACATTGATATCTCTTGTTCAAATACATTGTGAACAGCAGCTATGCTAATTATTTCCCACCAGGGGATGCCCATCCCAATGTCCGCTCTATTGACCTTATTCTTCAATGTGGAAATGCATTCGTTTTTACGATTGTTTTAAAACTTCCGATTCAGTTGCTTATGTCAAACTACGACCTCTACAAACAAGTGTTTGCATAAATATACAGGCAAAGTAGAAGAATACAATAAGAAAATATCTGTTTGTAACATCAAGCAGCAAAACGAGCTGTTTTTAATGTCTAAAAATGAATGGAAGAGAATGAGACCGAAAGTTTCGAGCCACTAAGATTCAAATGGCTGCACCCCCTCATACGCAGAGAATAAGATGAATACACAACTCCTTAACTTTTGTGATTTTGATTGTATTGCAATATGTAATGCTGCATTGATACATTAATTATTGTGAAAGCACTATACAAATAAACTTGAATTAAACTGAATTGAACAAAGGTCTCTATTGTTAAAATAACATGAAAAAAACATTACATTTTTTTTCTTTACTAATTTTAAGCAATTATGATGTCAAAAGTTGATTCAATGATTCAAAGTAAAAAACTGCAACATCAACAAATGTACCGCTGCAATAACTTGATTAAATTAATCCAGATTTAAACCCGGACACATTTTCTAAAAAAAAAAAAAAAAAAAAAAAGGTAACTCCATTTTGGTAAGAAGCCTTCCGCAAAGCTTAATATGTAAATTGTAAGATTAATATGTAATTGGAAGAGCGTGGATAGGGGGGGGGGAAGGTGTGAGGGGTAAGGGATGAGTCACTTGGGGCATGTGAGGAGGGGGATTGGTAAAATGAGGTGCCGGATCACAAGTTAAGCCCTGGCCTTTACACAATACTTTATGGGATAAATTTCAACTGATTTTATTATTATTTAGCTCTTGTAAGATAATACTGTGCTGCTTCAGATTCGTTGCAGGTTCACTAAATAGAATGTAGCCAACCCAGGCTCATTATTGATACATAACCCTGTATACATTTCTGGACAGCACGAAATACATTCCTGGAGTTAGGTATTTTGCAGTTTTCGTGCCATTCGCGTCTGCTGTTCTCACGTAAATCAACCAGTGTCAATTGATCAACCAAACAAAAACCCCACCCACCCCTTTTCTTAAATCCAACCAATATAATTTTTAAAAGCATCGTTTGACCCGATCACCACCTTCCCTAAACCGAGCCGACAGTGTTTTTCAAAGCAATCCAGAAATAGAAAAGCCCTCATGGCCGCCTGAATTTTCCACGTTTTCAGATTTAACCATATTCGCACCCTTTTATTAACTTGTTTATTTTATTTTTTGTCTTTTGTTTTTGTTTTACCTGCTTTCTGGAACCATTCTTCACCAGACTCAAAGCTCATTATCACGGTCAACTCCTCTCTGCATCTCACATCTTCCCATGTAAACTGGGCAAACTGGTAACAGCAGAAAAGCCATCCACATGGAGGTAAGCTGCCAGCTGGAAGCATGAAAAGAAACTGTCAGCAGCGCCATATCCACGGTAGTATTCATTTTAAAGAAGAAATGCAGCCATATACGTTGCTCTGGCTACATAATATGTGCTCTCCGGAAATGTTCATTGTATTCATTGATACAAGTTTCATTGTATTTGCATTCATTAGCTGAGCTTCTGTCAAAATGTAGCTACTCTAGTATCTGAACTACTTTTAGCTATAGCTACTCCGCAACACTGTTTTGCTAGTACTGGCTGCACCTTTAGAACTGCTTTAATTCTTCATGGCATTGATCGACAATGTGCTGGAAACATTCCTCTTAGATTTTGGCCCTTTTTGATTTGATATCATTTCACAGATGCTTTAGATTTGTTAACTACATGATGCAAACCCACACATCTAAAGGTGCTCTTTTGGATGAGATCTGGAGTCTTTGGAGTCATTTGAGTTCAAGAAACCAATATGATTGAATCTGAGCTGGCATGTGATCCTGTTGGAATTGATCATCACAAGATGAGTTCTCTGCTGTCATAAAGGGATGGAAAACAATCAGATATAGCCTAGGGAGTAGTATTTAAATGAATTGGTACTTAGAATCCCAAAATGTGTCAAAATAATCTTAGTCACACTTTATTTTGATGGTCCGTTTGTTGAAATTAAGTTACATTGCATTTACATGCCTACTAATTCTCATTAGGTTATAAGTAGACTGTTAGGTTGGGGTAAGGGTTATTGTAAGTTGACATATACTTGCAAAGTTCCTTATTCATTCATTTATTTTATTTTCGGCTTAGTCCCTTAAATAATCTGGGGTCACCACAGTGGAATGAACCTGCCAACTTATCCAGGGGATAAGTAGGATAACCGGATCACCTGGAGGAAACCCATTCGAACACAGGGAGAACATACAAACTCCACACAAAAATGCCAACTGATTTAAGATTATCAAAGATCATCAAAAGATCTTTCAAAATACACTCACTCTTCTCTTTATTAGGTACACCTGCTTGTTAACCCAAATGTCTAATCAGCCAATCACATGGTAGCAACTTGCAACTAACAAAAGTAACAACAGTAACCACTAACAGAAATGCCAACTGACCCAGGTGAGGCTCGAAGCAGCAATCTTCTTGCTGTGAGGCGACAGCATTACCCACTGCGCCATCGCATCACTGCAGAGTTCCTTATAGCCAGTTAAATGTCTGTTGAAGGAGCATTTTAACAGGTATTAATCAGCCAGTACTAAATATCAAATTGACCATCAAAAATAAGGCGTTACCATAATCTCCCCCAAACCATAATTCCACCTGAACTACTGGTACAAGACAGGATGGATTGATGTGCTTTCTTGTTGTTTACACCAAGTTCAGAACCATTCAAGATTTATGGTTACATGAGTAACTGTTGCATTTCTGTTGGCTTAAAACAGTCTGGCTGTTTTCCTCTGGCATCAGCAAGGCTTTTTTTTTTTTTTTTGCTTACAGAACTTCCAATTACTGAATATTTTCTCTTTTTGAATCATTCTTTGTAAATACTAGAGATGCCTGTGCTTGAAAATCCAAGTGAAATGCAGCCCGTTTGGCACCAACAACCATGCGCATTTAAAATCACTTGAATCAATTCCCTTGTGCATTCTAATACTCAATTTGACATTCAGAAGATCATCTTGACCACAACTTTTGTTACTACCATGCCTTTACTACCATTGGCTAATTTGACATTTGGGTTAACAAGCAGGTGTACCTAATAAAGAGGCAAGTGAGTGTATTTTGATGATCTTAAATCAGTCAGCTGAAATACTTGAAGAATCAGCAAGATTTTAATTTATTTTTCATAATAAAGAAAAATAAACATGGACATTGGTTGTTTTAGTGCCCCTTCATGAATTCAACACATTTAAATGAACTATGGACTTAATTATTTTTCATAGGCAAGTCTAAAACTAAAATTATGACATTGGCAACACATAACATGATGTATGAGACTAAGGGAGAACTGTGCTGCAACTTATCTTTGTGATCTAGATACACCATAAAAAATTATTTGTTCACTCAACTTAGTTAAGTCATCTTGTTGCATTGACTCAGTTAAGTTGCATTGACTTAATACTCATCATATTAAATTAATGTTTAGTTCACAGAGTTAAATAATTGACTTAACTACTGATTTGAAGTTGGCTGGACTTTTTTTATTATTAACAAGAACCAGTATGTACAGTTTACTTATACAACAAAATCACTTTACATTTTTTAACTGAATGGAGTAAATGAGGAATAAAAAGAAATTAAAGAAAAAAAACTGAGAAGAAGGTAAATAATTATCAAACTACATACAAATATATTACGCACATTTTTCCAATTTTAGTTATAAACAGAGTAATTAAATGCACATTTACTAAAGAAAATGCATATTTACATATATGTTTATGCAAACATGTTAAAGGAGGAACATAATTGTTTTAATTGCTTTCCTATTTTTAGTCTTAGAAATCCCTTTATATACATTTGAATCTTATTTTATAGCACCATAAAGAGAGGTTTACTTTTGACAAACTTAGATTTATGTATGTGAAATTTATATAATAATAAAATAAGCTTATAATAAAAACAGCATCTAATAAAAAGAGCAATCCTTAACTTAATAACCCAAAATCGAGACACTTGAGCTCCAGCGAGAGGGAGCTTGAGCTCCAACTCCTCCTCCTATAAGCTGTTTTAATGCGTACACTCACCCCACCCCTAACCCCAACCCCCAGTGACATCACATGTAGAAGAAGTGCAAGGAAGGAGGAGCTGGAGCTTAAGTTCCCTCTTGCTGGAGCTCAGCTCTACCCAAGTGGCTCTGCAGTGAGTACCATTTGCCAAAATCACAAGTTTATAAGATAAGGAAAAGGATTTTAAAATATTATAAGCAATAAATGCTTCAACATTACTCCTAAAAGTCGAGTATATTGGCAAGACGAAAATAAAAATGAAACAGTTTCATTAAAGCTTTCGTAAAAACAGAATCCTGACTCAATATAAATTTTAAAATTTTGCAGAAATATTTTGTCTGATAAACTCTATAAAGTAATTTAAATGATATTTCTTTAGCCTTATTTGAAAAGATTTTTTTAGGTAATGACCATGCTCGAGTCCAGTTTACATTATTAAAGATTTTTTCAGTAAAAAAACAACATATGGTATAGACATATTTCTTTTTGAGATTCAAGATCTAATTTTGTGATTATTAGGCTTAAATCAAGAAAAACTGATAAAACCGACAAAACAGAATGCGCTGATGTACATACAATGCTTTTGTACAGCATACAGTATGTATATCAGCAGGTTTTGTCCCCGTAGTATCTTAAATTCCTGTAATGTAGGAATGTTGTTCCTACATTACATTCCACATGTTCCATTCCTACATCTTGCGATTAATTCTGTAAATGTAAATATTGTTCCTTCATTATCAAACAATTGATTAACTAATGTTGGTCCATTGTTAAATCCACTGTGAAAGAATAGTGACTTATTTCTATACAATATATTGGTATTATTCCAAATAAGAAAACTATGTGGGGAGAAGTTATGTTTATAAGCCTCCATGTTGTAAGCACTTGTTTGTAAAATTTAGACAGTTTGATTGGGAGTTTTTCAAATTTTACACATTAAAAGAAATTCTAAATCACCGATATGGGAGAAAATGAAACAGGGGATAATCCAGATAAATGAAGTATTTAGAAGAAATTGTCTTATTGCTCTAATGAGCAGAACTCTGCCTTTAATTGATAGATCTCTTTGTGGTTCCTTAACTGGACTTGCAATGTTTCGTTTTAATAGGTTAACTTTATTAAGTTAGCAGAACTTGCCAAGTTTAGTTTAAATACATTAAATTACATTTTCAAGTTCACTGAACTTGAGGGGTTGGGTATATTTCCCAACCGAACAGACAACAAAACACTTTACACATTTTAAGAAATGTCTTTACTCCCAATTTACACATACTTTTATACACATATTGAGATATTACAAATTCAAACTTGAAATAAACTTTACTAAGCTTTTTGAATGTGGCCAAATTCCACGTTTTAAAAAAGGTCTAATCTGCTCTAAAAACATTTATACTGGGAACAATACATTGACAATCAGTTCATATATGTCATTTTACAAGTTCTAACACAAAAATAAAGAAGCATTACTTACCAAATGTGATCACTAAACAATCTGATGAAAGGTATCTCATGTGTCTGACTTCTTCTGGTGTTTAACTGACAATTGGCAAACTGACTTTTATATTATATTACTGATATTCCGCCACCTGCTGGATTGGAAGTATGGGATGCATCTTAAAGGATACTGGTTCAGCATGTTTTTAAGTTGAGTTGACAAACATTCTATTGCAGATGAGATGAGACAGCGAAAACTTACCAGGTTAAGTAGAATTATCATAAATCACACGCAAAAACAAATCTCGCTTTAATTTATTAAATGTAAAATGTTGTTTATGAAATATATTAAGTAACAGAATGAAACTTCATCCCAAACCTATTGTTCACCCACTGCATCCATTTATACATACAATGCAGCATATACGAGTACACCCCCCACACATCTCTCATTTTCTATAGGATGCTTTACAATATTATATTTATGCACATACATTAGTTTAGTCAGTACTTTAGCCAAATCTGGAGCTTTTCTAAAAAAATAACTTACAATAATAGTTCAAAATTATTAGGACAAAGTTATTAGTTAGAGTAGGGGTGGCCAACCCTGTTCCTGGAGAGCCACCTTCCTGCAGATTTCAGTTGCCACCCATATCAAACACACCTAAACCAATTAATTAGGACCTGAACACCACGTGATAATTACAGGCAGGTGTGTTTGAAATGGGTTGCAACTGAAATCAGCAGGAAGGTGGCTCTCCAAGAACAGGGTTGGCCACCCCTGAGTTAGAGGAAAATAATAAACACAATTTTCAAAAATAACAAAAATTAAAAGAAACAAAAATATATACAGTTGAAGTCAGAATTATTATTATTGAATTTCATTTTATTTTATATTTCCCAAATTATGTTTAACAGATCAAGGAAATGTTTACAGTGTGTCTGATAATGTTTTATTTTGTGGAGAAAGCCATGTTTGTTTTATTTTGGCTATAAGAAAAGGAGTTCTTATTTTTTTGAAAACCTTTTTAAGGTCAAAATTATTAACCCCTCTAAGCTATATTGTTTTCAATTGTCTACAGAACAAACCATTGTTATACAATAACTTACCTAATTACCCTAATTTGCCTAGTTAACCTAATTAACCTACTTAAGCCTTTAAATGTCACTTTAAGCTGTATAGAAGTGTCTTGAAAAATATCTAGCCAAATAAGATTTACTGTTATCATGGAAAAGATTAAATAAATCAGTTATTCAAAATGAGTTATTAAAACTATTTTGTTCAGAAATGTGTTGAAAAAAATCTCTCCCTTAAACAAAAATTGGGGGAAAAGAAACAGGGGGCTATTAATTCAGGGGCGCTAAAAATTCTTACTTAACTGTACAATTTTGTTGAAATTTTGTATTTTTTTATATTTTGTAGTTTGTAATTTTCTTTTGCAATATTTTGCATGAATTTAAATGTATTTCTACATTTAATTCCATTTCTAAAGATGTCCTGTGACTAAAATATTATTTTATTAAATTATCTATTTAACAAGTCGGTTTTGTTCAAATGCACCATATTTAATAAAAATGGATAAAAAAAAATCTGTTTCAAAATGGGGTGTACTCATATATGCTGAGCACAGTACATGTAAAGCATGCACACATACATATATAAATAGTCTCAGTGTAGGTTGATTTTTAATATTCTTCATGAGTTGAGTATATACTTTATGATACAATATGCACATATTATAAATATCTACAAGAACGTCAAAACACTTCACATACACACACACACACACACACACACACACACACACACTAACTTATACTTTACCAATTACACTAAATCTTAACATGACAATCATATAACTAAAAAATGAGTTTTACAGTACATTTTTTCATTGACTTGTTTATCAATACAAGAAAACGTCTGTGATTTTACTTCTGTAAAATATTTTCCTCAATGCTTCTAAGCAACCTGGATATGGTTTGACCATTGCTACTGAAATACATCCATTGAATTGACTTAAATTTAGTTTTAAAATGTATTGTTCAAAAATTAAAGGGTTAGTTCATTTAAGCTAATATTGCTTTGATATAAGTCTTATTATCTGGACTAATCACATTTAATGGCATCTGGAGCTTATTCATGGAAACATCCAGTACCTTAAATAGGATTGTTGCATTTATTAAGTAAAAGAAGGATGTTAAGGATGATATTACAGTTGAAATACTTTTTCAAGATTTTTCCTAAGGAACAAGCAAAAGGAAGTAACTCTAAATCTATGTACTAGGTCCAGGTCTACTGAGCCATCTGTAGAAAACTGTCATATTTCATTAGATGTAGAGGAAATATTAAATGCATGTAGTCTGCAGAAGTCTTTTAAGGTCTTTTGCTGAACAGATGTTAATAGTACCACATTTCATTTTCGATTTTATGGCAGGAGTAAAACTACTTTGTCTTCAAAAGACTCTACTGGACTGTTGTTGAACAATATGCAGCTTGTTCAGTTTATGAAACTTTAAAATTTGTATACATACTTCAAGTTTTTAAAGATATACTATCTAGAGCACATTGAATGCAAATAATGTGTCTACTTTAATTTTTCATAATTTCTCACAATAATACAGTGCTTTTCAAGGATGGGCAAAAATACAGTGAAATGTATTTTAATATAAAATAAAATATTAAATACATTAATTTTAATTGTATCAAAATAAACTACAAAATACAGCAGCCACAAATATATCAAAATACTGTATTTTAAAATATTACAAAATAGTAAAAAAAATAATAATTTCAATGATTGTTGACAGCGGAATGAACCGCCAACTTATCCAGCATAGATTTTATGCAGTGTTTTTATGCCCTTCAGGCTGCAACCCACTGCTGAGAAACATCCATACACACTCATTCACAACGGACAATTTAGCCTACCCAATTCACCTGTACCACATGTCTTTGGACTGTGGGGGAAACCGAAGCACCCGGAGTAAACCCATGCGAATGCAAAGAGAACATGCAAACGCCACACAGAAACACCAACTGACCCAGCCGAGGGTCGAACCAGCAACCTTCTTGCTGTGAGGCGATAGCACTACCTACTGCGCCACCACATCACCGTACTCAATTCAATTAAAATTAAATAAATCAGTTTTCTATAGTTTCGGCAAAGTACTAAGAAAGATATCAGAGGCATTATTTTTATAATGTCATCATGCACTGTAGACTTCTTGCAAAGTATTTTCAGTATTTTTACAAAAATACAAGACACTATATATTTTGTTACAAAATATTAATCCATTTTCATAAACCCTTTCAAATACATATTACAAAATCCTATTTTGTATTTTAAATATGTATTTGAAATACATGTATCATTAATACTGCCCATCCCTGGTGCTTTTCTGGACACATTTAAAGCACTTTACATATTTTTGGGGGTATTCTCCTTATCCACCACCAGTGTGCAGCATCCACCTGGATGACACGACTTCAGCCATTTTGCGCCAGACAATGCACATTATGTATCTAACCCTTCCTCTCAGGACGTACAGTGAGAGCTAACTGGACAAACTGGTAACAGTGGGAAAGCCGTCCATCCAGAGGTAAGCGTTCAGCTGTTAGCGCTAAAAGGAATGGCGTCATACCCCTTCACCCCCTAAGCTTTTGTTTTAAAAATTAAATGTAGCCATACATACTTCTGGCTACATAATTCAAAATCTTCAGAAATTTATACAGGGCTACGTTTACAAAATGAGCCTATGTTAAAAAAAAATGTTATGCTGACAAATGGGTAAAACCTGAACATTAGTTGAAAATTAAATTTTTTTAAATTATAAATAATAATATGGATTAATAGACTAAATAGTCTAAATACTGTGTCATAAATTTATTCTTGTTGCAATTCGCTTTTTTTATTATTTAAAACTAAGAAACATGTAACAAGTATCTTAAATCCTGATAAAATGTTAATTTAAAAAAATGCAGAATTTTCCAGAATTTCTCAGATATTCAGTATGTTTTTTGTTTGTTTGTTAATGGACTAAAGATTCACATTCTCTCCTCTATAGGCCTGATTGTTCTGATATCATGGCATGGGATATTTATTTGTCAAGTAGAAGAATCTGCAGAATTATTTTTGATGAAAATATCCAGTTCGTTCCCAGGAGACTGAATCACTAGGACTAAAACTACTGAATTTCAGAATCTAAAAGCTGCCAGATTTAATTACTGTAATAAACACTATAAAACAATCTTCACTTTGCTTATTACCATTTATTTATTTCAGTTTTTTTCATATTATTTATTTTGTTATATTTTGTTTGTTAGAGTGAAAGTTTAGTTTGAGAAAAGGTTTCTTTTACTAGCCTGTATTTATTTCGAGTCATGCCCATGGCAAGGAGAGTGATTAAACAAAAGATTTTCTGTACAGTTTCACAGCTGGATCTGGGCAAGGCTTCAAATGTGTGTTGTTTTACTTGGCTCTACAATCCAACTGTGTTTTCCTTTGCGCATATATGTTTGAATACTGATGTTAAATATGTTTTCTTTTCACGTATTAGTGGCTTTTGAGGTAGAGCTTCTTAAATTCTCAAGCCTCTAGGCGGCGAGTGTGTAAATGTCTCAAGGAGTTTAGTTCCCAAGCTGTTTTTCATCATAATAACTGAAAGTGCTCATGAAATCCTTATTTGTTGTTAGATAAGCACTATTTGAAATTACATCCAGATAAGGATTTAGCAAAGGTGCAAAATATCAAACTTCAGGTTTAACTGGACTACAATATGAAGGTGGTTTTATAATATTTGATATCCAAAGTAACACACAGTCATTCAAACGAAACCAAATTACATTTGCTTTAAAATTATTGCAGAAATACAGCTGCTGATATGAAACAGTCTTTGTTTCCCACTGTCTACAAAAATGAAAGATCCTTTCAAGTAAATTGTTTCTTTTCCCTTTTTTTGCCTGTAAAATTGGTGTGGTATTCCACCTCCTCCTCCATCGCAGCTAACCCAGAGCTGGATGAGAATTTTCCTGATGTTTGTGGGATTGATTCAGAGTTAGTAATCCCCAAACTTGACCTCTGCAGGGACCCTTATCAAAATCAGATGAGTAAACTGATTAAAATAATCAATTATCAGTCAACACTGTCATGCTTACACAACAAAAGTTATATCATCTTTGAAATATGTTTTGCTTAGACATACTAAATTAGAACACATTAAATAAAAGATAAAAAATATTTCAATAAATCATGAAAGGATACGTTTAGAATTTAATGATGTCCAAAAAACTAGGGGTGTGCAGATTGCTGCCTCTTCGGTTCGTATCACAGTTTTAGGGTCACAGATTTGGTACAGTTCTGTACATCATATTTTCAGTTAAAAAACAGGACATTGTCAAATAAAAAAAGAGAAAAACGATCTACAAGCAAAAGCACAAATGGAAACAACATAGCAAAGATGCTGCTAAAAAAAAGAGTGCTTTTTAGTTTTTTCAGGTACGAAAACTGAATAATATAATCAAATTTAAAACTGATTACTGTAAATAAACTTCACTGTTTAAATAAATTAAAATTAAACATTATTGAGCTGTATCTATTCAGACAAGACCAGCAAATTGTCATCTTTGTTTTTGTTGTTTGATTAACATTAAAACCAGACAGCAGGAATAAGCTGTTTTTACTTTAAGTCCACATTTAGCACTCTGAGAAAGTTACAAACACATCATGACTTGAATGTTCATGTTCTGAGGCAAAACCGATTGAATACTCGTTAGTTTTAGTATTATTGGACATAACTTTTTTTTACTTCATTTGTGCATTGTAACAATCATTTAGTTGTTCAAAAAAGGGCACTTCTTAGTATTTAAAAGCAAGTTCTCTTTCTTCAATATATTGGGGATTTAGGACCCACATAGACCGCAGGTTGAGCGCCCCCTGCTGGTCTCACTAATGCCATTTCTGGCAGCAACCAAGCTTTTCCATGTGGTCTCCCATCGAGGTACTGACCAGGCTCAGCCCTGCTTAGCTTCAGTGGGTGACCGTGTAAAAGTTGCAGAGAGCTAACTGCCAGCATTACAGATACTTTTGTGAAAATAAAGTATTAATTTCTCAGAGGAAACCCACACAAACGAGGAGAGAACACGTAAACTCCTCAAAGAAATGCCAACGGGCCCAGCTGGCCCGAACCAGCGATCGTCTTACTGTGAGGCATCATATGTAAAACATTTATAAAATAAATAAGTAAAAATGTCAACAGAGGCCCATTCTGAAAATGTTTTTTTTTTCGTGACTCCACCAGAGGCCGCTGTGTATGCTTTTTGAGATATCAAATTTATCTCGAGCGCCATTCGCACCTGCTGTTCTCACGCAAATCCACCAGATGCCGCTGTTAACTGACTGACCTAACCCCAAGCAATAATATTTTCAAAAGCACCGATTGACTCAGACGCCTTTGTTGCAGTTAAGCAGCAAATGATGTCATCTGTTTTGTTTTTTTTGTTGTTTGATGGACATTAAAACCAGACAGCAGGAATAAGTTGTTTACACTTTAAGACAATTCACATTTAGCACAATGAGAAAGTTACAGACAACACATCATTGCTTAAATGTTTACATTCTGAGACATAACCGATGCATAATACTCGTCAGTTCGGACAAGTTAGAATATTGAACATAACTTTTTTTTTACTTCATTTGCGCACTGTAGCAATCATTTAGTTGTTCAGATATGGGCATTTCCTAATATTTAAATACAAGTTTTCTTCGCGCCTTAAGGTTCAATGCATTTAGTATTGTGTGCAAATCGCATTTTTTCAGTTTTGCATTGAAATGTAAAAACAGCAATTTGCATCTTTCCCATTCCTTTAGTCTCTGAACTTACTCTGTGCGTGTTTAAATGTAAGTCCATACATGTGCAATGTTTAATAAGTGAGCGCTAATGTTAAGGAGGCTTTCACATGAAAGTGATGTGTGCTGTATGTCATTCATATCATCATTATTATCTTGTTTTCAACAGTGCGCGAGTACACATGGGAACAAAAGCAGCCACTCAATGAGTTCCATTCAGAAAAGCTCATCCCTATGCCCAATCCCTTCATAGGGTCCCCTCTGAAGAGATCAGAACATATGTCCAATTTACATGATTTGAATGCCCAAATTAAACACATGCTATGACACCTGCACAAAGCATCATGGCCAGAAGTGCCCATCAGTTTTATCCTTCAAAATACTTGATTCTAAATAGTCCTTTGAAGTTGCCAGTTTTGAGCACTTCATTTTGAAATGACTCTTCAATATGGTGATTATGTTTGTTTTCACTCCAAAGTTTTCCTCAGATGGGAATATATCCCATAATGAGTCCACCATGTATTACATTATCCATGTTAAAACACGTATTGAACCATGGAGGTCATACGTAATGGTTCAATAGTACACTGTTTATTCCAATAATGTCTGGCTGCAGATTTGCACATGCAATCTCAGACTCATGCACTCAATAAAGCAGGAGTGCCTAAAATCTGTTTCATTTCGTAAAAAAAAAAAAAAAAAAAAAAAAACATTGAATATGAGTGGGAAAGACCTGTTCACTTTTTAAGACCGGGCCCGCTCACATTTAACATGTCTAAATTCAGTACATACTGTATGTCTGTTCACTTTTTGTTAGTCAAATCCATTCCACTTGAGGATTGCACTATATACATTGAATCTGATTTCATGTTATACACACAATCTTTACCTTCACACTGCTGCTTTCTTAATTTCTTAATTTACTCACCCTTCACTTGACACAAACAAGTTTGAGTTCCTTTCTTCAGATGAACAAAATAAGCCATAGGCTTACATAGTATTTGTTTTTTCTATAGGGTTTCAGTGATTACATTTTCAACATTCTTCAAAAAATATTTTTTTTTTTAAGAAATAAACTCATAAAGGTTGGGAATAATATGAGAGAAATTAAATAATGAGTACATTTTTATTTTTGTGTAAATAGCCTCTTTATATGCAGGGTTCTTTAGTTTGTTAACTGTGTTTTCACTATTCGTCCATGCTGCATAAATGTTGGTCTGCTTGACATGGGTACCATGTAGATTTTAATACAGCATTCAGTTTTTGTAACATTGTTGGCAGCAGTAGCCATGTATTTAGTCCACTGTGCTAACGGTGCTACCTAAAGACCAAGTTCAATTCCCAGCTTGAGGTCTAGTAAAACTGTTGTAGGAGAGGACCTACCCTACTTTTTTCTTTCTTTTTTTTTCTTTAAGTGTTCATGAAAGAAACACTGTTTCCCCATGATCCAACATTGTTGATTTGGTTGTCAGTGGCTAAGTCTGGTATTGTATACCCTCTTGAGTATAGGTGATTATACTAAATAAATATTTTGTTTGCAACCACAAAAATGTACATTCTGTATGAATTTGTATGTGTCTACGCTGTAAAAAAAGTTTATTTACAGCTTTAGCTTATTTTAAATTTAAATGACTACATTTTAAGTTATACAGAGCTAAACTTAGTCAGTTTGATTGATAGAAGTTGAGGTGCGTAGAAATGATCATTTGATTCAACTTAAAAGTTGAAGGCAACAAGATTTGTAATCTGGACATGCATTTGCATTTGCCATGTTTTCATCCTTTACTCAAAAAATAAATAAATAAATAAATAAAATAAAATTATATATATATATATATATATATATATATATATATATATATATATATATATAATTTGCTTTTTCAAACTGCTTATTTAAAATGAGCTGAAACAACACAAATCACACACATCTTAATTTTTTATGTTCAATCCACATAAATTTGTTAAAAGTGTTAAGTTAAACTAATCGATGTGTTGGGGCAACATGAATTGTGTGGAATCCTGCATTTTTTACATTGTTGTATTATTTTGTCTATCTTTTGAGTTTTCCATCTTTGGACTTGTCTGTGTGAACTTTTGTAGTTTCCATTAATGCACGTTAATGAAAAACATTTTAAAACCCACTTTGAAAACTTTTTTCAAAGATTTGCATTTTCAGGTTCTCAAATTCATGATTTTGCGTAACAGTACACTTTAATGACATAATGGTTTTAATAACTCATTTCTAATAACTTATTACTTTTATCTTTACCATGATGACAGTAAATATTATTTGGCTTGATATTTTTCAAGACACTTTTATACAGCTTAAAGTGCAGTTTAAAAACTTAACTAGGTCAATTAGGTTAGCAGGTTAGTGTAATTAGGCAAATTATTGTAGGATGTTTGTTCTGTAGACTACAGAAAAAACACATCGCTTAAAGGGGCTAATAATATTGAGCTTAAAATGGTTTTTAAAAAAAATTGAAACTGATTTTATTCTAGTCAAAATAAAACAAATAAGACTTTCACCAAAAGAAAAAAATATTATCAGACATACTGTGAAAATGTTCTTGCTCTGTTAAACATCATTTGGAAAATATTTTTGAAAGAAAAAAAGTCAAACGGGGCAAATAATTCTGACTTCAATTGTATATTAACCATGTAAATGTGCCTAAACCTTCTTATAAATGGAAATATTTTTACTAATCTTAGTTTTACCTAAACATATATATATATATATATATATATATATATATATATATATATATATATATATATATATATATTACAGTGTAAAAACAATTTTTATCTTTATTTACAAAAATGTTAAAATAATGTTTAATAAATTACAACATTAGATACAACAACAAGAAAAGAAACATTGTGCTTTATAGGCAGCATTAACAAAATATCACAGAAAAGCCTTATTTTCATAATTTGACCTGAATGGCACAAGTTTTAGTAATAAAAAACACAGCTAGACCCTAAAGAGATTTACATAAGTGCTTCAGATTCTCTGACTGACCATCAAACTTAACACTAAAGAGGAAATTGAGGTCACCGGGAACACTGAGGTGGGCATTGAACGTTTATTTGCTTTAAACTGACTTTACGGTGCAGAGGAAAGTTTTTGCTTTATCGCATCCTGCACAGAAACTCTAGTTTAGTTCAAAGGAAGACTTTCAAATGCAATGCAATAACACAGCTTGTGGTGCAGTAGCATCCTGCACAGAAACTACTAGTTTAGTTTTCTAGTGAAAGGAAGACTTTCAAAATGCAATTTAACAGCATGGCTTGTGCTACATAACAAGTGTTTCACGTCCTATTATCCTACTAGAAATTTCTAGTTTAGGTCAATGGAAGACTTCAAAAGCCATGTAAAAAGGTGGACTCCTATATTTATAAGTTCTTTTAAATTCCCTGAAAGGGAACTACATCAGGGTACTAAACTCTGTTCGCAAAAAAACTTTTCCAATCATATGAAATGCCTCATATGTGGACACATTATGATTAAAATTACCCAAAATCTCACAAAATATTATTGCTAAAATTTAGTTTTTGGTGGGAACTCAATGTTATTGAATGCCACAAATGCCACAAATAAACCGTGCTTGGCTTTACAAAGAGGCCAACACTAATATCTTCCAGCTCTGAAGGAAAAATAATAAATAATAGACTAGGTGTATTAACACAAGCGAATTCCTCAACGATGAGAAAAGATTTGGTCAAATTCTTGAAGTGGAAGACAAGGAATGTAATGGCATTTAGTATAATACCTATACCAAAAGAAAAGGTTTTAAAGAGCTTTATCTGAATCCCTAAGTACGTTTTTAGCTTAATCACTCTGACACGAGCTGTCATCTTTCAGAGCTCCTCTTAAGCTATGAATATGTGTGCGCGCGCCCGCGGTCACCAGTGGGTGGTGTCAGCGCGCCCTATAAATATGCATTTCATCTAAACGTGTGTAAAAAAGTCTTTTCCAACAGGGTTGTTTTCAGATTTTGATGAGGATGCTCAGAACTATTTTTTTTGACTGAAATGGATTTGTTTTGGAAAACATTTTTCATTTAGAAACCCGGAAACCGCATCTGACAACTTTTTTCCCCCCACAAATTGGTCTCGAGCACAATAATAAGGACGCTATTAAAATGGCTAAACTGATTCCTGATGCACTTTTGCTAATTGTGAGTTTGATAAACATTTTCACCGTGGGTAAGTGCTTTTGCTGACTGAACTGCATTTATTTCTGTGAGTTTCTGATAAATGTAGTTATTGTGAGTCATTAAGGTCATTTAAACAGTTTGCATTTTAACGTAGTTAGCCTTCTTATTTTTGACATTCATTATCTTCATCATCACTGGCTGTTATGCGGATTTGTGGGTGAATCTAAGTCATTATTGAACATTGAATATCATATAACTTTATGAATTGAATTTAAATATTTCAAATTTACATTAACTTGATAGCTTATTTTAGTACCATTTGGATAATGTTTGCAGTATGACATAGCTGTTATAAAGATGTTGCAAGTTTTCTTTAAAGATTTAATTATTTCCTTCTTTAATGCAATAATACCAAAAAAAAAAAAAAAAAAAAGATTTGCTGGCATTATTAAAATGTCCTAACAATGTATATCTGTGGTAATAATTAATTAAATTCGTGACATAATGCTGATTTTAACATTTAATACATTATTTAAATCTGTAACTTCAAACTCTTGCATGGATTTTCTTTTGATTTGGGGGTGAAACATCCCTGCAATGTTTTGTAAGGTTCACCAATTTGCAGTATATGTGCTTTGACTTTTGATAATTATGAATTAAATTCCAGATACATCGTTTTCCAGTGAGGGAGACTTGCACTCATCTCCAGTCTTCTCTGGTGGTTCCAGCAGTGTTGGACATCAGCAGAAAGAAGCGAAGCTTGTTTCAGCATCACACGCTCACACAAGATCCAAGCGCTGCACTTGCTACTCTTTCAAAGACAGAGAATGTGTTTATTACTGTCATTTGGGCATCATCTGGATCAACACCCCACAGTGAGTACATTTATCCTCATTTCCAAGCTGATAAAAGTATGATAAAGTCATATACTGTATACAGGTTGTTGACGTTACTCTTTCGCTGTCACACATAACAAATTGTGTATAAAACCTGCTGTGTTATAGGGTTGTCATGATATCATAAATTCAGGCCACGAAACTATACCAGCTGAAGTATCACCATAACTAATATCGCAATACTGTATTAATTCATTACTCAAATCTATCAAATAAAGCAAATTATCAGAAATACTATATTTTATATGTCATAATACTTCAATTCAATTTAGAATTCCCTTATTATTGAAAACATTATTTGTATAACCTTCTCTGCTTTTTTGTATAAAGTGTGACTCTTTTGTTGTTATTGCAGTAATAATAATAAAATAAATGAATTAGTAAAAAAATCATTGATCATGCCATATGATCTGTCATGACTGCAGCAAACTACGACCTGTATGCAGACAATTAAAATGAAAGTAAAATAAAATGGTCTATTGATTATTTGCTGGCACAAATGTTTTTGCATTTTAGTGACTTTTCCACCTGCAACCTATAGTAGAATCATTAATAACGATACTGTTTACAAACTACAGTGGCACCTCCAGTATTTTGGAGCTCTAGTATCGTGATGCTCCCGAAGTACATTTTTAACATTCTTGAGCCAAATCCCAAAACTGTCCTTTAGTAAAAAATTTAATAAAAACCTGAGACATAATTGCACAAGTGGCAATTTAGTAAATAGAAAACTTGTTAAATGAATATATTTTTTAAAACACAGTAACTTTTTACACTTTGTCACTTGAAAAAAAGGCTATATGCTAATTTTAAATCAACAATTCCAGGGAAATTTTATTGCTGAATGTAACCCCAAACTATGATTTTTCCTTCAACACACTTGACTGATTTCTATGAGAATCTTGGGTCCATGTGTGTTCCAATAGGTCTTCTGCAGTATTTGTGATGATTGGAGTGCAATTCGAAAGATAGTTTTACCATCAAAAATCTACCTTCTACCACTTTTTCAGCAATGATCAGCTAGTAGTCAAATTATTATTTGTTGTTCTTACAAGTGGGATTGACAACAATCTTTGAAAACAAGTGGGATTGAAAACAAACTTTTGTCAGGTAATGTATGAAGATAAGTGTCCAACAATGAAGATCAATTGCTTTCATGCTATCTCATAAAGAATTGGCTTTCTTTATATTTGCTATACACCATAGGAAATATTTGAGGTACAGTTCAGTAAAAATATATATTTTTTAATCTGTGAAAGAATTAATGGAATTATTGACCTCTTATGCTTTTCTTATAAATCATTTTTACTGGCTATTTGTCGACTACCTGTATACGGACGATACAGGTTACTAAAAGTACTTTTTCTATTCATTCATTCATTCATTCATTCATTCATATTCTTTTCGGCTTAGTCCCTTACTTAATCCGGGGTCTCAACAGTGGAATGAACCGCCAACTTATCCAGCATATATTTTACGCAGACGATGCCCTTCCAGCTGCAACCTCTCTTTGAGAAACATCCATACACACTCATTCACACTCATACACTATGGACAATTTAGCCTACCCAATTCACCTGTACCGCATGTCTTTGGACTGTTGGGGAAACCGTAGCACCCAGAGGAAACCCACGCAAACGCAGGGAGAACCACTGACCTTCTTGCTGCGAGGCAACAGCACTACCATACTTTTTTTAAAAGCATTTTAATAATTATTTTAAATATATGTAAAATATATGGGAAATAATAATATTTTATTTAACTATGATTTAATAATAATAATAATAATAATAATAATAATAATAATAATAATTATTATTATTATTATTATTATTATTATTATTATTATTATTATTATTATTATTATTATAAAAACCAAGTTAGCAGGTGCGCTTTGCAGAAACATTTGTTCCTCAGACTATAGTATTATTAAGGTCTCCAGACAGAGGGATAAAATGAACACCTGGGACTAAAACATTTCATCATTGAGGCAGGGATTCTAAGTCATGCTGAAGAACCCATTTTGAAGGTTTCAGGCCCAGTGACCTTTATATTTAGGACAGGAGCACTGAGATGTGCTTAAAGATAATTGGATAAGGTTATCCTTTCTGTCTTTTTTTTTTGGAACAATGTTATTTTTTTCACTAAAGAGTCATAGAAAAATTTATCTGTTGCAGTTCAGCTTTGGCTTTGAATAACGTGAAAACAATACAAGCAAATTCAATTTAGTTTTTACTTTTAAAATATGTTTTAATATTTAAGACATATTTAGTTTACACAACTAGTGAACAGTTTGGAATAATTAAAATTTTGAATATTCCATTGTGCAAGGCTGCATTTATTTAATCAAAATATTGAAAAAATAGAAATGCTGGGAAATGTTAGCATTCTATAGATACTTATATATTGTGAAAAAATTAAGATTAAAGATTTTAATAATTTGTGTTTGTTTATTTGTTTATGTTTAATCTTACCTTAATTTTTTGAACAGTTAAGTTGAACAGTTAAGGTGCATATACTGTAATATCTGCTTTATCATAACTTTATTCAACACTGCTAATAATAATGTTAGCTTAAGCATTAAATAAAAACACAAAAATTATTTCTTGAAGATCATGTGAGACAAAGCTGTTGTAAATGCTTCTGAAAATGTATATGTGACTATCAGTAATTTATTGCATTTAATATTATAATAGAAAATATTTGTGTTCATTATTATGTTAGTACTGTTTTACTCTGATTACGTATTTTAAAAGTAAAAACAAGAAATTCTAAAAATGCTTGCCCTATATTAAATAATAAACCGGCAATAAACCGGCAACTTATCCAGCACGTTTTTACGCAGCGTATGCCCTTCCAGCCGCAACCCATCTCTAGGAAGCATCCACACATACACTCATACACTACAGCAATTTAGCCTACCCAATTCACCTGTACCGCATGTCTTTGGGGGACACCGGAGCACCCGGAGGAAACCCTTGCGAACACAGGGAGAACATGTAAACTCCACACAGAAACGCCAACTGAGCCGAGGTTCAAACCAGCAACCCAGCGACCCTTCTTGCTGTGAGGCGACAGCACTACCTACTGCGCCCCTGCATCACCATATTCTATTCTATTCTATTCTATTCTATTCTATTCTATTCTATTATGTTTTATTATTCATTTTCTTTTCGGCTTAGTCCCCTTATTAATCTGGGGTCGCCACAGCGAAATGAACCGTCATTTCATGATGTTTTAAAACATCATATGCTCTCAACATCAGCTGACACCCTTCCAGCTGCAACCCATCTCTGGGAAAATTATATTATATTATATTATATTATATTATATTATATTATATTATATTATATTATATTATATTATATAAACAATGTCTTGGTATTTACAAAAACATATTCAGTTGAACTGGCCAGATCTGGCAGAATAAAATGCTTTCTGCTCTTTTGGGTTGTACAAAAGGATTTTTTGTATTTAGATGTGACTGTGTTTCCATGGTGACCGTTACTGTCCATGGTGCTGATGCAATCAAAGTAAAGTACTCTCAAAAATGAGGATTAGAATAAGATTACTTTTGACGTCCAACACAAACATTCAATTAAAAATAAACCTAATTTCCATGCTCATATGGACAGTAGTCAGAATAGTAAAATATGTAAAAGGATTAACATGAGGTCATGCACGAAGCACAACTTAAAGCTCTCAATTCAATGTAATTTGATAGTCAGCAAAAACAAGAGGTAATATAGATATATTTCATCCATTCAGTCCTAGTACAAGTATGACAGCGTGTAGTCATAAATGGCTTCTTGTTACTTAGCCAAAAACAAGGGCTATCGCCACAGGACATTTAGTAGAGGGATTCCGACTGATGCTGGGCTTTTTAAACTATGAATTACGATCTGTTGAGGCACATCACTCACCATGGAAACTGACAGGTGGGCTTTCGGGAATTCTGCTCGGACCCTTGGCTCCACACTCGATCCAAATGGTGAACATTAGAGCAAACACGTCTGAAGTGAGAGGCATGCGTTCAGAAGAAGAGCACTAAAGAGAGTGGCTGGAGATCAGAGGAGCTCATATAAAGAGGAGCTCATATAAAGTGCATGGAAGCTTTCCCAGATGAGACTGCAGAAAGATTTTTGGCTGGTGGTCCAAGCCGTCACCTCCATCACTCGAGACAGCCTTGTATGGTTTACGTCCAACTTGTGTCAGTGTGATTTCAGCTTTGTCTTAAATGCAACAGGTTTCTTTCCGTTTAGGTTCATTTACGGTAGATTTTAAAATCAAACGTAGACGACAATCAGCAGTTAATTTGAGGTCATTGCTTCAGGGCTGTGCAGAGACATTTGATATATACAGTTGAAGTCTTATTAGCCCCCCTGTTTTTTTTTTTTTTTCAATTTCTGTTTAATGGAAAAAGGATTTTTTACTAACACATTTTTAAACATGATAGTTTTAATAACTAATTTTTAATAACTGTTTTTTTTTTTTTTGTCTTTGCCATCATGACAGTACATAATATTTTACTAGATATTTTTCAACACCCTAGTATTCAGCTTAAAGTGACATTTAAAGGCTAGGTTAATTAGACAGGATAGGGTAATTTGGCAAGTTATTGTATACTGATGGTTTGTTCTGTAGACTATTGAAAATATATAGCTTAAAGGGGCTAATCATTTTGACCTTAAAATGGTTTCTAAAATAAATTAAAACTGCTTTAATTCTAGCCAAAATAAAACAAGACTTTTTTCAGAAAAAAATATATTATCAGACATTGAAAATGTCCTTTCTCTGTTAAGCAACACTTGGGAAATTTTTAAAAAAGAAAAAGAAATTAAAGGGGGACAATAATTCTGACTTTAACTGTAGCTCCAGTTCGGCTCAAATCCAGACTTGGAACAAAAAATGCAGAGATAACAAAAGGACTGGTTAACGGAGGAACAAAAAGACCTACATACAAAATATCTCTGGAAAAACTAGAGCAAGCAAAACACATCCAAAAAACAGAAAAACGCAATGTAGCACAAGACTCTGTGTAGACTAGACTTTAGAGAAGCAAGATAAGACTTACGATAACCAAGGGCTAGCATCAACAATAACTGAAAAGAAAAGAAAAGAAACAAAGAAACAGGGAAACTAGTCAACTTAAATACACAAGACATAACAGGACACATGTGAAAACAATCACGTAATTACTGAACTTAAACACATTGGACATCTAGTGGAGAAACAAAATCATAACATGTAAAAAAGTCATGAAATGACAGATCCTGACAGGACCCCCTCCTCTAGGAACGGCTTCTGACATTCTTGTTGGGAGACCTCTCAATGTCTCGAATCAGATTTGCGTCCAAAATATCTCTGGCCCGAACCCAGGAGCGCTCCTCTGGACCATAGCCTTCCCAGTCCACAAGATAATGCCGGGATCTACGCACTTGACGGACAACCAGTATTCGGCGAACTGTGTAGGCTGGCTGGCCCTCAAAGTAACGAGGAGGAGGAGGTTTATCTGTCACGGAAAAGGGAGAAAAAAAAAACAGGTTTTAACAGAGACACATGAAAAAGTGTGATTAATTTGTAAAGATTTGGGTAAGTATAGATAGTAGGTAACAGGGTTGACTTTCCTGGCAATCTTGAAGGGGCCAATGTACTTCTGGGAGAGTTTCCTCGACTCCAACCGAAGGGGGATGTTTTTTGTGGTGTTTTTTGACTCTTTGCCCAGGACGCAGAATTGGTGCTGGTCTGCGTCTGCAGTTGGCACTGTTGGGAGACTTTGAGAAGTTGAGGCGGACCTTCCTCCAGGTCTGACAGCAGCGTTTAAAAAACTGGAAAGCCGAGGGAACAGTCACTTCTACCTCCTGCTTAGGGAACAGTGGAGGAGAATATCCAAACAGGCATTCAAATGGGGACATGCCAGTTGCAGTTGAAACAGCCAGGAGTGCCTAAAGATAACTGGAAACTCTGGTGAGTGTATTAAGTGAAAGCAAATCTTCTCTTGGTGCTGACAAACAGAGAGACCAAGGTGGAAGGTGAGGTGGGTGACTTCTCCTGGACCTAATGGTCTACCATCCAGAGCAGTGACAGATAGTGGACCAGGAAGGGGATCGTTGGGAATTCTGAAGTTTCTGGCTAAGGTCAGATCCATGAAATTTCCAGCAGCCCCAGAATCTACAAAAGCCTGAATTTGGCATTTCTGGTCTGCCCATGTGAGCGTGATAGGGAGAAATAACCCAGATTTGGAAGGTATGGTACTGACTGAAGCTCCCGTTACAGTACCTCCTTGCCTGTACGAGGGCTGAGCGTTTCCCGAGAACTGAGGGCAGGTAGACCGAAAGTGAACCACAAGGCAAACCACAATATAGGCAATATCGCTCTCTCATGCGGCGCTCTCTTTCAGTAGGAGAGAGACAAGTTGTGCCCAACTGCATGGGTTCTGAAACTTCTTGAGCAGTTTGTAAAATTTGAGGGGATGGAGTAAAAAATGTGGGAGCTGAGGAACAGTTCAACGTCCTTTCTCTCAGACGATTATCGAGGCGAATAGCTTGGTCCATCAAAGTATCAAGGTCCAGAGCAGGTTCTCTGGTAGCTAGGTCGTCTTTAATTACCTCAGATAGCCCATTTTGGAAGCAGACCATGATTGCCTCATTATCCTAGCCGATCCCTGTTGCAACAGTCCAGAAATGGATGGCATATTCAGCCACACTACCATGTTGAAGGGAGAGGAGTTTCTTAGAGTCTTGCCAATCACTGTGGGGGTGATCAAAAACCCGCTTAAACTCCTTTTCGAAAGCTGTGAAACTGGAACAGAATGGGGCCTTAGCTTTCCAAACTGCAGTGGCCCATGAAAGAGCCTTACCAGACAGCAGGGTGATTAGCTGTAGAGCAGGTAGATGGCTGTAATTCAAAAGTTAAAGCACATTAAAGGGTTATGAATCCGTCACATACACTAGGATCACCTGAGAAGCATTGAGGTGGTGGCAGGCAAGTTTCTGTCAGTGGAGAGGTCACTCGAGTCTCTGCATTGGGTACCGAGGCTACAGAGGAGGCAGGAGTAGTGCTGGAAGGTAACCTGTCGAAAAGCTGACGAATAGAGGTCATTATGTCAAAATGTTCCTGCGAATGCTTGTTTCTTGCTGCACTAGGGCTTGCTCATGTCGCTGGACTGTAGAAGCCTGCTGGGCTACTGTGGCAAGAAGATTCTGAGGGATGTGTGTCTCTGGATTCATGTTTGTTCTAGGCTCAGTTATTCTGTCAGACACAGGGTTTGAACCCAGGTCCACAGTGTCAGAGACTGAAGGCTTATCCACTGAGCCACAGGAGGACAATGATCCCAACAATGAGACAGTACTTGCACTGTGAGAGGTTTATTTACAAAACATAAAAAATCTACACTTGGAACAAAAAATGCAGAAATAACAAAAGGACTGGTTAACGGAAGAACAAAAAGGCCAACAGGCAAAATATCTCTGGAAAACACTTCTCTAAACAGACTTTAGAGAAGCAGGATAAGACTTACGATAACCAAGGGCTAGCATCGACAATAACTGAGCAAAGAAACAGGGGAACTAGTCAACTTAAATACACAAGACATAATAGGACACATGTGAAAACAATCACGTAATTACTGAACTTAAACACATAGAGACATCTAGTGGAGAAACAAAATCATAACATGGAAAAATAAAGTCATGAAATGACAGATCCTGACAGTTTGTTTGTTTTTCTTATCAAACGTACGGCAGTAATATTACACATGAACAAAATATATAAATACATAACCAGTGAACAATTTATTTCCTAAGCCCACGTTCAACAGTTCTAAAGTACGGGAAGTGAAAATTTACCAGATTTCATTTTTTGTTATTCTTTTTGTAGTTCCACCATTATACCAGCAGGTTGTACTCAGCATGCTCGATTTGTAGTACATCTAAAAAGTTAATCTATCTAGAGTAACTTTTCTAACTGCGAGTTTAGCAGTAATAGTAAAATAAATACAGCGCAAAGTATTTCCTTCTCTGCCACTTCAAAGGAGACAAAGCAAAGATGTCAATAATAGTTACGAGGTACTGTTATTTTTCTGCTATATCATAGGTCTCAACTCAATTTCTGGAGGGCTGCAGCTCTGCATAGTTTAGCTCCAACCACCTCTAACTCACACCTGCTTAATAGTCTCTGGTAGTCTTGCTACACTATTTCGCTATGGTGTGATCAAAAAAAGTTTCTTGCTTTTGGTAGTTTTGCTTTCCACCCATTTCCTACCGTTTTCAGTACTCCATGTTCAGTTACTCTTCTTTACACGCTGTATGTCAATACATTCAGAAGTTTTCATATGTGTTTAAGCACATAAGCTTTAATGAAAAGCCAAGAGTTTATATCAACCTCTGCATAAACAGATGATGTTTGGGAAAGTGTTGCTATTGTTTTTTACTATACGAAAAATTGCAGTAAGAGCTGAGTGATAAGACACAAGGCTTAATCATGCATTAAACACAATACTCCGCAGTCTATGTGTTACCTTAAATTACAAACATTTAGGGCAAATTTCACAATAAACACAATAAATTAACAAACTGTACAATTAGATGCCTTATGCCTCTGCAGGATGGCGATGAATACATGTATAATCTAAAAACTGTATAGGGCATTATCTGTAGGCTATATCCTGCATTTTTTCTGACTAGCTGAAATCTTGTAGGCATACCCTGTGAGTAATGAAGCAGTGTTTTGTGTTCTGATTGACCTGTTGTCCACCAGGGTTTTGTACTTGTGTAATTTACATGAAAATGAGGAAACAATGGTGTCTGAGGTTCACAGTGTGGCCATTTCCATATAGTGATGTCTTATCATTCGACTATGACTAGGTATACAGAAATTTTCTTTACAGGGCACCTTTAAACTGTGAAGTGCCATTTTTTTATATGTTTTTTTTTTCCTTTATTGAATAAATCAGTGGTACCTCACAACTTTTATGTCTGTTCCTTTTTACAAATTAATTTATAAATATTACATAGACATAATGTGATGGGTTTTTTATGATGGAAAATTGCACGTCTGCACGCTTAGGCTGATAAAAAACTGACTGTAACTGCATTTTATTTTAAAACAAAGGGACGTGAGTGATTCTAATTAGCTGTGCAGTGTCAGACTTAACCATTAGGCATTAGGAAGACATGTGATTGCCTTGGCCCTAAGTATCCACCACTTCTAAATTGATTGAATGCACAGAGTAAACAGCTAAAATCAAGCAAAGCTCCCAAAGGGGTGCTGAAAAAAGAGAAAACAAGAGGAAAACTAAATTACTAAAGGTAAGGGACTTTTTGGGGGGACGCAATAGTAAAATATAGTAGAATAAAGCAAAAGTTACCTTAAATATCCAGCTAATTTTGAAATCCTTTACTTAGCTCCCATGAAGCTATAGAGCCAAAAAACTGCTGTTTATATTCCACTATGACTGCTAAATTTGCTTTTGGAAAAGACAAATTAGGCAGCTAACTTTCTGCAGCTCTTATGTAGTTGTCCACTAACGCTAATCAGGGCTGTGCATGGTTAGTACCTGAATGGAAGACCACATGGGAAAACTAGGTTGTTGCTGGAAGAGATGTTAGAGAGGCCAGCAAGGGACACTTACTCAATGCTCTTGTGGGTCCTAATACTTAATTAATTTTCTGGCATCTTAGCTCCATTTCCTCAGGATGCGATGGAAGAATGCAAGGAAAAGATGCGAGGACAGAGGAATTGAATAAAGGGAAATGTTAAATCCTCATTCCCTTTCAGGTTGGGAAGAGTTGGCGGAGCACAGCTCCCCAGGTGTGGGTGATCAATCTTTGGTAGAGTATACAACCAGCACGTGCCGGAGAGTGCCTCTGACCTTTTGCTTCAGAAGCTTTACGAAGACTTTACAGAAGCTTGACTGAAGAGATGACATCTGCTGAGCTGAATTCAGAGAAATCAAGCTTTGTGTATTCAGTGATGATGCAGACAGCAGCGATCGAGCTTGGTAAATCTCCCGTCCCTGGACGTTTCACAGGGTACTTCTAAAAGAGTAAAGCAGGTCACACACTGGATGTGCACATGACAGTTGGAAGTATCACACACCAGACGTGCACATTCCCATGACATTTAAAATGAAACTATTCAGATGGCACTTTGTGGTGTGGCAGAAATATGAACAGTGTCCTGAGTCGTGAATGAGCGCCTTGTGGGCCCATGTGTTTCTGGATGAGGTGGTTGCGCACAGCTCATGCCCTCAATGCGGAGGCATGTCTATTGTGCATCTGAGATCATGGCTTGCACTTGCAAAGGTGGGAGCCACCCCTGTTGTTCCACATGAAAGTGCTGAGCACTTGGAAAGATCTGAGGATTATAGTTGGGCCTTATCTGTCACCTCTGAGCCTGTGGATCCCCTGCTCCCTCACAGCCCGCCCTATCCAAGCTTTGTATATGTTCATCCCCCGGGATGCCGGTGCTTCCGCTCAATGACACCAGAGATCAGATGTCCATCCTGACATTAGAGGGAAAGCTGTAATGTTCAGATGACAGAGCGGGAACCGTACCACCCTTCAAGGTGCAAGCACGATTGTGCATCTGGAGTTGGACATGATAAATGTGCTTTCCAGGGCTGCTTTGGCAGTAGGGCTGGAGATGTCAGACCGACTAGAGGGGTGCAATAGCCAGGCATTCCCAGACAGGCAGACCTATTTGCGTAGCAACCCTTAGGTGGGCCAACTGGAGAGGAGAAGGACCGTTCTTTCCCCTGTGGAGGGCCAGGAATTGCCCCTGTTGATAAATGTCAAGGTGTGAAAGCCCAAATGCTGCAAGCATGGGACACGCTGCCTTCCAGCTCACAACCTTGGTGCACTTTGCCACAGACTCCAAAGGTGTCAGAGGATGGGTTATTTTCTCTCACACCTCTAGCCCCTTTTGGAGGATCCTGGGAGGAAGCTAAGAGCCAATCTTTTATTTACAGCTCTTCCTGATGATGCACCACTTTCCATGGTGAGCACTCCCCCTCCAGTATAGCATGCAATCGAACCAATCCCTCCAGCAGAGATGAAGAGTGGGTTTTACAGTCTGTACTTCATCCAACCTAAAGTGTGGTGGGTTTTAACCAATCCTATTTGCACATTGTGATTTATTATCTACACAGGATGCTGGTAAAATGATCATGCAGAAACGCATCCCCTGGTGCTTCCGTCTGTGGTTTTGGTTTGCATGGTATTGGTTTGTAGCTATAAACCAGAAGGATGCTCACTCCCATCATGCCTCGTTCTCTTCCTGCTTATACCGTTTTTTTCTGTGTGTGTTCGGGGGATAAGCATAACAGTACAGGGTCCTTCCCTTCAGGCTGTCTCTGTTTCCATGCACGGTGGATACCCTGTGTCTCTTCAACTCGTGGAAATTTGCAAATTTGGCTGTTCATTGATTGACTTATTTTTGCAATCAATGATTCAATGATTATGTCGATTATGCACAAGGACCTATTGCTCTGGCACCTTGACCTGTTGTAGTTTCAGGTCAACCGGGAAAGAGCAAGCTGAGGTCAACCCACAAGCTGTACTTCTCTTATTTCAGGATGGAGCTAGACTCTGTCTCCGGTGCACCTTACCAAGAGTGCACGGTGCTGATGCTGCCCTGTCTGTTACCGGTTTGCAGGATATAGTGGTCTCACTGAAGTTTTTCACAGGCTCCTGGGGTATATAATTATGTAGCCACTATAACCCCGCTCAGATCGACCACATCAGCACTGGCTTTATGATTGGGTCTCCAGTTGAGCATGGCATGTAGAGATGCACCGGGTGACCATCACCCCGCTGTGTCACTGCACCTTCAGTGCTTGGATTGACCAGGCCTTAGTGCCCCAACAACGAGCATCCTATCACTTTGACAGATGCTTCCAGTACAGGTTGGGGGCTGTGTGTATAAACCATGCAGCTGCAGGTTCATAACCCGGACCTTAGTTTCATTACACATCAATTGCCTGAAACTGTTGGCAGTTGTTTCTCACTCTCCACCAGTTTCTACAGGTGCTGTAATGGAAACACGTGCTGGTTAGGACAGACGGCACAGCTGCGGAAGCATATATCAATTGTTTGGGCAGTATGCTCTCAGTTTACTCACCATTTGCTTCTCTGGAGTCAAACAGCTGAAATTTGTTGCACACCATTTATATATCGAGCAAGCTATACTGTGCCAGCCGACATGCTCTAATGGCAGCTCTCATGCCCAGAGGAATGGAGACTTCACAAAAGCACGGTCCAGCTGATACAGGTGCACTTCATAACAGCCCAGTTGATCCTGTTGCTTCTTGCGAGTCTGCCCTTTGCCAGTTGCTTTTTTCCAGCTCTGCATGAATGCACTGGCTCTCAGCTGGCCCCTGGGCTTACGTAATGTGTTTTTCCCCAGTGAGCCTGCTTGAACAAACCCTGTGCAAGGTCAGGGAAGACGAGGAGCAACAGCCCCTCCTTGATGAATACCCCTGAGGAAGCACTTCGTTTCTCAGTGACAGGGCACCTTCTGGCACCCGTGCGGGCTTCTGGAACCTCCATGGGTGGTTTCTAGACAGAGCGCGGAAGACTTAGGCGACCTACCTTTTCGGTGGTTAACACCTTTACTCAGGCTAAAGCACCCTCTACGAGGCATGTCTACATCCTGAAGTGGAGTCAATTTGCTGTGTGATGCGCTTTTCACTGAGAAGAACCCTGGACCTGCCAGATCAGCATTATGGTATCCTTCCTCTTTGATATGCTGGGGCGGATGCTGTCACCCTCCACACTGAAGGTTTTGCGTTGCTGCTAGCCCTTCGCTTCTGTGTCCTGTTCACACACCGTGCTTTAATATGACTGCACTAAAAGCATTTGTCTCTAAGCAGCTTTTTTGTTATGATCAGCAGAAGAGAAGTGCCATATCAAAGCAGAGGTTGGCCCACTGGCTGGTTGATGCCATCACCCTCACTTATCAGTTCCAGGACAATCCGCAACCTCCGCGAGTGAAAGTTCACTTAACAAAAAGCATTGCCTAATTTTGGTAGTTAGCATGCGTAACCGATATAACAAACTCTGTAGAGCTGGGTGACACCGAATTAGCAAGATTTTATAATCTTCGGGGGGGTTATGCTCAATCTCTCTTGATCACTGGGTAAGTCCGGTCAATCAGAAGTAAACTAATCTCAGTGTCCAAAAATGCTTGATTCGCCACTTTCCCTAACCCAAAGATGTGCACTAATGTTGCTCTGCTTAGCGAGTTCCCCATCTGGCAAACCCTTAGAGAGTTTCTTTAAGGCCTTCAGCACCCGGCTTGGCGAAGGAGCCGAGTGCCTGGCCAAGTATGTTGTTTGGTATACCCACTCAGTCTACCGGCATGCTGGGGACCGACCCGCTAACTAGCTTATCATATGTAGCACTCCTGCTGGATAGGGCTAGCCCATATGCTTATACTGTCACCAGGTCTGCCCTTTTCCTTCGGTACTGGCATGCTTGTTCATTGTACTGTTGTATTTCTAAAATCCCTAAACTGTCGTTAGACACACAGAATGCTGTATTTTAAATGATTAGAAATGTTTACACAGACTCAACACTGGTATATACAATGGTTGTCGTGAGTCTAATGAGTTTTATCTCAATGATTCTGATTGGCAGAGCCCATATAGATACAAATAATACAAATAAAATATAAATAAACTATGTAATCTTTCACCAAGACCATATGAGATGCCAGTGTTTGTAAGAACTTTCATAACCCAGTGAAGTTATTCTTGGAAGACCAATCAGCTGGACAGCATTTATCCTGAATAGGCACCCTCCATACCCACCAGGGGTGCCCAACCCTGTTCCTGGAGATCTACCTTGCTGCAGAGTTTAGCTGCAAATTTAATCAAACACACCTGTTTTTAATTACCAAGTGCTTCTTTGGATCCTACTTAAATGTTTAAGCTGTCTTTGATCACGGTTAGAGTAGAACTGTGCAGGAAGACAGATCTTCAGGGACAGAGTTGAGCACTCCTGCTTTAAACCATGCCCAGAGCAATATGAAACAGAGATTCTGAACCTTGACCTGATTAAGCTGCATCCACAATCTAATGTAAGAGCCTCTGTTTAAAAACGGCCCAAGCTCTCATTCAACAACCTATCATACAAAGAGCTTATATGACTGCTGGTAGATGTAAATCTTAAAGCTCAGTACAGAAAACAGTTCAGATTGTGTTCTGAACATCAGCATTTGCAGTCGACATAGACAAGCAGACAAAGAGACAACGTAGCATGGTCTAGGTTGGAAAGTAAAAAGAAATAAAAGAAATACAAAAGCAAATAGCTGAGGCAAGCAGCTGATGCTAAAGGCTCAATAAGGCCTTAATAAATGACTGCAATAAGGCCTTAATAAGTGACTGCACTACACCATTGAAACATGGTGGTCTGCTTTTGAACTGAAGAGAATAACTACACTCTTTTGCTGTACACCTAGTGCACAAGATTGCCAGAATAGTCACCAACACACCTATGGACTGATTCAGCTCCTGGATATGCACACTTCTTTCCTTATTTCAACCACTTGGCAGCAAAAGGTGGACTGGAGTCAAGGTTCTCAGGTGTCTGTAGTGTCACTTCCTTACTTCTGGACAGGTCTTCTATACATGAGGCCCTCATTGTGGGGCCATGGGAGGTCTTGGTCCAATCCTCTGGGACAAACCAGTTGCAGATGAAACTTATGATCTAGAAGGCTGCTGGAATGAGCGTCTGGACATAAACTATGGCTCAGACAACCACACAATGTCAGTATTTACTGTGTCACAGTCTGCATTCCTAAAAGATTATCATAAAGCCTGTAGAGCCATTGATTGCTTATGTGGCACACTTATCTACCATGTGCACAATGTCTATCAGGTGTGCACAGGCATGTATCCAGCATCGAGAGACTACAGGAGCTTACCTTGACAAATCTGCTGCACCATCATGGCCTGCAATGTTACATCCCTTTACCACTTGAAGCAAATCTCTTGCTGGCTAGAGAACAGTTATCTTGCAAGGCTTCTTTAACTACCCGCCGGTTATTAAAACACTCCACGCTTCCAAATACTGATGGATTTTCTTTATTGAACACCGTGAAAACTAAAAGTAAAACAAATAAACAAACCAAATGTTTCACACAAACACAGATAAAAGGACATCAAAATAAACAAATAATATATAAACAATGTTTAGTTTACCGTGTTGGCCTGATAACCAGCTGTAGAATACGCAGGAACATTAAACAGGTGCTTGCATTGAGATCTTACTATCCTGAGTGACCATACGAACTCTCGCAGGTTAAATCAATCAATGAGAATCATGTGACTTCTCACTCAGGCCAACCGGAAACAAAGAAATTATTAACAAACATATACCAATACACGTTTAAATAATGAAATTCAAAAACCATAAACAAAATTACAAGCTGACCAATCAGCGTCAGCTACACTCCCACCAAATTACCTTTGACTTCAGACATTAATACAGTCAATGGGAATTTTCCAACCTTAACACCATAAATTTTACCCTACCAACTAAATTCATAATTTGTATATTCTAATTAAAATCTACAATTTATTAAAGTACTCAATTTTTATTATTATCCATATACATATATATACACACATATACACATACATATATATACATATATATATATTTTTTTTTACACATTCTAGATAAAATTGACAATTACTTTAATACTCAATTTATCCACAGTATAAAGGTCATATTACAAAATGAATGCTTACTACCCATGTATTTTAATTAAACTAGATCATTTCAATTTTTTTCTTTCTTAAAATCTGCTCAACAGTACTACTAACTTTTGAATAGGACGCTCAACAATAGTGGGTTTAGTAAGGCGTTCACCCTTTTTTCCCAATTCTCGGTCACCCATCCTTATTGTGGCCTTCCGCACCAATCCATCATCATCCTTAAAAACTTTAATGACCCTGGCTAATCTCCATTCATTCCGAGGGATTTCACCTTCCTTCATAATGACCACATCACCATCTTGCACATTTCGTCTTGGTGTATGCCATTTTTGCCTAAGGGAGATGTTGGCAAGATACTCTACTCTCCATCTGCTCCAAAACTGCTCACACAAGTACTGGACCTGCCTCCAACGTTTCCTTGCATAAAGATCTTCCTTAACAAATGTACCCGGTGGAGGAAGTGGAACAGATGACTTCATAGTAAGCAGATGGTTGGGAGTTAAAGGCTCTAAACTTGTGGGGTCACTGAGGCCTTCTACAGTGAGAGGACGATTATTAACTATTGACATGGTTTCGTAGAAGAATGTACGCAAGGAAGCATCATTTAATCTTCCAGCACTTTGTCTCAAAACGGAATTCAATATGGCCTTGATCGTTCGAATCTGCCGCTCCCAAATGCCTCCAGCATGACTTGAACTGGGTGCATTCAAGCAGAAGTCACATTGATTAGCGGCCAAATACACTGCCACTCTCTCCTTGCTCACTTCTTTTAAAGCATTTCTTAACTCTCTCTTTGCCCCAACAAAGTTAGTGCCTTGGTCTGATCTAATGTGTCTAACAGCTCCACGGATGGATATAAAACATCGTAAGGCATTGATGAATGCATCAGTTGTCATGTCTTCCAACATCTCTATGTGGACAGCTCTGGAGCAAAGACCAGTAAAAAGAAGACCATATCGCTTACATTCCTTACGACCCTGCTTAATGTAAAAGGGGCCAAAACAATCCATACCACAATAGGTGAATGGCGGGGAGGAATCTGTTCGATCATGGGGCAGGTCAGCCATCCGTTGTTCTTCTAATGGTCTACGAACTCTCCTACAGGGGACACACTGCCGTATATATTGAGCTACCACTTTACTGCCTCCAATAATCCAAAAGCCATTGACTCGCAATTCATTTAATGTCTGTCCTCTACCTTGATGTTGAATCCTTTGATGATAGTGTGCTAGAATGAGATGTGTAATAACACCATCCTTTGGAAAGATTACTGGATGACGCAGCTCAATGGATGCCGATGCCCTTCCTAACCGTCCTCCCACTCTCATTATTCCATCTTCTACAAAGGGGTCTAGCTGATATAAAGGATGATTACAAGGCAGTTTTCCTGATTCCTGTCTGAGTGCATGCAACTCTTCCTTAAAGGCATCCTGTTATGTAAGTCGAATGAGAGTGGACGAAGCCCTCATTCTCTCCTCAACTCCCAAAGGCTCTGACATCTTTACCTTCTTCACAAGTCTTTGAATTCGGGCAATGATATTTACAACTGTCGTCCATTTTGAGAACCGTGATAGTTGTTGTAAAAAATCCCCAGGCATTTTCACATCTGTTTTTAGTACTTGAACATTCTTTACCTCAGGGTCTCCCACCAATAACTCCGGCGGGCTTTGCTTAACCACCACTTCTCTTTCCCAGAGGAATTTGGGCCCAGTGAACCAGTTTGAATTAATGAGCTCGTCTACCATAAGGCCCCTTGAAGCATGGTCTGCAGGGTTTTCTCCTGTGTTAATGTAATGCCACTGTGCTGGATTAGTGGCCTCCCTTATTCTCTGAACACGGTTGGAGACAAAGACATGAAATCTTCTGGCTTCGTTATTTATATATCCAAGGACTACTTGAGAATCAGTCCAAAAATATTCGCCATCAACTTTAAGAGCCAGCTCCTCTTTTAACATGCCACTCACAGCTGCAGAAACAACTGCTGCAGTTAACTCTAATCGTGGTATAGTGACAACCTTTAAAGGGGCAACTCTTGCTTTTCCCATGATAAATGCACAATGTACTCTGGTATCACTCAACAATCTAATGTAGGAGCACTGGCCATACCCTTTATTACTTGCGTCAGAAAAATGGTGCAACTCTGTTCTTAAAATCTTGCCAAAATTTGAAGGTGTAAAGCATCTTGGGATCTGTATCTTATCTAGCTTGGACAAATCCTCCAGCCAGCTCTCCCACCTTGGTCTCATTTCGATGGGCAATGGTTCATCCCAACTTATCCCCTTGTGACACATCTCCTGCAACACCTTCTTAGCAGAAATCATGAATGGAGCCAAAAACCCCAGTGGATCGTAAACTGAAGCTACCGTAGAAAGAATTCCACGTCGTGTGGCTGGTTTACTTTCAAGCATGATTTTAAAAGTAAAGGCATCATTTTCCACATCCCATCTGATTCCTAAAACATTTTGTACTGGAAGATGATTGTGATAGAAATCAACATTTTTCACCTCCACAGCATGATCACTCTGATTGATAGACTCTAACACTTCTCTACTGTTGGAAAGAAATTTGTGTAGATGCAGCTTTCCTTTAGCACACAAAGCTTGAGCTTCTTCCACCAACTTAATGGCAGACTCAGCCGATTCCACGCTCACAAGGCCATCATCCACATAGAAGTTTCTTCTGATGAAACTAGCAGCCAAGGGATACTCAGTCTCGTTAATGCTGGCGAGATACTTTAGGCCATAATTGGCACAACCTGGTGAAGATGACGCTCCAAAGAGATGCACTCTCATACGATATTCTCTAGGTTCTGCATTCGTATCACAGTTTGGCCACCACAAGAAACGCAAGAAATCCCTGTCCTCTCTAGCAACATGAAATCTATGAAACATTTTCTTAATGTCACACATGACAGCAACTGGATACTTGCGAAAGCGACAGAGCACTCCAGTCAGACCATTAGTAAGATCGGGCCCTGTCAACAGATGTTCATTCAAGGCAGTACCTTCATACTTGGCTGAACAATCAAAGACAACCCTGATTTTATTTGGCCTCTTAGGGTGATAAACACCTTGGTGTGGGATGTACCACAAATGTCCCATGCTTGGTTCCTTATCTGCCAACTCTGCATCTCCATCTTCCAATACTGCTTTCATGAATGCTGTGTAGTCAGATTTTAACTGAGGATCTTTATCCAACTTCCTTTTAAGGTGCTTTAATCGAATCAATGCAAGGCTTTTATTATTTGGAAGACAAGGGCGTGCTCTAAAGGGTAGTGGCATCTCAAGGTAGCCACACTCATTCTGGTGAATGCCTTCTGCTATAATATGCAGAAACTGAACATCTTCTTGTGACACAATTTTATCTCCTACTTGAGTATCTGCAAAATCCAATTCCAGTGATCTGATGACAGCAGCTGGTGTCACGGGAGGAAGCTCCTGGATTGAAATACGATGGCATAAGCCCGTCACATTTACCTTTGCATAGTGTGGAGTATCCCCTACAATGCTCCAGCCCAGGTCAGTCTTTATTGCATAAGGCTCTTCCTCACCTCCACTGATGACTTGTCGAGGTGCCAACGCTCTAGAGCAATCATAACCAATCAGAAGACCTACTCCACAATCTATTTGTGCAGGCATTTCATCAGCAATCTTTTTTAGATGTCTCCATCTTTTAGCCGTTTCACAGGTAGGAATATGAGTGCATTCAAAGGGAATAAAATCCCTTGTATAGGCAGGAGGCAAACAAAAAGAACTATCGGAAAAGTACCCTCTAATGTGGAGGTCACCAACTCTCTAGCTCTCTACAACAGAATCCTTTCCCAACATAGTGGAAAGCTTCAATTTTACTGGATCCATTGGTGCCTGCAATCGTTCACATACCTCTTGATCAATGAATGTGTGACTGCTTTGCGTATCTAATAAAGCATATACAAGGATTTCCGACTCAGAATTGGATGAAGACAACCATACAGGAACAATCATGGATGTCAAACCTCTTTCTCCAGCATTCATACAACATAAGGAGGATGTCCTTTCTTCAGCTTGTGAACTTCTCTGAAAAGTCGACTCATCTGTTATCTGACGATCTTCATGAAGTGGAGTGGGGTGAAGCCTCTTGCATACAGTACATATGGCCCTGTTTCTACAGTCCTTGGAGAAATGTCCTTTTCTTAAGCATGCAAAGCACAACTTGTTTTCCGTAATAAACCTTTTCTTTTCCATTACAGGTGTCTCCATTAGATCTTGACATTTATGGATTAAGTGTCCCTCTCCACAAAACAAACATTTGACTGAACTTGCGCCACGCACTAATATACTGGTTAAATTAGACTCCTTAGAATGGTTGGAATCAGCCAAATCACATGCTGCATCTGCATTATCCATAGTGGTTGCCAATGAGCTTATTCTGGGATGCTTTATCTCCTTTACTGACTTTGCATCAGATGTTTTTAATGCATACAAAGATGACACAGGATTGCATGTTATGCGTGCTTCCCTTGAGATGAACGAAACAAAGGTGCTAAAGCTTGGATAATCCTTATCCAAGTCCAACTGTTCTGTGACGTAACGGTTCCACCTATTTGTTACCCAATTGGGAAGTTTAAGCAATATCTTCTGGTTCTCCTCACAGTCGTTCAACACATTAAGACTCTTGACGTGTGGCATGGCATCACTGCATGATTGCAAAAAGTCACTGAACTCTCTTAATTTTATGTATTTGGATGCACCAATCTTAGGCCATTTACTGAGTTTCTCTCTAAAGGCACGTTGTACCACGAAGGAGTGGCCATATCTGGCCTTTAACTTTTCCCATGCTTGCTGATAAGCTTGTTCATCTTTTCTATAAAAGGTGCCTTCCAGAACTGATTTGGCTTCACCATCAATATACCTTTGCAAATAAAAGAGCCTGTCTGCTGAATTTGGACACCGTCTTTCTATAAGAGCCTTAAAAGTTATTCTCCATTCAATAAACTTAAGTGGGTCACCAAAAAATACAAAAGGTTCTGGAACAGGAAGACGGGATAAGGCCACTGACTCTTGTAATGTCTGTGTGACAGATACCTTATATTCCGGATCATGTTTATCCAAATCTGGTATATTAGGGACAAGGAGAATAGGGTTACTCACATCTGCGCAGGCTGAACCACATTGCTGGCTGTTCATTCTTGATTCCTCTTCAGTGTACACTCGAAGTCTTGCTTCCATGACCTCAACATCTCTGCGATTTTCAAGTTTCTTTAATCGCTGCCTTTGCTCATTGATATCGGCCTCCATTTCAATTTCAGCTTTCTTTGCGGCCAACAAAGCAGCAGCCTCTGCTCTCTTAACAGAAATGCTTAAAGATTCTGAAAGGGGTTTTGAATGATTACTAAGAGCTGCAGCTCTAGACACTGTAGATCCATAAATGGATCACAGTCCAGCAGCATGCGCAGTCTTGCCTTCTCAGCTTCAGCATCAAACTCCATGCCATCTTCCACCAGGCGTACCCTCATTATCTTCAGCAAATCTGCAGTGACCGCTGAACATGCATCAATTTTCCTCCTAGTTTCTTGACTTGGTACTACTTGAGATCAAATGTTATCACACAACCCTTTCATATCAGACTCTTTCTTCTCCACCCCATCCATCATATCATACAAATCACTTTCAGGACACTCATGCTTCAGTTTAAAGCGAACATCTCTTACATAGACCTTCCAACTCTCATAAGCAGTTTTAAACTTCTTTTCCTTCTGGATCAATTCTTGCGCTTTCAACTCCTGCATCTTTGGTGTCAAACGCTTGTCACGGGAAGATTTTCTAACTTCATTTACCGCTGATGAACCAGAATTAAGTTCTTTAAATCTCGCCTCAGATTTTTCAGTGCATGTGGTACATGATGTATAGCGATTTCTCACAGTGCCCTCAATTTCATATACATCATCCATTAAAACTACTTGCTCTTGTAATAAACATTCATTTTGCTCAGCTGACTCATCTTGAACAGACATTTTGTTTTTGTTTGTTTGTTTGTCAATTATTTTCTATGTGCACACACTTTACACAACACAACCATGAGATTATTAGACACTCAAACTCACTTCAAAACAATACCCTTAATACTGTGAAATATTTACTTGCATTTAAAACCTTTTTATATATATATATATATATATATATATATATATATATATATATATATATATATTTTTTTTTTTTTTTTTTTTTTTTTTTTTTTTTTTTTTTTACAAAGGTATATATATATTTTTTTCTCTCTCTCTCTGATTATAAGCAACTTTACCTTTAAACAACTTAGATCCAACTCTTTAAAACATCAACTTTTCGCCAAAAGACGGCATTCAAATACCATAGTCTGACCTGCTATGACGCCAATGAATGAATGGATCCGCCACGTGAGAAAGACGCCAAACTGCGCTCTGAATCTCGCTGCTGCGAACACCAAGGCAGCAGCTTGTATGACGTCACGAAACCTGTTCCTCACAGACCGCCGCCGCTAAACAGCTTCCACAGTCCCAAGCTTTCACTGAGGAATCACGCGCCGAAGATAGCGCCCTCCGTCCCCGCAGAGGCAGCCCAGCCGCGCACAAAAGGTCCATCCAGAGATACGAGCCGCTCACCGTTGCTGTGCACCGCTGATAAACACCTTGGTGAGAAGGAATCGGGCCACGTTTTCACTTTAACTACCCGCCGGTTGTTAAAACACTCCACGCTTCCAAATACTGATGTCCATATGGATTTTCTTTATTGAACACCGTGAAAACTAAAAGATAAACAAATAAACAAACCAAATGTTTCACACAAACACAGATAAAAGGACATCAAAATAAACAAATAATATATAAACAATGTTTAGTTTACCGTGTTGGCCTGATAACCAGCTGTAGAATACGCAGGAACATTAAACAGGTGCTTGCATTGAGATCTCACTATCCTGAGTGACCATACGAACTCTCGCAGGTTAAATCAATCAATGAGAATCATGTGACTTCTCACTCAGGCCAACCGGAAAAAAAAAAGAAATTATTAACAAACATATACCAATACACGTTTAAATAATGAAATTCAAAAACCATAAACAAAATTACAAGCTGACCAATCAGCGTCAGCTACAGCTTCTATATTAGATCTATGTTGCTGCCAAGGCTTTTGATTGATGCAGGGCACACAGGTGTGTAGTTACAGCTTCTTCAAGGAGGCAAGCATCTTTATCTGTTGATGGCCGCTCTGCCAATTTGCAAAAACACAGCCTGTATAGATCTGTGGACACAAGGCAATTTGGGTGCAGAACATGCCTTTGCACAACAACAACAAAGAAGAAAAGCATCAATACCAGGAATCCAACTTGTGTCTGACAGTCTTTTATGCAGGGCTTTTTATAAGGTCCACCTCCTGAAAAGCCTTTGAGTGAACTTTAATGAATGCCACGTGGAGGTCTGGGGGCCTCACTGTCAAGGTGATCCCACTCTTAATCCATTCAGTCTTCCCTTTCCAAAACCAACATGGACACATATTCTTCCTCGCCTTGTCTAAAAGTAATGGAGTCCACGGTGAGTGGACGGGGTCTTAAGCAGTTGCCAGAGGGGGTAATTAGGGAGTGGGGAGACTGCAGAGGTTGACTTCACACCATTTTGCAATCACATAGAGACTACAAGTCATGTTCCTTCAAGCTCATAGCACACATGCTGGGAGGTCCTTGGTCTACACAATGCTCATCTAACTCTTTTTCAACATGTGCCAGGCCCAGGTTGTTATTGCAGTGGCTATGGTTGTGGCTGTCTAAGGGCTCTATTCTCTATCTAGAGCAGGCATGTCCAAACTACAGCCCGCGGGCCATCTGCGGCCCGCAATCAGTTTTTTGGCGGCCCGCGAGGCTTTTTAAAAATATCAATAGAATCTGGCCCGCTATACAAAAATGAACGTATAAAATAACCACCGGGTGTCGCTATTACATGCATTCAATTAAGCAGCAGTTCTTGTTATGATCTATCTATCTGTCTGCCTGTCTGTCTGTCGGTATATCTGTCTGTCTGTCTATCTATCTATCTATCTACACACAGTTGAAGTCTGAATTATTAGCCCCTCTTTGATTTATTTCTTCTTTTTTAAATATTTCCCAAATGATGTTTAACAGAGCAAGGACATTTTTACAGTATGTCTGATAATATTTTTTTCTTTTGGAGAAAGACTTTTGTTTTATTTCGGCTAGAATAAAAAGCGGTTTAAATTGTTTTTATGAACCATTTCAAGGTCAAAATTATTAGCCCCTTAATTCTTCAGAACAAACCATTGTTATAAAATAACTTGCCTAATTACCTTAACTTAACAAGTTAACTTGCTTAACCTAGTTAAGCCTTTAAATGTCACTTTAAGCTATATAGAAGTGTCTTAAAAATATCCAGTCAAATATTATTTACTGTCATCATGGCAAAGATAAAATAAATCAGTTATTAGAAATGAGTTACTAAAACTAATATGTTTAGAAATGTGTGGAAAAAAATCTTCACTCCGTTAAACAGAAATTGGGGAAAAAATAAACGGGGGCTAATAATTTAGGGGGGCTAACAATTCTGACTTCAACTGTTTTTATATATATATATATATATATATATATATATATATATATATATATATATATATATATATATATGCGTGTGATGTATGTAAAATTTGGCCCGCGACAACGTTTGTTTTTTTGTATCTGGCCCTCGGCCCAAAAAGTTTGGACACCCCTGATCTAGAGTATGCAAATGAAAGCCATAATTCTTCTTGTTACAGAAGTTTATCATGAAGCAGAAAATCCAGAGGTTATTGTCACTCAAATCACTTTGTAGACTGCCATCTGCAGTTTGCAGTATTTGCATGTCATTTGCATGTTCTGAGTGACAATTTTTCAGGTAATTGGACTGACACGAGCCAATAAGGCTTCAGGAGAGTATTTCAAAGGGGATGAGAAACTAATTCTCTAAAATGTGGAATGAAGTTTAAAAAGGAACCGCACATTTCAAGGCACTTCATGGGACCTTTAACGAAAATTTTTAGCTGAATCTGTGTATAGAGTCAATAGTTTAGTTAGATTAAAAACAAAAACATAAGTCCAAATCAATGGCACCTGGTGATATAATGAGGCATTATAAAGTAAATTGATTCCCCTGTGAGGGAAGTTTTAAATTATTTACAATATTATTAGCTTTAATCCACAACCTAGGCAAACAATTCTCAGTGTATGCAAGTGTAGCGAGCTATATTGTACAACAAGAATGAAAGCAACTTGTGGAGGATGCCAGCCCTTCAAGCACATGGCAATGTAGTGCAACCACTCATTTACTAACCCTGTAACATCCACTCATGCATGGCCCATAATAAAGTAAAAATCGCGATTATGTTATTTCTTAAATTATTTTTTTTATGTTTGTCTGTATGTTTTATGAATCACTAAGGACCACAGATTTAGCTAAATAATTTAAGTTTTTTACTTAAAAAAGTCACCAACATCTTGGATGATGACTGAGTAAATTAACAAATTTGGATTTTTTGGGTGAACAATCCCTTTTATACAGCTGCTGCATGTGACTGGACAGTGTTTATCTCTGTTTTATGCCAGGGTGGATGAATTCATTTTAACATGTGCGATGTCTGATTTAGATTGTAATAATCTGTTCGGCGTTACTGTGAATGTTCTGGCTCATCTTTTATGGATTTTTCTTTGTAATACTTATACTATCAAAGCTACATTTCAGCACGATTTACCAGCCCACCTGTTGTCTCAAAAGCAATGCCATACCTCTTCAGCTTTAATCCAGTGGAGCAAGACTGCTCTGAAAATGTGTGCACAAGATAAAATGGAACAAAGGCTTAATATATTACAGTCATAAGAAAACTTGCTGTCATGGTATCACTCTTTTTTATTAAACAAAGAAAAAAAATCTTTTCTTTAAGCGAAACCTGGAAGGAAAAGACAGTACATTAAATATTTTAATGCCATAATGCTTTAAATCATTTTAATGGTTATGTCGCTAGCTATTTTTGAACAATTGTTAAAGTTTCTTTATTGTTCTTTTCCAGATTTTAATTCCCATGTTGTGTGTAATGTAGCAGTTTATAAATGCAAAGGGCCTGCAACGTTTCAAGAGATGCATAATGAAGTTATTGTCTCTTAAAGATAAAAACAAGATTTTTTTATTTGTAGTTTATACCTGGATGATTTTTGTTGTGTTATTAGCATTTCAAGAAGACAATGACTATGTTTACAGAATTATTTGTTTAAATCTGAATGAAACAATAAAATGATTAAAGTGTTTATATGAGTTGCTTTTTGAATGTTCCTTTCATGATCCCATTTTACATGTTATAGTGCATAGATCGATTAAAGTCATTGCGTTACCACGGTATCCACGTTTCCTGTAATTTCAGGTGTTTCACTTTTAATTTGTCGATTTTAACTGCAGTTTGGCACTTTCAATTGTATTCAGGAACATTTGGTGCATTTTTCCCATGACAAACAAGGTACTGGATGCGAGTGTGAGTATTGTCTTAATTGTTTTAAAATTGAATTATTGGTATCCATGCAAACATACTCACTGTTTTCTGGGCTACAAGAAAGGAAATCAACTTTTCATGAACTTCCAAATGATTAATTGTACATTGGCTTTAGTTAATATGACAAAAACAACAACATTTTTACTGGTAATATCACTGTTTACAAATGAGGGCAAGCAGAAATTCAGATATGGTAATGCATGTTCCATGATCTGACCAATCAGAGTAGAGTAAACTATCAGAAATATAGGGTTCAGAGAGACTGGATCCTTAAACCAACTATTTTAGACACATTTTATTACAGATTCTGTAATATGCATTATTTTCTTTTTATCTTGGATGGATATTAAAGAGCCTCCATTATGCATTAAAAAGGGTCACATTTTGGTTTTGGGGAACTCCAACAACAGGATATGCATACAAGGTCAAAAAGCACTTTCCTTGTCTGATAATATGCATTTAGTTTTACCCAATTATCCAAATGACTCCCATGATTCGTTCAGCTAATCATTTATTCCCAAACCCCTTACATTTATTCCCCTCCTTACTGCGATGCTAATCTGCGCTGATTGGTCCGATGATGCATTGGTCCGATGATGGTTGACTGCGTTCAGCACGAGGCAGAGAGAAATGCCCACCACAGCTTATCAACAGTTTTGAGGTAACTTACAGTGCAAAGAGTATATGTGAGCCCAGCGCAGGAGTGCATTAAAGCAATGCAGTTAACACCAGCATATTGCTCTATTCTGAAACTTGACCACCACAAGTGTGTAGGAATAGCTGATGGTGGCCATAGCAAAGACAAACAGCAGAGGATCGCGAACACGCAAACACATTTAAATCCATAAAAACTATAGTATAAGCTAGGGCTGGGCGATAATTAAATATTGATAATTATCACGAAACATAATTTTTTTGATAAAACGATAACAACAATTTGATAATTGCTCGATAATATTTACGTACTATGCGTAACACTGCGCAGGCATTTTGCAGCCTGCCATTACGGATGCCGCATGCAGTATACAAGTGTATAGCCAAACAGTGTTAGTTACACTTGATGTAAGAAAAAGTCACAAACATTGTTGACAAGAAATGTCACTAGACTTCAGTAGTCTTGAATTAGTTTTTTTTTTTTTTTTTTAAATCACACTTACTTACACTTGTTAAATAGATGAAGTAACTGATCCATGTACTCTAAAGTTCTTTTTAAGCTCCGACAAAGTCCCATACATCAATAGTCTTTTCTGGTTTTTCCTTTTACAAACGGTCGATGAATCCCCCGAAAATTATGGGAACACAGCGGTATTATCGCAAAAATAAACTTCAACCACTGACTTTTCACAGCCTCTTCACATGTTTGGGTGGGGAAAATAACACTAACTTTCCCTCACACTTCAGAGCACAGTGTCATGTTAGTGTGATTCAATCGGGATCTGCTACAGCGTTTGTGGGCGTGGCTGGGGATTTCAATTTTACTGGATCTGTGCACGGAGCAAATGGATGGGGCTTGAGTTCCATATTGACGTCACCCTGACACGGCTAAAGACTCAATACAGCAACGATTCATTCGAACTACTATGAGTCGATTCTTTCACAGATCAATCACTTTCAAATTTAAGCCTTAGCTGGATACTTACTTTACTTACAGCTGTGTTACACTGCATGTAAGGTAATTTTCAAAAACCCATAATAGGGGCTCTTAAACCAATTATGACCTCCGAAATAAAAATCACCAATCTTTAAAATTGCATAAGGGCACATACATTGTTTTGCATTGTTTTTCAGAACCAAATCTGACCGTGGAAAACAATTTATATTAAGATATTGAGAAAATCATCTTCAGATTGAGCTTTTATCACAATGCTAAAAGTTTTTATATATTTATGGGAGGAAAATGTCTATCAATTTTATGATTTTTAGCACAAAATATAAATCTCTTGTTTTGATTAATATAATGTAATTTGACTATTTATAACAATTTGCAACAATTACAACCATGCAACATAAGACTGGTTTTGTGATTCAGAGTCAAATGTGCAGAGAAATGTCTAAACCATATGGCATAATACATAAATGATTAAATAATGAAATGCACAAAATGGCATTTGACAGGTGTGTTCTGTTGTCTTGTCTGCAGACGTACAGTTCCATACGGCATGTCAAGTTATCGCAGCCCTCAGAGATTAAGGCGCTCCAGCGGGACTATATCAGTGGTTCTTCGTCGCTGCTTATGCACAGACCATAATGATGTCCATTGCTACAACTTCTGTGATGCAAGGTACACAAACTAATACGTATATTTATCTATATTTATTTATGTACTGTACTTTTTCATAATTCTTGTCATAGAAAATTAATTACCAATCACAAGTTTAGAACAATTAGTCGCATAGCTCACCAAAAAAAATAAAAATTATACACACACACTTTGCTCTTTTGTTTTATACTCTACTCAACAAAAGTCTAGTTATGGATCCCAGTTGTAAGAGCAACAAATAGTAACTTAACTTTTAGTTGATCATTTGGTAAAGTGGCAGAAGGTAGATTTTTCTGATTAATCATCTGTTGAACAGCATCCCAATCATCACAAATATGTCATGGTTAGAGGGAGGAGGACCCAAATGCAGAATGAGAAAAGGGGTGTTTGACAATGTGACATGTAGAGGGGTTTAGGTAACAGTCGAACAGTGAGGAAAGGAGTAGTGCTGAGGAGTCTTGGGTGGAGCAGGCAGACAGTGCTTGAGAATCCTGGATGGGGTAATAAGCAGTCACGGAACAGGAGAGAGCAGGGATGCTCAAGCCAGACAAAATGGTAAAGGCCTCAGAAGCACTGCTAACCAGCAATCCTGAGTAGGTCTCACCAATAGCAGCCTGACAGGACACCAGCAACCAGGGACTCTCAGCAGACAAGGGTGGCTGGATTAATGAACATGCAAAATTAAACTAAGAAACAAAACTATAAACTATAGCAAAAAAATACAGAAACTGACAAACTAAAAAAAAAAGCAAAGAGAAATGAAATTGGTTTAACTTACTGAATTAAATTAAAGAAAAAAAACAATAAAAATGGGAATTAAACACTTAAAAACTACTAAATAGGAAAAATAGAATCTTAAACAAACAAACTTGAAAAGGATTAACCAGATCGGGACTATACTGAAGGCCAACTGTGAAACACAAATCAAAAATTAGACAAAGACAACTCAAACAACAGCACACATAAACAAGCACAGTATGGCAACAACATGAAGCAATAATGAACCGACAAAGACATGAGGGAAGAGCACATTATAAAGGGAAGAAAGAACATAAGGACCAGGTGTAAACACTAATACTAACAAGGACTAGACGGAGGGCTAAACAAGTGGGCAAGGCAATAGGAAACAAGGGAGGAACGGAGCAGCACATGGTGGACACAAAGGCTTAGCCACATGTTTAAACACAACAAACATAGAAAAGTAGACAACACTGAAGTTACAGATAAAGGAAGGGCTATGACAAAAATACTGCAGAGGACCTATTGGAACCTGCATAGACCCAAAATTCACAGAAATCAATCAGGTTTGAAGGGGTCAATGGGCTTCTGAATTGGCAAGCCTCAACAGACATGAACATTGAGCATGTCTGGGGTAAGATGAGGGCCTTAAAGAGTAATCCAAAGAATCATGTTAAACATTGGGAGTCCTGCAAGAAGGCTGTAACGAGGAGACTGACACGAAGGGATCCATTTTGCAGTATTTAATAGACAAAGTTCAAATCACAAACATACAAATACGCACTAAAGTGCGAACTCACATCAACAGCATTCAATATAGATCGTGGGGCTGGCAGCTGCCAGACAGAGTGATTTACCAGGCATGGATCAGTGGCAGGCGGCATGGTTCAGAGTCCGTATAGCAAGCGTGGGTCGTGGGCAGGCAGCGTGGTTCAGAGTCCGTATAACAAGCGTGGGTCAAGGGCAGGCAGAAGGCAACTCAGGGTCAGAAACAGTCCAGGGTAAAGCACAGAAGATCAGGCAGGGACTAACACTTAGAAATGTTGGCCATGGCTGAACAAGACTTCGCAATGAGTTGGTGTTTGAGTGTGGCTTATATAGGGAGCATGGGTCGTTAACGGGATACAGATCAGGTGTGTGCACAATCAGTCTAGGTGGATGATGTAATGCTTAGAAGTCCGGGGATGGCGGCCTCTGCTGGCCAGCGAGGGGAATGACTGGGACCGAGTCGGTGACAAGTTTTCTTTGCCATTTCAGATGACTTTGTTATAAGTTATTTTAGTCATTGCAGAGATGTATGGATGCAGTCCTCCAAGCTCATCAGAATCGTACACAATATTAATTCTTTTTCAACTGCACCATGACTTTATATTCTATACTGTACATTATTTCTATTAAGTGACAAGACTTTTGTCAAAGCAAAGTCAGACCTTATTGTCCTAATTAAATAATTATTTATATAATTATTAAGGGAATGATTATATTTTATTTTGGTAAAATAACCATAATCTAGAGGCCTTCTCCTTTCATATAAGCCACTTTTTATACCAAAGTTCACCTGTATTATTTGTTGTTCCTAAAACTTATAGATAGCAATAAGACTTTTTCAGGTAGTGTAGACTTTTAAAGTGATGCTAACTTGCATGTATGATGTATCAGGAACCATGGTTTCATCACTTTAAGAGTCTAAAACACACATATAGACAAAACTAAATTAATGTTAATAAACCAAAATTTTGGCTAAAAATCTTCTGTAAAGTTCAACTGACATTTTTTTTTTCAGTTCAACTGTAAAGTTCTTGACATTTTTTAACCACATAACCTTTTTTGTTGTTATTATATTCTCAAATAGATATTACAAGAATCTATTTTATTATAACAGAAATAATTTTCATAAAACAATTAAACACGTTTTAAAAGTCAAAGAATCCTGAAAATATTACAACCATTAACTGCACACCAATAATAAGAGAAAATATTTAAGCAGTAAATCAGCATATGACAGTTTTCTGAATAAGATGATGTGATATTAAACACTTTTTAAAAAAATTCATAATCAACATATTCAACACCACTGGAACAAATAAGTATAATGATATATTATTAAAACATACTGAGTAATTTCACAGACTAAATGAATAATCTTAAGTATTTCAAACTCTGGACCATTTTCGGGCTGAAATGTCAAAGATTTTACTTCAGTTATTGTGACTTCAGTTTCTTGCTGAATCTGAAAATTAAGATTAGGATTTTATTTTTGAGATCGTCCCCTTTCACTCATAGCAAACAAGTCACAAGGGTCTGTTTTATTGAACTGAATAATAAAGCTAAATAAATAAGCTTTCCATTACACAGTTAAACATTACACAGTTTTTAGGACAGGATAATAATTGGCTGAAATTCAATTATTTAAAAAGATTTATATTGAAATAATATTTGAAAATCTGGAGGTTCAAAAAATCTAAATATTGTGAAAATCACTTTTAAAATGTTCCAAATAAAGTTTTTAAAAATCAAAAATATTTTTAATGTAGTTGGTTTAAGATTTACAAAATATCTTCATGGAATATGATTGTAACTTACTATTAAATGTTTTTTGACCCATAAAATACATAAATATATACCTATGCAACATATAGTAAGACTTTGTTGTCCAAGGTCACATATTAAATTTTCACCTCAAAAACAACAATATGAACCAAATCTAGTCAATTATGATGATGATATGATGAATTGAGTGGTACATAATGAAAAAAATCTTTGTTTTCTGGTTCCATCATTAATCTGTGAGTGATATTTCATGGTTCTGTTTTGAATCACAAAGCTCCGAGAATGTGTCAGAGGGAAGATTGAGAGGACGTTCACCTTGGTAAGACCACTGGCTTCTTGTCACACCTCCAGCCTCAGAAATCAGGACTGATGATCAGCATCAAACCGGGCATCTAACTAGGTACAGGTTTTGGATTTTTACAGATTTGGAGTAAAAGCTACCCCACATTCCTCAGCGTGTTATATTTCCTGGAACGTCCTTGACTCATCTGGTCCACGGTAACAAGTGAATTCCTTAGAAAACTCTTTGCAGATTTCGGAAGCATATCTGTGTGGGACGCACGTCCTTGCTTCAAGGGTTACGTCCAGTTGACTTTACATTGACATTTTAACAAATGCGAATACTCAGTGGACGTCCTTGGATTCGGGAGCCTTGCAGGTCTGGAATCAGATCTTTAAAATACTCTATGCATTATCTCCACTTTGTGGGCAGATTTTCAGACGGATAAAGTGAGTCTTGAATTCTTCACTTTGCCTGATTGCAGAAAATAATATGTTCAATGTTGTTATTGTGAATGAACTGAGAAAAAAAAGTTTCCTGAGAGAAAGATTGCCAGATTAACCGCTACAATTTTTTTTTAACCTCCTAAACATATCCTTTCTGATTTTGCTCACTCAAGCAAAATGTTTTTCCTCTGCACAACAAGTTTTGACATTTTATTTTCTCCAGAGCTTAAATATGATTATTCATGCATGAAAAAATGGGTCCTTTGAGACAAGTACTGAAAGCTGTGTACTACATTAGATGGTCTAACATCATAATAATATACAAAATGCTATACTAAACTGACCTGAGAAGTTACAGCAGTTACTTAAACCCCATTTTTAAGGCAAGACATCCCAGATGAAAAGGTAAAAAATTGAGATTTATAGATCATCCCAATCCCACCTTGGTTTATTAGTTACGTTAAATGGAATTTGTACCACCCCAGTTCTGAAAAAAATTAAGTCACTTTGAAAAAAGGGATAAAAATAGCAATTAGTACTCATGGAACCTTAAATTTTGGCACACAGGCAAAATAAAAGTGAAAAGGTTTTACTGTAGAATATCAAAGCTAAACTGTTTCTGAAAAAATCTGCAGGGTTCGATAACAAGTTGCAGATTTTGCAATCAGTTCTGGCCGATAGACTGTGATAGCTGAAGTTGTCTACATTCATCTGATTTAACAATGCTTAGAATTGACTTTTTATTTAGATATTTTAATTCAGCTGCTTAGAACAGATGCACACATGGAGCATAAACAGCATTCAATCACTTCAGTCAGTTCAGCACCCATCACTGCAAAAAGGCATTGGAATGTCCCCAAAACACAACTAAAGCATGCATCAGAGGGTATTTAGAAGGTATATGCATTGGTGAATAATAAATGCTATATACTCCAAAACACTACTGCCAAAATCATTGCAAAGTATTTAAGGTTTTTTATTTTCACCAACTACCAACTACCAAACATAATATTGTGAAAAGCATTAAGGAATCTACAGAAAGCTCAGTTTGAATGTGCAAGACCTTTAAGCCCCCAGATGGTACTTCATAAGAAAAACAGTATATGTTGTTAAATAAAGTTAATGGTGTCAGGAGTTCTTCAGAAGACTTCTTTCAATTAACACAGTCTGCCACTGCGTATAGAAATGCATCTTAAATCTGTGTTAGTCATGGAGAAAGATATGTCAGATCTGTGCAGTGAGTTCAGCATATTCTCTGAGCCAGAGCTCATCGCAGATAATCAAGACAGACAGTGCAAATGTTCAGATGCAAAGCGGCCCAAGGCATAAGTAAACTAAGTGAATGCTTAGGTCCTGCATGGCCATCAGCAGGGGGGCCCCCAAGAGAACATTTCAGTCCACTTTCAGTCAGCATCTACGAGTTATGCCAGGAACCAAAAAATGGGGATTTGCTAAGGGCGTGTGTCCACCAAATGTTTTTTTTTTTTTTGCACTGTAGAAATGCAAGTGCTGTTCTAAAAACACTTAGCTGTGAGCATAAAGTGCTAGTTCTGTGCATTGCTTCCCTCATTTTAAAAATGTGGCACTTCTTTTGATAACAAATTTTAAAAATCAGCACTCATGATTCTGCACTGTAAACAGACTTCAATGAACAAGCACACTTTGAAGACCAATCACTCTGGCTGCATCCGAACTACTCAGTAGGTACTACATTTGAATTTCTGTTTACTACACAACCGTTCAATTCAATTCATATTTATTTCTATAGCGCTTTTACTATGTAGAGTTTGTCAAAGCAGCTTAACATAGAAGCTTATAGAAGATTGAAACAGTGTTAGTCGAGTTTTCAGCGTTGAAGTTCAGCTTCAGTGTGGTTTAATATTCACTTCTGAATGTCCAAACACTAAAGAGCAAATTCATCGATGTGCAGCTCCACAAGTCCGAAACAATGCAAGCCAGTGGGGACAGCGGCGAGGAACAATCTTCACCAATTGACGAAAGTGAAGGAAGAAACCAGGCTCAGATGGGCATGACCATTCCTCCTCTGGCCAAACTTCTTGTTCAGAGCTCCAGTCTAAGTGACGGAGGCTGGAGAACCCTGAACGTCCATCATGGAAAAGCTGCAAGTGGGAGAGGTAACCGGCTGGTGTATAGGCTGGCCTTTTAGGATCAATGCAAAGACTCATCTGTCACTGAGGTCTTACAGGATTCATGCTCTCCACTCCAGTATTTTTTATAAAGCATCAATGCGAGTACTTTAAATGGAATTCGGACTTATTACATCCGCCATTAGTCATTATTGCGTGACCTACCTGTGTCAGTTGTATCTTTTCACACCCATTCATGAACTCTCGTGTGTGGCATCATGGGATAGCATAGCATCTATTGAATGCACACTTCAGAATCTCACTGGAAGTAGTAGGTCATCCTGGGTACATCTCACATACCGTTTTTTAAATACTAGAAAATTCGTAAATTCAGACATACTCAGCTTGCTATACTATATAGCATACTATATAGTATACTATATAGTATGAAACTATGCAAGTTAGATGCAGTGTCATGGATATATAAAAAAAGGAGGCCATTGAAATTGGTTAGGGCACCCACTACTTCAATTATTAGTATATAAGGCACACCTGCGAGATGCAATCTCTGCAAATTCTGTTTCTGTTAGCAGTGGGGAAAGGGAAGGCGCTTTGCACTTCACTGAGCATAATCTCCACACACACCCATCAAGAAGCGGTCCAATATAGAGCACATTTTCTCTGAAAATCTTCAGATTATGCAGGCCATGTGTTCCTGGATTTGGTGGTTTCTTAACTTGGGTTGACTGTCACAATCTCTGTGCTACATGTCTGAGGGTCCTGCATGTGGTGCAGAGCTTGTGAGTAGCACATGCCCTTATTGCGGGGGTATCTGTGGGGGCTCTTATTGCGGGGGCTGTTCTATGATTGCAGCTCATGCTATTACAAGCCCCTTCTGTTGTTACCCACAAAAAGGTTAACACTCAGAGAGTCCTGAGGACTACAGCTGAAGCTAATCCACTGGGCATAACACCATGGAACTCTCGCTTTGAGCATGATAGTTGTGATTTCCTGGGATCCCACCACGACTGCGGGAAATAAAAATTCTGGCCTTTGTGGAACAAAAGACAGAGGGGGGTGGAAGGTAAACCCTCTTTTCTGCTAGTGGTGCACAACGAGTTCACATAGACATGCAGAGCATCTTTTACTGCCCGAGCCTAAAGTTTCTTTCCAAGACTTCTTGGAAGAAAAGGAGCAGCTCAGTGTAGAGAGCCTATCTTCTACCTTCAGTCATTACAGGAAGGCAATGAAAATAATATAAAATCATGCAAATTTTACACAAGGAAACCCCTCTCTAAACACTAAGAATGTGGATAAGAATAAAAAAAGAAAAGTTGGTGTTACTGAGGGAGAGAGTCTTTAATTGAAACCGTAGAATGTAGAGACGCAATTGTAATTGAAATCTAGAGATGTAGACAGATTAAGTCAACAAAGACTCATCAGGGACTCTGTACCCTGATGTACTTTTTTGAGAACCAACAAATATGTGCTTTTGGGTATATACTGTATTGCTGCATTTTATGTGTAAAACCAACTAGAGCTGCACAATATATCGTTTCAGCATCGATATCGCAATGTGATTATTCGCAATAATCACACCGTGAGTATACGCAATGTTGAGTCTGGATTACAATTCATCATTTCTTAATTTTTGCATTTATTAATAATTGTTCAAAGTGTTAAAGTGCTACCAATTCTTTATAAAAAGAAAAAAGTAAAGAAGCCGAATGGAGGAGGCTCGCTCTTTGACCTTTTGCAGATGGTCTGTTTCCTGGCTAGTGAAGCGTTCCGTTTTTCCACTTACAAAGTTTGTCATGTAAATAGCAAATGCACCATGGCGTGATGCAACCCAATCTTAAAGGGAATGGGAGATGAGACTCTGATTAGATTAATCCATGATATGCTCAAAACACATCCATAACTCATTAAGAGAATAATCACAACCCTGTTAGACCATGCGCTGCAGCTCAAACCATATTTTTATGTCCTTAAAATAGCAAAAGTGGATTCGATTACGCCCTTAATGCTTTTGCACCATGGACTTGAGACTTTGCGCCTAAATCGTTAAAATAGAGCCCATTATGTTCATTAATGTTTAGAGCACCCTCTGGTGGATTTATGAGAAATAGCACAAATGAGGAAGCACGCCTCAGTAACGTATTCGAGATTTACAAAAATGTACTTGGCACCCTCTAGTGGATTTATGGAAACAAAAACTGCAAGAAAATGTAGTTCAGGGAACATTTGTCGGTTATCAAAAATGTAGTCCTGGGTGTATATTTTCAATAAGTCTGGGTTGGATTAAGTGTAATAAAAACTTAAAGGCCATCTGGCATGAAAAAAAAAGTTTTTGCCTGTGGTGTCTTGCCTTAAGAGAGGCTTGCATTGAACACCATTGCAGCTTATTATCACTTATAATTTGTTATATTTAAGCTATTTAATTTGCTCTGGTGTTAATTGCAATAGTAAAAGCTTTTATTTAATTATAATTACCTAATTAACTGTTTACCCACTTTTTGGGCAAAAAAATGTAAATAACTTTACAGTACATTGTATTTATAAAAGACCTGTCCTCAAATTAAGTGTTTGCTAAAATGTGAATATAAATGGATATTTTCTGTAGGCAAATATGTTCTAAGTACAAGGAACATACATTTTATTTCTGTTTGCGCATAATATAAATGTAAAATCCTCTTCGTATGGTACATTACATGGCATGACACAATCGCCTGTGTGATTTAATGTTATGTACAGTTTTTGATGATCATTCATTTTATAAAATGTATCATATAAATGCTATTTTTTTATTTAAAATGTTATTTATTTGCGGTCTGTTTCAGCACTGGCTTGTTTAACCGTGATTTCACCTTCCACTCTTCTGTTTTTCATGTGCCACTTTTGTACATAGATTTTTCACAAAGCAATTGGACTGTCTTGTCCAAATCATTCACAATATGCCAAGTTGTTTAGTTTTAGAAATTGTGTGTCTTGCATTAAGCATCTCCTAACAAACATCAGATTGTCACAGTGTGTCAGTAATGGAGACCTCACAGACGTTTTTACAACATGCCACCAAAACCAAAACGTTTCAACCGCTACGATTCTTAGAGATGCTGGATGAAATATAGTTTTTTTCCTGATCAATTATAATCATAGAAAAGAATGTACTGATGGTTTCCTGTGACATTCTGTTGACATTTTATTCATGAACAAAAACATCTGCTTGTGTGCAGATGTAAGATTGTGCATAACATTTCATCTTTGTTTATTGTCTAGTTCTGTGTGTGAGGCCAGCTGCTATGGGCTGTTGTGGCTTTACTAAGTTAATGTTTTTGGGTCCAATAAAAAATGTCCCTTAGTTTGTATAAATGAAAAACATACAATGGCAGTATACACCTAAATAAACAACTTATATATTAAAAAATAATAAATAAATTTTTACGTTTTATTTATTTTGCACGATGTATTTAATTTAACAATATAGACTCATTCTGAAAATGTAGCCCTATAAACATTTCTGGAGACCGCAAATTATGTAGCCAGAAGTACGTATGGCTGCATTTTATTTTTAAAATGAATGCTACGATGCCGTATGATGCCATTCCTTTTAGCTCTTACCAGCAGAACTCTGTATGGCTGGCGTACCCGCTGTTACCAATTTGTCCATTAGCTCGTCATGTATGCAGTGAACTTGAGACACAAAGATAACAATGTTCAAATCTGAAGAACGGTTCCAAAAAGGAGGTAAGACAAAAACAGAAGCCAAAAAATAAAACAAGTAATGCCTAGTTCACACTAGAGGATTTTAAGCCTGATTTGAGCCCGATTTGGAAGTTAACGAGCTCGCCGACAGATCGGGCTGTGATCGGGAAGAAATCTGCGGGTGCTCGGTGCTCGCCGCTCTTTATGTGTGAACTAATGAACAACGCATCAACGAGGCTCGCTGACGCGTCGCCGACACCTCGCAGACGGAAATCCAACATTTAGCATGCTAAATATTCCAGAGCAGTCGGCCGACTCAACCCCACGTGTGGTCAGATGTAGTGACAAGCTGCAGCCAATGAGAGAGCATATCAGCATGAGCTGAATGCCTGTGTGTTAAGGAGCCCAGCAGAAACATCTGTAATTGGTCAGAATGGGCATCGGTGCACTGGCTTCATTCTGTGTTAACACAGACATGAGAGTAGGCTATATTAACAGTGGAACTAGAATTCTATAACTATTAGAATTACCATACTGCTCATTCTGACCGTTCTCATATAAAACGCCATATTGTCACAACATATTTACATTCATAGCTATTATTGAGATATTAAAATTAAGCTTTGAATGTCTGGCATCATATTTAATGGCACCATTACCCTAAAAATATAATCTTTTTTTTTGGTAATACAGCCTATAAATATGTAGTTAAGATACTAGAACACTTAAAGGTCTTGGCTTTCATTTTCACTTTCAAACAGGAGCTATTCGGCACAGAATATGCTGTTTTGAAAGATATCTGAAGTAAATTGATGTTTTTGCCATCAGAAAGTTTTGTTTATGTTAGCAAGAAGTTGCAAGGCAAGAAAATGTACACATATTTAAAGTCACAGCGAAAAGTATCAGACATGCATGCAGTCATTTTAACCAATATGGTAATTTAAGGCAGAAATGCTCAGTTCTTTACTGTTTTGTTATAAAAAAATGACAATGTCAGAAAGAAATACACTGATAGTTAGAATATGGCAGGGTGTTATTTGTTAGTTTTATTTCAAATAGATATAAACTCTAGACTCTAACTCTAAAAGATATAGACTCCTCCCTCAAAATTTCATTGGCTGTGGTTTGGTAGCTTGAATGAGCTACCAAATGAGTTGGGGAATGAGTTGTTTTCAGATCATGTAGTGTGTGACATCCCCTCTTGTGGATCATTCACAGAGTGTTGCGTAGTGTGAACACCACAGAGATTAAAAGACACAAAGTCAAGTCATGTAGTGTGAACGGCACAGCGATCTGCTGATGTTTAAAATCCTGTAGTGTGAACTAGGCTTAAATAACAGGGTGAGAATGTGGTAAAATCTGAAAATGTGATTAAAAAAAAAAAAAAGTTAGGCGAGGGCTTTTCTTTTTTTCAATTACTTTTTGAAACTATCAGTGCTTTTGAAAACACTATGGGCCCTATCATACACCCGGCACAGTGGGGCCCAAGGCGTGGCGCAGTAGTCTTTTTTTCGTAGTTTCAGCTTGGCGCAAGAGTCGTTTTGAGGCATTGCGCTCCGCTGTTTAAATAGCAAATGCATTAGCGCTCATTTTTGCGCCCATAGGCGTTCTGGTCTAAAAAGGAAGGCGTTCTGAGGCGGACCGCTGGCGCGTTGCTATTTTAGGAATCTATAATAGATTTTTCATTAGACCAAAACAAACCCGGTCTAAACTCCGGCGCAGAGTTGCGCCTCGCTTACGCACTGCTTAATACGCACAAGAGAGCAATAGGCAAATATCTTTACATATGTAAAAATGTAAATATTAAGGATATATATAGGATATAATAAGAATAGACATAGAATATAAATATAAAGGATTAAAATATTACAAAACATATTATTTTCTAGCCTATATAAATATGAAAAACCACTGCTTTTATGTCTTCTTCATCTCGGGAGGCTTTTTCAGTTCATTCATAACAATTGGCTTTTGTATAATGTTATTATTATTAGTAATATTATTTATTATATCCATATTTATATTTGTTTTATTAAAAACAAGCTTAGATTTGCCCACCTGTCAGGTTTTAGACCATATGGGGCACATCATGTGTTTTAGGATATAACTCAGGTTTTTGAGCACATTTTGCTATTATTAGTCATTTATTCGTTTGCTGGAAATTAGAACTGAATTTAGAAATAGTTTTAAAACGAATATTTGCGCTTAACAAACAAAAGTATTTATTTATAGACTAAATTATTTATAGCGTAAAGGTTTCCCTGTCCAAGAGCGCAAGTGAAAGTGATCCATTATCTCTCATTCTCACGCAGTAGATGCTCTGTTTAACAGTTTTCTGTTAAAAAAACTGTTAACTGTTTGCTTGTGAAATGCTCATTTTTTTCCACTTAGACTTACTTTGCGTCCTGTAAATAGCGAATACGCTCTTGGCGCGACGCAGCTGGGTCTTAAAGGGAATGGAAGATGAGACTCTAATTGGTTTATTCTCAAAACACACCTATAACTCATTAAGAAAATAAACTCAACCCTTTTAGACCATGCGTCCTGGCGCAAGGCAGATTTCCCGTCCCTAAATTAGCAAAAACGCGTCCTGACACGCCCTGAAAGTGTTTGCGCCATGCGTTTTGCGCTCTGCGTATGGACCGTCAAAATAGAGCCCTATGGGTTAAAGAACGTAGTAGGGTGGGTCAGTTGATTGGTCAGTCGACAGCGGCCTTTGGTGGATTTACGCGAGAACAGCATACGAAATTTGACATCTCAAAATGCGTACACAGCGGCCTCTGATAGATTTGCGAAAATGTTCTCCAAAAATGTATATATCGGTACATTTTCTGATTGAGCCTGAGTTGTAATTTAAATTCAAAAAAACATTTTTTTTCATCTCATGAGGAAGCGTAACTATTTTACGATTTATCAGTTTAGTGGCTAAGAGTTCAGTCAAAAGTACGAATTTTAAAAGAAGGCATGGTCCCAAACCCCACCCCTAAACTCAACCGTCATTAGGAGATTGTATTAAAATGTACGAATTAGTTTTTACAAATTCCAATTCACACAAAACAACCTGTAAATCAAAAAGTTAAAAATTGGCGTGAGATAGCATTGGTTTTATTGGATTTTTCAGGTCAATAAAGCTGTAAGGGTACGACGTAGTAGCGCTGTAGGTAGTGCTGTCACCTCACAGCAAGAAGGTCACTGGTTCGAGCCTGGGCTGGGTCAGTTGGCATTTCTGTGTGGAGTTTGCATGTTCTCCCAGTGTTCACATGGGTTTCCTCCGGGTGCTCTGGTTTCCCCCACAGTCCAAAGACATGCGGTATAGGTGAATTGAGTACGCTAAATTGTCCGTAGTGTATGTGTGTGCGGATGTTTCCCAGAGATAGGTTGCGGCCGGAAAGGCATCCTCTGCGTAAAAATGTGCTGGATAAGTTGGTGGTTCATTCCGCTGTGGTGACTCTGGATTAATAAAGGGATTAAGCCGAAAAGAAAATGAATGAATGATAAAGCTGTAAGGACAGATTAATTCTAACAAATATGTTATAAAAATTCAAATTTGTTATATACAGTTGAGTTGAAGTCAGAATTATTAGCCCTATTTGAATTTTTTTTTTCTTATTTAAATATTTCATAAATTATGTTTAACAGTGCAACGAAGTTTTCACAATGTGTCTGATAATATTTTTTTTCTTCTGGAGAAAGTCTTATTTGTTTTATTTTGACTAGAATAAAAGCTGTTATTAAGTTTTTTAAAAGCATTTTAAGGTCAAAATTATTAGCCCCTTTAACCTATACATTTTAGAAGTGTCTTAAAAAAATATCTACAGAAATAATATGTACTTTCATCATGGCACAGATAAAATAAATTACTTTTAGAAATGAGTTATTAAAAGTATCCTGTAGAAATGTGTTGAAAAAAATCTCTCTGTTAAACAGAAATTAGGGAAAAAATGAACAAGGGGGAGGGGGTGGCTAATAATTTTGACCAACTGTACAATAAAGATAGATTTTTTTCTTAAATAAATGTATTAGTAAAACTGTTTAATAACTAAATAGCATTCTGTGATTAAATTAAATTGATTAATTTACTCACCCTCAGGTCATCCATATTTTTTAGCTAAAACTGTTGTCCCTGGTGATTTATAAAAACCTAGTCAATGGCTACCAGCACTTTAAGAGTCAAAAGCACATTATTTTCTATTTCAATTTTATGTGTCTTTTAGATATGCACATAAAAAATGGTAGATGGAAATGCCAAGACGCGCATAAAAAACATATGCACATAACTGAGCAGGATAAACCTTTTATTCGATAGGAAAAAATGCACATGAACTACGATGGAAACACTTTCACCAAACAAATTCCACATGCACATTAAACAAATTCATGTGATTTTGTTATAAGAGATCATGTGGTGATAAAAATGAACAAAAAAGCAGGCTGACTAAATTGTAAAACATCTGAAATGTTGTTTTGGTCATTCTAAAACTCCTTAACCATTTCAGTATTAGTGAGAAACTAATGATTTTGTTCTCTTTGACTCTTTGGATGAAAACATAGCTTTTTTTCCATTTAATGTTTTGCACATAAATGTAATTAGCATCTTTGGATAGAACCATAGCTATTAATAAAAATGACAATATATTGTGGTCGTATGAAAGGTGTCATAGAATGCATTAGTACAATATTTTAAACTGTTCACTTAGATATACATAGAAGGTATTAGGCTTAGGTAATTGCAAACATTCTCCAGATAGTTTTACAGGTCAATTTCCTACCTTGGAAATGGGCCCTATATGAGATGGTTGGTTTTGATCATGTTTGTAAGGATCTTATAAAATGAATCAGCTCTGCAGGAAATAATATTAACACCTGCATAAACAGATAACTTTTGTAATTATTGACATCCTTTTACTCCAGAAAAATCACAGCAAGAGCTGAGTGATATTACACAATGCATAAATGTGCATTAAACACTTATGCTCTGCAATTTATGTGTATTTGTTGCCTCGTTACAAACATGCTGCAATTTTCACAATATACACATTAAACAAGAGATACTATTAAACAGACCTCATGCCTTTTTGGGGTGGCGCTGAATAAATGTATAATCAGTCTTTCCTGAGTTTTGCATTCTAATGTGATCATGCATGGCTGCTGATCATTCACAAAATTGCTCCTTTACTGTTTCTTTAAACCAGTACAGATCAAGATTATTATAGTTAACTAAAACGACCGAAAAAAAAAACTGAACTGAACTGTATTGTGTACATATAAAACTAACTGAAACTAAGTAAAATTATAGCAAAAAAATCCCTTGTTTTCATCTTTGTAAATGTATTTAATACAGACTCTATGCCTTTTAAAAGTAAATCTTTTTACTTCACGCTGCCAGGTGTTTGACCTGTGCAGCACCTTGGAGTCTGTAATCCTGCTGCCATTTGTCAGCAAAATGTGACAAAAACAGCGACCAGAGAAGATAGTCATTCATTCATTAATTTTCTTTTCGGCTTAGTCCCTTTATTAATCCGGGGTCGCCACAGGGGAATGAACTGCCAACTTATCCAGCATGTTTTTACGCAGCGGATGACCTTTTAGCTACAACCCATCTCTGGGAAACATCCACACACACATTTTCACACTTTGGACAATTTAGCCTACACAATTCACTTGTACCGCATGTCTGTGGACTGTGGGAGAAACTGGAGCACCCAGAGGAAACACACACTAACACAGGGAGAACATGCAAACTCCACACAGAAACACCAACTGACAGAACTGAGGCTCTAACCAGCGACCTTTTTGCTGTGAGGCGACAGTCGACTACTGCGCCACTGCGTTGCCCTGAAAAGATACTTTAAAGTACTAATTAAACACAATGTGCTAATTAATCGTTTTTATTTCTGTTGTAATGATTGCAATTTCTAACAAATCCTTTTTTTTTTTTACCGGATCTTCTAAGTAAAACAGTTGAACTAATTTAAAAATCGAAGTGAATCATTTGAAATGATTCACGTCTACAGTAAAATTAAGCACTTATCCACAAACTATTCACTTTTTAATATGCCCGATACCCTCCTCTGTCACGAAATAAACCAAAAGTTATTCAGCTATTAGAATAGTAAGCACAGTTAACAGATTTGACAAGCAGTGAACCGATAATGCGCATGCGTGATTCGGTGAACCGAACACACAAACAGTACATGACAGCCTGCTGTGACTGAAGCAAACTTGAACAACTGCAGTGCAGGTAAAACAAGGGCTTAAATGAGAGGATCTGATGAAACGTAAGTTAATTTTTATAACAGAAAGTCATAATGGAATTTAAATAAGTGCTTCAGTTGGGCTGCAAAATGTATCCAAAGAAACTTTTTAGATCATGGGGATGTTTTAACTGACTGAAATTATGATTACTGACTACATATTTTGATATGTTGAATCCAAACTTGGAAAGATCAACACAAAAGATCCGTTCACAAAAGATCACAAAAGTTCGCAATTAAGACGCAAATCTCCCATCACTACTGTATGTTTAACCTCAGAAGCAGCCTTGCACACATATTGTACTTGTGCAGTAAGTGATCAGCCACAATGCTAGCCTGTTAGCATACATTTCTGAAACAACGTCCCTCCCCTGCCGTCCAGAGCCATGCTTCCTGAAAACACGAGCGTGTGCACCTTAAAGATGACAGTACCCTCTCTCATGTGTTGAGCTAAAGCTTGGCCAATGGTGTGCAGGAATCACACTCATAATTACACAAATTTCTAAGCTATACTTACATGCTAATTCTGACCGAATATTCAGAGTAGCGGTAAACAAAATAGGGAGCACATCACAGGTTGTTATTGTTCAGAAATGACCCAATGTGAATTGAAACCATCTTCAGCTCAGTGAAGCCAGCTAGGCAGAATAGAGATATTTACCGATGTTCTGTTGTTAAACTAAATAAAAATCTACATTATCGATGCTGTTAAAGGCTCTTATAAAACTGAAAATAATCACATCAATCTTTCACCGGGAGATTTCAGTGGCTGAACAACACTTCAGTGCATAAAACCCATTCATAACAACCCAATCTACAACAGCTCTGCTTGACAAAAACATAGCATTTTTCATAGCATGTTTTAAAACATAGCATTATCTGTCTAAATACTCTAAATACTTCTCTCTCTCTCTCTCTCTCTCTCTCTCTCTCTTTCTCTCTCTCTCTCTCTCTCTCTCTCTCTCCCTCTTGTGAGCGCGCAGCATGTGTATGCACAAAAGACAGAGCTGCATACAAACAGTTGCACAGTAGCTCATTTCTGCATTTGCTGACAGAGAGTTTGGGCTACTTATCTAAATTATGGCAGATGCTGGCCCAACACTATTTTAATTGGATGAACTTTTTTTAGTCTTATGCCTTACCCAGAATATAAAAATACATAAAAATACATTTAGATCCTTTACTTTAATCAATACTTTTGGAATGTGAAGAAAATTTCAACCAGCACAACAAAAAAATTTCTGAAAACAATCACCTACTGCACCTTTAAGGCTGCTGTCACGTGGGTTGTTGTATTTGAATTTGAGGATGGGTAGATGGTTGTGTTTCTTGTGTCGTAGCCCATTTTTGGTTATGTTTTTATTGTACAATATTTATTCTGAAGATTTCAAATCATGAACCTAACAAACATCCTAATTTACAAAAATAAAACAACAAATAAAATCTAAAACTCATAATATCATACAATATCATAACATACTCATAACTAATAAAAACTAAGCAATTTCAAAATATAGAAACTAATAAAAATCAGTAAATATATCTCTTAAAACTAATTAAAACTTACTGAAGTTAAACACGAAAAAGTCAAAACGAAATAAAAATAAAATTAATGAAAAATCCTAAACTATTATAATCTTGGTACCAATTTCAAAATAATGATAACAGTACATTATTTTTCTCTAGATATTTTCAAGACATTTTTATACAACTTAAAGTGAAATTTAAAGGCTTAACTAGGTTAATTAGGTTAACTTTTTGTTATTATTAAAACTGCTTTTATTCTAGCCGAAATAAAGCAAACAAGACTTTCACCAGAATAAACAAAATATTAGCAGACATACTGTGTCCTTGCTCTGTTCAACATCATTTGGGAAATATTTAAAAAAGAAAAAGAAATTTAAAGAGGGTCTGTTGGAATCTTATTTAGAAATCACTATTGGTACTTCTTAGCTTGTTTTATACTTACTATAATTATACTATATTTTATAGTATAGTTACTATAGTTTACTTTACTTAATATACGTAAGCTAAGAAAAACTTAAAAATAAGGGGGAAAATATCATCGCTGTAATCTCACTAGCAAATTGTGGTCAATCAAATGCAGCCTGTGCATCCGAAGGTTCCCATGTTGATCATCAGAGTCTGTTTTGTTCTGAATGCCCAGAATTGTACACTCATTTGATTTATGATGAGAACAAGGAAGCAATGGTGTTTGACACTCACTATATAACATTTCCATATACTGAGCTCTTTTTATTCAGCTATGCCTAAGTATATCCACATTTTCATTCTTTGGCACCTAACTTCCCCTTTTAACTGGATCCAGTTATATTAACATATCTGAGAAAAACACCACACCTGTAGTCATTTGCATAAACTTATCAACCATGTGCCAATGTTTTACGTACAGGAAGTTGACTATAATATATTGATTAGATCTACAGAGCTCAATCACAGTCATCTTGCAGCTGCCTGTACGCAGCATGATGCTTATTTTCATCCATGCGCTGGTGCACAAGTGGATCATTTTAAAAACAAGGCCAACGTAATTGCTTTTTAGGCATAAAGGGAATTTTTGATCCCCTTGTGCAATGTTTCACAGACAATTAAGCATGTTGTCTTGATGATCGACAGCCACTATGGCAGAAGCTTTTTCCATTTGTTCCAGAAGCAGCTGACTGGAGCAATTTCATAACAAGTCTCCGCGGCGCTCAGATGCATCTGCAAGCTTTTATATGATTGATAATCTTTGTTTAATGAGACATTCTTAAACGCAGTATATGATGCTGCGGTGTAGATTATAGATCTATAATATATATGCACTGCAGTGTTAATGGTGTAAACAGTACATTTACTGTGAGAAACTGAAGTGAGATGTAACAGTAAGGAATTATTTTTCCCTCTGGTGCTAACCAGAGATCACTGTATTAAAGTAAAGCAATGTTTGCAACCATTAAACATCAGTTTGCGATGTATTTATGTGAGAAACAGGTTTAAAGATGGCAAATGTACTGTAGAACAGAGTCTGATGTGATTTGAGAAATAGTTGTTTTACACCTTAATGGAGTCAAGTGATGTGCAAGTGCATTATGAGACAAGATAATGAGAATGTTTACATAGACACCAATAATCCAATCCTAATATAATAAGGACAATACTCTGATTAAGAATCTACGATGTAAACAGTTTCAGTTCAGTTTCCTTTATTTATGTCATTCAACACAATAATATTGTAATGCAGAACGAAAATCCGTTGCAACAGACCCACTAAGAACATGAAAAACATCACTATACAAACACTATAAAATCCTGACATAATAAAAAAGCTTTTATAATCAGATAAATAATTTAATCAGATTAATGTCATTATCGAACTAAACAGAAATCAAATTAAGACGTGGAGTATGCCGATTTTAGTCGCATTATTGAAGTGCAATATAGACATGTAAACACCTTAATCAAACTGTTACCGTCGTGTAGGATTTTCACCACATTTTGCGACAGGATAGACTATACACATGGCAGTTTGACAATATTCTCTGCACCTACCTACCCACCTAAGTTTTTTTCCTATACAACGTGCGGTATTCAATTCCATTAAAACAACACTCTTCCAGCAGTTCATACTCGCATCCTATATCTCGTTTGGCACAGGGCATGCATAAAATGTTCCTGAATGAAAGTGAAAGTGCCAAACTGCAGTTAAAGTTGACAAATTATAAATGAAACACCTGAAATTACATGAAATTTCGGAGGAAATGTGGATAGCACAGTAACACAATGACGTAGATTGAATTATGTTCTATAATGCTGTATTCACACCAGACTCAGAAGAAGCATCAATCATGAGTGATTTACATGTTAAAGAGCCCCTATTATACATGAAATAGGGTCATATTTTGGTTGTAAGGGTCTCCAACAACAGTCTAATATGCATGCAAGGTCTTAAAATCTTAAAATCTGCATTTATATTTACCTAATTATCCCAGCGACTCCCATATGAATCGTTCAATGAATCATTTGTTCCTAAACCCCTCTTTAGCGCGAAGCTAATCTGCGCTGATTGGACTGATGACAGCCTGCTGTGATTGGTTGACACTGACAGCCTTCAGCACGAAACAGAGTGAAATGCCCAGCAGCTAATCAACAATATAAAAGTAGTCAGAGTGCATACAGGCTTCATAGTGTAAGGCGTAGATTTTGGCTGCCAGTGGGTGAATGTAAATACAGACGATGGACTTGAAAATACCAAAAACTCCAAGAACTGGCGAGGAGATCTCCTAGCCTATAACGCTCTACCTGCTCTTTTCACACACACACACACACAAATCTCCTGGGTTTCAAATCTCGCGCAACTACTTGCGCGCACAACTACTTGTGTTTCGTAGCCGCGTCATTGCGAAACACCTAATGACTCATTATCAAGACGACTCATTTGAAGCCCTAAGATACGAATAAACTGATTGATTTTGTCTTTGCCATGATGACAGTAAATATCGAAAATCAAAATATAAACTATCGAACTATCGAAATCAAAATATATAGTTTAAAGGGGCTAATAATTTTGACCTTGAAATGTTTTTAAAAATAAATAAATAAATATGACTTTTTCCAGAAGTAAAAATATTATCAGACATACTGTAAAAATTTATTTGCTCTGTTAAACATCATTTAAGAAATATTTAAAAAAGAAAAAAATATTTAAAGGGGTTAATAATTCTGTCTTCAACTGTATATATATAAAAAGAGAGACAGTTCTTCTTATAAGGGTCAATTATATATATATATATATATATATATATATATATATATATATATATATATATATATATATATATATATATATATATATATATATATAATATTATTGGCTATTTTATAAAAATTCTCCAAAATTCCTGAAATATAAATCAAAACAAAAAAAAATGTTTGCATTATTATTATTTTTGAAAGCATACTTTTCTTTTCACTGGATGAAGTTTTTGGTTTCCAAAATCAGTTTTAAGCATGGACGTTATTGTAGAACCTGTGATATTTTCAGGATTATTTCAAAAATTAAAAAAAAACATTTCTATAAAAGAAAAAAAAGAAAGAAAATTATAATATATTGTATATTAATTTTTTCTTTTGGTTTTTAATTTTTAAATTTTTTTTTTCAAATGTACGTTCAATGCATTTTTAAATTTAACTAAAATTCTTGCTGACACCAAACTTTTGAACTACATTATATAGTAGAGAATTGGGATGTGGTCAGGTCCCTTCAAATTGATTATCATAAATAAAAAGAGAGCCAGTTCTTCTGTTATGAAATTTGCTCAACCATACTATTAAGAAAGCAGATAACTTTTTTTCTTTGTCACACTGGTTAAAGTTGTGGAAACCACTTCAGACAAAACTTCTTGTGATTAGTGACCGAATTAATCTTCAAAGGGTCAATTTTGAATTAATCTAAATACAAATCAACAGTATGCATGTTCAACGTTCACGCTGCTAAACCTTGCTTCTCTTAAGTTCATTTTGATTATTAGTTGGCAAGTGTTTCTGTTTCAAGGAGAAAAGCTGGCTCCAAACCTGGAGATGTCCCATCCAACCACCAAAGACAAAGAGTCCAATTGCATTAAGTCTGGTCGGATGGTTTTGGCCACACATACCAGAGTCTGGAGCCATAGTGTTTGATAACACTGCAGTAGTAATGGAAAAATCCTTCACAGGAGCATTTGGGGGTTGATTCGATATTCCTAAGCAGAAAATTGAACTCCAGAGGACAAGCAGGTTGTTTTTCTCACATTTTCCCTGACCAGAGCACCCAAAACCACAACCTCAAACCTGGACAGGACAGCATGAGAAGTTCATTTCTGCTGGGATCTTGCCCTATTTGGGGCTGAGCTGTCAGGATAAAAACTGCACGCCATATCCTGGCCAAACACTACCGTCCCACTCAGAGACAATTACCCTTCACGCCAACATTCCTCCTCCAATCCAACAATGCTTAGGGAAGATCTGCGCGAGGACTCTGGACCGCCGCCACGGAACAAGGACGAACTTTGTGTTTGCTTCACATTTCTCCCAAAGAGAGATGAAGGGGCGAAATGTACCCGCTCGCGGCTGGATTCATACAGGTAATTCTTTCTCTGTGTGCTGAAGGATTCCGCTGATCCACGGATGAAGTACATGACATCCCCCGAGCTTTACTTTGCTTTGAAGGGATGGCAGATTGGTTTTTATAGATAATGGTCCATGTGGAGAACGAGCAGATGATTTTATAAACGGAGAGGTTCACATCTGCTGCGCATTATCCATCTACTGTGGTCAACATGTACTGGCTTGGAGATGCGTCGAGTCGGTTAACAATCAGTCATATGATGACATAGCCCACCAGGGTAAAAATTACAAAAAGAAAACAAATAACAGGACTCTGGGATGTGATTGGTTGGAGACATCACACTTTTTCGTTCAATAAGTCAATTTAATGTCATGACCAACACCATGTGCAAAATTCACTTCTATTAAATTCAGATGTCTCATTACACACTGGCTACATTTGCATGAGCCCAAATAATCTTTTTGTATGAGATCAGATTCAATCAAATTCAAAAATCCTCATGTAAACACTTTAATCGAGTCATTATGAAGATTATTGGCATTCTTTCACTCCAGAAAAACCACAGTAAGAGCTGCGTGATAGGACTTAAATTAACCTCCTAGGGCTTTGTGGCCACATACGTGGACAGATCATTTTAACTCTTAAGTGGCTATTTAAAATACTTTGAATGTTTTAGATTTTGTTACAGGCACACAGTGTCATCCTGTAACTGTTTTGCAGCATATAATGACCCAAACACTATTTTTAACTGTCTAAAATTGGCAAAATATGTTGTTTTAACTCTCTGACATAGTCAAAACATGCTCAAAATAATGATATGGTAAATATGCATTACGAAACAGTCAGGAAAATAGTGTTTTATGTCAATTTGGACCACAAGTCTACATATATGGACATATTTTTTCTCTAAAAGTACATCAGATCAAAAGATGATACTTAGATTTTATTGTAATTAGTTTCCAGTAAGCCCAAAAAGCAAAGAAAAAGAAAAAAATGCATGCAAAAAACGTCTTGGGCCTTAAGAGGTTTAAACACAGACCACATTTACACTATTAGGTTTTGATGCCCAATTCCGACTTGTTGCCTATATCTGATTTTTTGCCTGTCCGTTTACACTTTTTTTTTTATTGTGACCCATATCTGATTCATGTGTTTACATTTTTCATACAATTTACGACGTCACGTATGCGTAAAGGTAGGTTTTAGCATCTGCGCCGCACTAGCCACAACGGAAGAAACTCTTGCTTTTAGCTCTGCGAAATATGCAAAGTTCATCCAACTTTAAAATGATTTTGAGGCGGAGGAGAAGAGAAAGGGCCATCATCGCAGCTTGTGCCTAAGGTTTATATATAGTGTCCTCCACCATTCAGAGGAATTTGTGGGTATGAGAGAGATCTCAGATCTGATTGGAGCAAATTGTGGTGGGCTTTAAAGCAGTGGATCCAATATTTCAGGATATGCAGACACACACTTTTCCTTTTACATCACAGTGGAGAAGTACCACATTGACATTTAAGTTTACATTATAGTCACATTGTCATGATTTATATCTGATTTACTTCCACATATGAATAAGGCCTGAAACCGATCTCTGAATATCCGAATGCATGAGTTTTTTTTGTGTTTACACAGTCATATAACAGATTCGATCTGTGTCACACATGAGTAAAAAATCAGAACTGGGTCACATTTAACTGGCAGTGTAAATGGGGTCTTATACACCCCAGTTTACGTGTGTTTGTTACCTCATTACAAACCTGCTGCACAATTTCACAATATACACATTAAACTAAATATATACATACAATCAGGGATTTACATTGACACCCGCCAAATGTGGGTAGATTTGGCAGGTGGCGGGTAAGACAGGCACTCCCACTAGCCACTTTGGCTGGTTAAAAAAATAATTTTTGCAGATAATAATTCTTACAAGCTGGGTTTGACAATAAAGATGGTAAAATATGCATGCAAAGGCGATCTTAGAATTGAGAAGCAACTGACAGAAATAATTGCATTCGCAACTTCGCGTGAGCAAAGTTGCTGAATACCGAATGAGAGTATAATCACTCACACTAACAGCTGAGGTGATACACGCTGTTTATAATGCGTACGCGCACCTGGTTCCTTTTGTGAAGCAACTGTGTCTAGAAACACAACTGATACGATCAGTTCTCTTTTAAATAGACTAGACAAAATGTGATGATGCTCCCAGTCTTGCTGCTTTCAAGAGCTCCAGAGTTGACTTATTGTAAGCAGTGCCAGTTGCTTTTGCTTTAACCATTCTTTACACAGATTATTTATGGGTCTAACATTACCCGTGTGTGTGTTAATCATCCTTTCATTATCACATGGTATGTTTTTATCTGCTTTAATGAGAGATTTACCTAGTTATGTGTAGTTAACTGGTGATCTGGGACCTTTAGTCAGGACAGATTTCTGTGCATATGTTTTTTTTTATAAAAAGTATAGTATACAGCTATATTTTGCTTGTTTTGACACATTTAAAATTTGTGGCAAAGAAATAATTAATTGTTTATGTTTGGTGCGGTCAGAGATAAATTTAGTAAATCCTTAGTTTTGAGTATTTTTTGTTTTTGAAAGATGTCTTATAGATGTCTTATAGATGTCTAAACATAGTAGTCTTGGCTAAAACAAGGCTAAATTTTTGCTGTCAGTAAAAATCTAATAGATGTATAAAAATAGGCCAAAACTAGACGAATATCAAATAAACAGAAATGAATGACTAAACATATAAAGTCTGTCTAATCTGTCTATTTGACGACTAGTCTAGTTTTGGACTATTCTTAGATGTCTATTAGATTTTCACTGACAGCCCAAGTTTAGCCTTGTTTTAGCCAAGCTGTCTACGTTTAGATGTCTGTAAGACATCTATTAAACACAAAATTGTTTGCTGGTTGTAAAAGCTTAAATCCTGCTACTTTCTCAATTGCATTAAGGAATATCTGGGGCACAAGCACAGTGCATTGTTGACGTGCATGGTAAAGCATGTAAAATGCAGCCTATATATTTTCATTAGGCTGCTAAATGAAGCACTTTATTTTATAAATGCAAAGATAATAAAAATAGAAAAAAGACAGATAAATAAAATTTTATTCATTAGAACTGAGAATTAATACATGGAAGGATTGAGCACTGGGGAAAATACATGTAGTAATATACACACACTCTTTTATGACGTATCCCATAAGGGATGCACATTTGAGTGTTGCATTCACTTTAGGTTGCCATATAAGGAGTTGATTCATCATGTTAAAGGTGCTATATGATAAAATTCAACAAGTCAATTAATTAGCACACAACGGTAGATTTACTAAAAGTTAATTCATCAAATTCTCTCAGAATAAACAAATGTAAATTGCTGTTTACCTGAAAAATATTGTAAATGTTTATACCTATAGTATATTATCTGATGTAGATAAAGTACATTGTCTATTTGGGTTTAATAGTTAATATTACATCTTCATAAATATAAAAGTGTATTTAAAAAAATATTATGCTATGCTAGTACTGATGTGTATTTAAATGTTTTGAAACCTAAAATAAACTTTCCTTGTTTGAAAAAACTGATAAATTGATTCATGGCAAGCATCACATGTTTTTCTCTCGCTCAATGCAAGTCATGGCGGGTAAGCAGATTTGAATTTAGCAGTTGATCACGTGACACATTGATTGCTCTAATCACACCTGTGTGATGGTATAATACAATTTCATGGCAATTTTTGTTATTTTTTGATTTACATGACTGCACATAATTTTCATATAATGACCATGAGTGTAATCTTTGTGTGTTTTTATGCAACCTTGTTTGCATTTGAAAATTGAAGCAGAATAAACATTAAAGACAAACTTAATCATGCACTAACAGCAAACTGTATATCAGAGTTTAAACTGACAAGGCTTCAAAACGCATGAAGAAAATAAACTTTCTTGATGATGAAGAACTGCAATTTCACGTGAGTGTGACGGGCACAATAACACCAAACAGATGTTTGATTGTGGCCAGAACCTCTGAGGCTCCGCCCTTTTTTGGAATGGAGGCTGAAGGCACCTGTTGACTTCAATTTAAAGAGACAAGAAAAGAGCAAAAAGGCATTTACAGTTTGGTATAAGTAATGATCTGTGGGGAATTTTGAGCTGAAACTTCAAAGATACCTGGGTGCTAGGGGTGAGCGATATGACCAAATATCTGTCATGCTTTGAGTAATCTTTGAGTAATTTTCTGTCTTGGTTTGAGTAATTGAGTATTTCACGGTAAAATACAGTTGAAGTCAGAACTATTTGCCCTCCTGAAATATTAGCCCTCCTGTACATTTTTCCCCGATTTCTGTTTAACACAGAGACATTTCTAAACAATAGTTTAAAAATTCATTTCTAATAACTGATTTATTTTATCTTTGCCATGATGACAGTGTAAATAGACAAGTAATTGTATAACAATGGTTTGTTCTGTGTAGGGGATAATAATATTGACCTTAACATGTTTTGTAAGAAAAAAATATTACAGGAAATGCCGTGAAAAAAATCCTTGCTCTGTTAAACATAATTTAGAAAACTTTTTTTAAAATATTAATATTAGTGATTACCTGTATATCAATATAGCTAAGGGATAGTTTACACAAAAATCAACATTCTATCATAATTTACTCATCCGCCACTTGTTCCAAACCTGTTTTGGGTTATTTCTTCTGTTGAGCACAAAGTAGGATATGCTGAAGAATGTTTGAAAAAATACGCACTGATTTTACTAGTATTTTTTGTTTCTTCTATGGATTTTAATGGCTAATGGTTTTTAGCATCCTTTAATTATTTAGTTTTGGTTTTAAAAGAAGAGTGGCAGTGGCGCAGTAGCCCACATGGAAGGAACCTATATAAAAATATATGTACATAGAGGAAAACGGCCAATTTTATATATGTCACGGCCAATTTTATGTCACATAACATATATGTTTATAGTTCTTTTCGTGTGGGAGGTAGTGCTGTCGCCTCACAGCAAGTAGGTTGCTGGTTCAAGCCTCGGCTGGGTCAGTTGGCATTTCTGTGTGGAGTTTGCATGTCCTCCCTGTGTTCACGTGGGTTTCCTCCAGGTGCTCTGGTTTCTGGGTAAGCTAAATTTGTTAACTTAGTTAACTAGTTAACTGGTAAGTTGTTGTAATTAAGAACTGTATGTTGATAGTACTTAATAATTCAAGTGTAATGGACATGGTTTAAGTTTAGTGAACATATACACTGAAGTTGTCTCTTATTCACACACACTCACACAATTTGGGCAATTTTGTTTATCCAATTTATTTATACAGCACGTCTTTGGGGGAAAGCTGGGATTCGAAACAGCAACCTACTTCCTGTAAGGTTACAGTGCATTTCGCATGGCGACAGTAGGTCGCAATGTCAGTTGCCGTTTCTGTGTGGAGTTTGCATGTTCTCCCCGTGTTTGTGTGGGTTTCCTTTGTGCGCTCCGGTTTCTCCCACAGTCCAAAGACGTGGTATAGGTGAATTGAATAAAATAAACTAGCTGTGTGTGTGTGTGTGTGTGTGTGTGTGTGTGTGTGTGTGTGTGTGTGTGTGTGTGTGTGTGTGTGTGTGTGTGTGTGTGTGTGTGTGTGTGAGATTGTTTCCCCATGTTGCGTTGCAGCTTGAAAGGCATCCGCTGCGTAAAACATATGCTGGTTAAGTTGGCAGTTCATTTCGCTGTGGAGACCCAAGATTAATAAAGGTACTTAGTGGAAGGAATATTAAATAAATGAGGTAAGAATGATTTTTTAAAATAATTTTTGCACTTTGTTGTTTTATGATTTTTTTTGCTGACACACTGTAATACATAAATTACATAAATTACATTTCTATTTTCTCATTCGTTCAATCATTTTCTTGTCGGCTTAGTCCCTTTATTAATCCGTGATCGCCACAGCAGGATGAACCGCCAACTTATCCAGCAAGTTTTTACACAGCGGATGCCCTTCCACCCGCAACCCATCTCTGGGAAACATACACACAGACACTCATACACTACGGACAATTTAGCCTACGCAATTCACCTGTACCACATGTCTTTGGACTGTGGGGGAAACCAGAGCACCCAGAGGAAACCCACACGAACGCAAGAGAACATGCAAACTCCACACAGAAACACCAACTGATCCAAGGATCGAACCAGCGACCTTCTTGCTGTGAGGCAAACGTGCTATCCACTGCGCCACTGCGTCGCCTATTTTCTATGTTAAGTAAACAGAAACATCAAGTTTTCAGTTTGTTGCACTCATGCAAGATACTTCTCCTAACTTAAAATACCCAAGTTACCAAGCTCATACATTTTAATAGCAATTAACTTATTTTATATTTATTTATCCCAACTTTAAATACTTAGTCACCCAGCTCATACATTTTGATAACATTTTTTAATTAACAACTACATCTTGAGTTTCACAAATAAAATTAGCCTGTAAACCCCATTAATGTATCAAAATACATCTGTAATTTAAAAATAACAGGCAATACCATTTTTACATTCATTTTTAAACAAAAAATGTCCAACAATAACTTCAATTTTGCTTCTTATGCAATTAAAAATGTCTTAAAACATTAAAAACAATAGACAGTAGGAGATTTAAAATAAACACTATTCTAAAATGAATAAGGAATGTCCAAAATCCTAATACAAGACGATCAAACATAAGAGCTTCAAGAAAAAAAAAACTGTTAATAAATAATAATATATTAATAATAAGTATAAAACTTACAGTCTTGACACATTCCTGTAATCATTGATTTTTACAGTATTTGTTTTCCTAAAGCCAATGGTTACCGATTTTCAGCTTTTCTCAAAATAACTTTTGTGTTCAACAGAAGAAAGAAATTTAAACAGGTTTGGAACAAGTGAAGACTGAGAAAATGACAGAATTTTACACTTTGGGCATACTATAACTATTCATACAATATGCACCCCTACCAATTAAAGGTACATACATGTTTTGAAGTTACTACCCCAGTGACAGTTTTTACTGAGTCAAAAAAGAAGCTCTGCATCAACTCATTCTATAAGGTTTGTATGCTAGGAGACTTTCTATTTTCTATCATCGATGCCAATGCCAAGCAAAACTTTTTGCAAATATTCTAAGGTTTTTCCAAGTCCTTTACTATATATCATGTGAAGAGCATACATAAACCCAAAGTAGAAAAGAAAGGCCTGGAAGTGTGCTGTGGGTGGTGTACATTTTATTCTCCAGGACAACAAAGACCCTCAGTGAATGCAGGGCCAATAGAGCATCCTCTGTCAGCACTTCAGGATTATCAATCTAAAAATATAATTCAAGGATTTTAATGTTAGGACATTATCAATATGACTGAGCCAATATTACATGATTCATCAATCGTAAAAACAATGAATTAAGGCTTACCAGGGTGGTACAAAAGAACCCAAAGTCACACATTACGCAGCAAGACCGAAATACCTCTGATAACAGTAACTGCAAAGATGAAAATCAAGAAAGAAAAAAATGTAATTAAACTCTAGTTATATTTTAATGAATACTTTAGCACATGATCCCAAACATACCTGCTCATCATCAACTTTCAAAAGATTAGCCAGGGTAACTGCTGTATGGACAGTCTTGGATGGTGTTTGCCTTAAAATTGTCATCAAACGAAATAGGTGGTGTCCAGTTGTGCATAGAATTTGTGGGAAGAATTCTCATTTGTAACATGTTGGTACCCTGCAAACAGCAAAAAAACATAAAAAATTTAAACAAAAAAAGAGAATTTCATAAAACAAAATCACAACACAAAACAATCAATTAATATTATTTATTTTATTTATTTATTTATTTAATTTTTACCTCAAATAAAAATCAGGTGTTAATAAGATCAAATGTTGAAATCAGGGTACAGCTGAAGTTTCAATTTTCTTGTTTCAAAACAAGCTGTATCATTATAAAGCATACTGAAATTTTTTAACTGGTTATGCCAGGTATAGTCAAAATGAGTATTTTACCCACATTTTACATGCCTCCATTTTGTGCAACTGGCCCGGAATCAGAATTCAGAGGCCCCTAGGCACAATGTCTTGTAAGCCCCCTACTTGGTCGCACCCCTATTGTTATATTAAAAAATAAGAATAACATAGTATTTTTAAAATAAAATTAATCTATAATGTATTGCCTGCATTTTTAAGTAAATGATATACAGTAAATATATTTCTAGCCTACAGATATTTAACTCATTTTTAAAGCAATTAAAACAAATTCTTATACAATTAGTGAAAATGAATGGATTTTAATATACTTGTTCAAGTTCACTGAAGCGATAAAAAAAATTATATTTAAGGGTGTTTTTAATGTGTAACTTCTACACACTTGTAATGCATATGATTCGGATATAACACCTCCCCAATCCAGTTCGAATCTGAGTCTTCTATAATACACACACTTATTAATGAATCCTACTTGTCTTCCTTGTGATGATGAGTAGGCAAAATCTGATATGTAGTCGGGGGAAAAAAAGAAAAATTAGTTCATCCGATGCTGTATTCGAACCAGGTTCATGATCGAATGCATCTAAAGTGGCTATGCCACTTATGCTGCTGTGTGTCATCTTCTTTAGTTACGTGTATGTTCTCTCTGTCAATAAAACAGTGATGGGCGCAAATCACTCAATTAGCTTATTCAAATAAGGTGAGATATTTGCATTTAGCCTAAATAGATTTTGAATAGAGCCTGATTTTGTAGTGACAAAATCAGCATTTCCCCCCCTCGCAGGGGACCCAAGTACGCACGGGCTCTTGGGCCTCTGCCCATAATGCCCATTGGTTAATCCAGCCCTGAGTACAGTTTTTTTTTTTTTATTATTGTGTACTGTACAAATATGAATGAAAATATGGGTAAACTCTCGTCTATAGTAAGTCCGCTTGCCCACTGTGAATGCACTACACCTTATAAAATCATAAAATTACTTTAGGGTGATTTACTGTAAATATATTTCCTAAATATGTGTGTACAAATGAATACAAGTATGCGTAAAATCCCCACACCCATCCTGTCCCTCCCCAGAGGTAACATTTTTTTGAATCACTCATTCACAATGTTTTGTTGATACTAAAACGTCCAAAAATAAATAAATAAAACATTTAAATCTTATGTTGAACAAAAGAAGATAATTTGGAGCATGTTGGTTTCTGGGACCCACCAACATTCATAGTTCAATCATTTTCTGTGGAATTAAACTATCCCTTTAAGTCACATAGGTCTCAACCTCATTTTCTGGAGGGCCGCAGCTCTGCACAGTTTTGCCCCAACCCTAATTAAACACAACAGATCTAACTAATCATGATGTTCAAGACAACTATGGACTATTAAGCAGTGAGTTGGAGGTGGTTAAAGCTAAACTATGCTGAGCAGCGGCCCTCCAGGAATTGAATTTGAGACCACTGCTTTAAGTAGTGTACAATCCAGCGGACAGCTTAATTTGTGTGTGTGTGTGTGTGTGTGTGTGTGTGTGTGTGTGTGTGTGTGTGTGTGTGTGTGTGTGTGTGTGTGTGTGTGTGTGTGTGTGTGTGTGTGTGATCTAATTGTTGCTTTTCCCCTTCTATGCTGTGTGACAGATATTAATAATATAAATCACCAGTTGAGAAGCCAGTGTAGTCTATAGTAAAGGTAAAAAGAATAGACATGGGTCTGGTTTAGACACTCTTTTTGTCATCATGACTCTATAAAGATGCACCTGTGAAGATAGTTTCTTTTAGGATACTTTTATTTGGATTGTGCTGCCGCCTAGTGTACATGAGTGTTGCTTACACCAAGGAGCTCTGCTGGGCTCATCGTAGACTTTACTCCCAGCCTCGTTCATGTATTTGAGCCTCTGCGTTTGTATTATTTTCGTGAGCCAATCAATTAACAAGAATAAAACAACAGATATCCACATATTAAGAGAGCATTAATTAATTCATTCATTCATTCATTCATACATTATATGATTTTTTTTTCATTATATGAGAGGCGTGGTGGTTTGCTCTGAGTACGTCACTACAGAATGCGACATAGCGATAGGTCCGTTCAGTGGTTGCTATGACAACAAATAGACCACAGTTCCAGTCAGACTGCTAATGTTTCAGTGTTTTCAGACGGTTAGTTCCTAATATGTCTAAAAATAAGGTAAGACGACGACTTCTCATGGTTGATTGCTGTCATAAATGTTGACCGAACAAGAGCCATTTTAGCACAGTGTTTAACCTTCCGAATACATTAAAATCTATTTACGCTCTTTCATAGTTATTTTGTAGTTTGCAACTTACGTTAAACCCACGCTGAATGGGATCAGCAACTTCTGAAACTAAAAATAGATAACGTTAAAATAAATATAGATTATTATGTTTATCGTGTTTTGCCATGATAGATAGATAGATAGATAGATAGATAGATAGATAGATAGATAGATAGATAGATAGATAGATAGATATCACTGTGGCTATTAAATTAATGCAAAATGATGTTCAAACTAAAACCGTATTAATATTATTTTAACATATTTTAATATTTATTTTTTATGAATATTTACACACACCGGCCACTTTATTAGGTACACCTACTAGTGCCCCCTTGCCTTCAGAACTATGGAAGCATATGAGTAGCATAATTCAATTCAAAATGTAATATGCAAATTTCAAATTTAACCTACAAATTTCTACTAATTTATTTATTTTTTTAATTTCTTGATTTTTCCTTTTTTTTATTTTTATTTAATATTTTTCTATAACCTATAATTTGGCTGTACTAGTTTTTGGACCATTATTGTATGTTATTTTGTTAGATAAGCTCCAGATTTGGCTTCAGTACTGACTAATCTAATGTATAAGCACACATGTAATATTGTAAAGCTTCCTATTATAAATAAGAAACTGAAAGATAGATTTCCGAGGGGTGTACTTATAAATGGTGAGCACTGTATCTTATCCAATTTAATACAGATTGAATGTGTTTATCAGGGTTAAATCCAGATTTGCAGCACACAATGGCACTCTAACTTTAATAAGGTTTTGCACAATAACTTACTGTACCTCAAACAGCAGACAACTGGACATAAAGCTGCCCACAGCTCACAAAGGAAAAAAGAAGTGTAAGTCTGTTATAGATTTTGCATTCTAATACAATAAGAGTTATTCATTCATTAAGTGTTCATCTATTTTACATTGCCATTCTACAATTAATCAGATTTCTAAATTACGTACATTCTATTCATACAACATATTTTACTGGAAAATGTCATAACAAAGAAATAATTATTAATATATATTATAATATTACACTATATTAAAGATTTTATTTTATTTGGCTTTATTTTAAAGTACAATTTTTACTGTTAGTAATCATTAACTATGACTTTTTACTCAATAAATATATAATAACTGCACACAATAAATCATTTATTAAGTATTAACTCTATACTAACAGCAGTGGTGTAAAGTAACAAAATACAAATACTCAAATTACTGTAATTGAGCAGTTTTTCTCAGGAATTGTAGTTTACTAAGTAGTTTGAAAAAAAAATTACTTTTACTTTCTCTTTAGTACATGTTTAGTGGAGTATTGGTATTTTTACTCCACAACTTTCCTTCAACTTGCAGTCACTACTTTATAATTTCCAGTCTGTGGAGATTACAAAAATAAGTCTTGCGCATCCAATCAAATCGCACATAGAAAGTAAATTGCATCATACTGAACTGCCTTAAAACAGGCAGCAAACTGTTTGGAAGCATTAAAAGTGTCCAAGAAGATACTTTACACCAGTGGTCCTGGAGGGCCAATGTCCTACAGCTTACTTCAGTACACTTGCCAGAAGCTTTATAGAATACCTTGTAAAAGCTTGATTAGTTAGTTTTGAATTGTTAAATTGTAATTGGAGTTAAAATCTGCAGAACACCTGCCCTCCAAGATTAAATTTTGGTGCACCCCTACTTTACATGCAATGACCCAGAGAAATTGCATGTCGCTGATAAAAAGATGGCAAATTATGACTGAAATTGCCTTATACAATAACTAAATGCACTACAGAATGTAATACACACGCACAAATTACATATAAACACATCAACCTTTTTCCACCGTAAAACTACTTTCTACTCTTAAGTACTTTTAAAAGGGCTACTTTTTACTCCTATTTTGAGTAATATTTACAACAGATACCTGTACTTTTATTCTACTTTGACTACATTTTTTTGGCAAGTAATGGTACTTTTATTTGAGTATGATTTTTCAGTCTTTTTCCACCACTGATTAATAGACATTATTTAGCAGTTTTTAAATAGAGCTGTATGGTGTGTCGTTTATTTATAAGCATTGTATATTCATACTTTGTTAATGACTAATTTATGATTAAGTATTGCATTAATTACGAGTAGTGGGTGGTTTTTATGATTATTTAGAACAAGTAGGTAAACAATTAGTAAACTAAACATTTATACGTATTATTTCAGGCATGTAGTAATCATTAGGTCTGTATGTTAATAAATGCTTTATTAACAAAAATTCATGCAGTTTTATGACCTAATCTAAAGTGAAAACTGATTATGCTTTAACTATTTATAGTGTGTAGTTATTTTAAAGCATTACTTAAACTTCTAATTTGCTTTATTTCTCATTAGGTGTAGGGATTAGGTATGTAGAATAAGATTTTTGTGCAGAACATGTACTTTACACTACTAATAAACAGCTATTGTCATAATAACAGCAGGTAATAACCACTAGGTTATAGTGAGAATCGGTAATTAAACTAAAGTGTTATCCAGACTTTAATAAAACGTATAATTGACTCCAAACTTTTGAATGGCAATGTAAATAAACAGCATTTTTTAAAAGAGTGTTAAAAGTGTTGTATGCACTGTATGTGCATAGTTTGATGCATTTTTCTTCTCAGGGAGGCAAGGAGCTGTATACGGTACAGATGTGGCCTGACCAATACCATACAGGACGTCCTTAACCACAGACCAGGCTGGGTGGAAGTGAAAGAGTAAGTTCTGTGCTTTTTCTCATATGCTTCATTTCATCTTCATCAATCATTCATGTCCCTCCACACAGTGATGCCGAATGGGACTTCAACTGGTGTGATGTTGGATGGCTGAGAGAGAACTTTGATCACTCATACATGGAAGAACATGTACGGATATGTCACTTCCGCAACCACTACGAGGTCTGTATTACTCTCTGAAATGCAGATTGCAAGAGCAGTGATGGAGGAAAGTAATCTTGAAATGCGTATTTTTTTCAGTTGACCCGTAAGAACCTGATGGTGAAGAACTTGAAGCGGTATAGAAAAACATTAGAGCGGGAGGTTGGGCGTTTGGAAGCAGCCAAATGTGACTTTTTTCCGCGTACGTTTGAGTTGCCTAGTGAGTATCACATCTTTGTGGAGGAGTTTAAGAAAAGCCCGGGGAACACCTGGATCATGAAGCCTGTAAGTGTTTATTTTAGTGTACAAATTGAAAAAATGACATCAAATAATGTCAAAAACATGTTGATTTGATTTCAAAACCTTGACGTCTATTAGACCTCCACTCATTGATGCCCATTTAACCACCAAAATAATTTTAAAAGAAACAACTAAAAGTTTTAGTTATCTGAAATATTCAATTAGATATACACAACATAGACTCATTCTGAAAACGTAGCCATATACTGTTGAATTCAGAATTATTAGCCCCCCTTTGAATTTTTTTCTTTTTTTTAAATATTTCTCAAACGGTGTTTTGAGCAAAGAAATTTTTACAGTATGTTTGATAATATTTTTCTTCTGGAGAAAGTCTTATTTGTTTTATTTCGGCTAGAATAAAAGCAGTTTTTATTAAAAAAAAAAAACATTTTAAAGTCAAAACTATTAGCTCCTTTAAGCTATTTTTTTTCAATAGTCTACATAACAAACCATCGTTATACAATAACTTTCCTAATTACCCCAACCTGCCTAGTTAACCTAATTAACCTACAGTAGTTAAGCCTTTAAATGTACATTTTAGCTGTATAGAAGTGTCTTGAAAAATATATAATAAAATATTATTTACTGTCATCATGGCAAAGATAAAATAAATCAGAAATTAGTTATTAAAACTATTATGTTTAGATATGTGTTTAGAAAAATCTCTCCATTAAACAGAAATTGGGGGGAAAATTAAACAGCGGGCTAGTAATTCTGGGGGGCTAATAATTCTGACTTCAACTGCATACATTTGTGGAGATCACGAATTGACTCTTCGCTAAACCACACCCAAAAACCGCCACCCACCAATCATGGCTTAGCAACTGTAGCTACGCACAGGGGCTCTGTCAAGCTTTCGAGCGAGTGCATACGGATTGTGCAAATCTGATACCCAGTATCCTTACAGTTTGGACGAAATGGTGGAATTTTTTTCCTTTTCAGAACCAAAAACCCAAGAGGAGACATGCCAGCATGGATCAAGCTCTGTGAGGGGCGCTAAAGAAGCGAACTAAATTGGTTTTCATTTGATATTCCTGACACATTCAGTGATAGATGGCAATAACTCACACCTCTTACCCTAAACAGATCTAAACTTTGTTTTCTACAAAAATACAAAGCAGGTTATCTTTCACAGCTGTCCTTTTCTTTTTTTTTTGCTCGATAATATGAGCACTGCTCCTTTTAAGCCTTCGACATAGTAATACTAATAGTGAAAAGGTCATAATGACATGAGTTATTGATCCGGCAAATGCAAATTTGCGAATATGTTGCTAACTTTACTGAACTTCAAATTTTCATCTATTTCAAGCTATGAATATTTTAAATTACAAATCAACAGAACAGAACCTACTGTAGATATGATCACAAACTGAACATTTGTGATCAATACTTTACCAGCAGCTGTTTTTCATTACTTTATAAAGAGCACACAAACATACTGACAGTAATAGGTAACTTACTGTACATTGTTATGGATCAATGATGCTAATATTCGGCACAAATCCATCAGTTTCAACTTTCTGGCTGCTCTTTCTATGAATTAATTATGTAGAAGCACTGTCCATGTATGTTTCCTTGTTGGTTAGTAATGCTATATTTCATTGTACAACAATTAATCAAACAGGCTTTTTGACTAAAAATAGAGAAATTACGGTTTAATTTGTTATTATTAGATTATTTTTAAATGTCACCTCCTGCTGAGCATGAGCTAAGCTGCTGAATGGTCAGTGTATGCGGCTAGGCTAAGCTAGCTTCAATTTTGATTTAATTATTCTCTAATCGGTTGCCTATTATGTCGTTAATATACCCCTGTAATGCATACTGCAGTCCTTTTTTGTCTGGCTTTCTCAGATGTCTTACCTGTTTGCCAAAAATGACATTATATCCCTGGCAATGTCTGACACCGGCGCATACACATTGCAAAAGCTGACAAGGCACGAAAGCTTGACAGGCGTAGCAACAGTAACTAAGGAGGGCAGGGCATAGCTAAGGATCAATTATGTAGCCCAGAGGAACATATGGCTACATTTCGTGTTTAAAATGATTGCTACAAAGGGTGTCGTTCCTTTTTGCACTTACCAGCTGACCGCTTACCTCTGTGTGAACGGATTTTCTGCTGTTACGTTTGTCCAGTGGCTCGTTGCGTACGTCTGAGAATTTGAAACGCAGAAAGGAGTTGACCATGACGGGTTCGGAAAAGGTTCCAGAAAGCAGTTAAGACAAAAACAAAGGCCAAAAAATAAAACAAACAAGGAAATAAGGGTGAGAATGTGGTACAGGGTGAGAATGTGGTAAAATCTGAAAGTGTGGTAAAAATCAGGCTGCCACGAGGGCTTTTCTTTTTCTGGATTGCTTTTCAAAACAATGTCGGTTGGGTTTAGGAAAGTGGGTGGGCGCTGGTCAATCTATCCTTTTTAAAACACTATTGGTTGGGTGTAGAGAAGTGAGTCGGTAGGGCGTTGGTGTGATGATCAGCCAATCAGTTGACATCAGCCTTTAGTGGATTTACGCAAGAAGAGCAGGCACGAATGAAGCACGCAAAAGAAATTTCAGTTTTTAAAAAGATTACACAGTGGCCTCTGGTGGATTTACATGTGAGGAGCAGGTGCAAATAAAACACGAGAGAATTTTGAGATCTCGAAAAGCATTTACAGCGGCCTCTGGTGGATTTCCGAAAACAAAAACTGCAAAAAAAACGTAGCTCCTGGGACGTATTTAGCGCACTCCAGAAATGTATATAGGGGTACATAATCAGAATGAGCCTGGGTTGGATATACACTGGGTTTCAACTTGGGCTCATTGTGGAAACGTAGCCCCGCGGACATTTCTGCAGACCGCGAAATACGTCCTGGGAGGTACGTATTCGAGCAGTTTTTGTTTACGCGGATACTCGGGAGCGCGCTCCATTCGCGCCCGCGCTGTTCTCGCATGAAAAGCCGCAGGAGGCCGCTGTGGGAGACCGTACATCCGACTGACTGGCTGAAAGATCGACCGGGCGGCCGGCCAATCGGCCGACCCGGCCGCCCTCCTCTTCCTCCTCCTCCTCCTTCCCTAAACCCAAGCGACGATTTGCAAAAGCCGTCCAGAAAAAACAAAAAGCAAAAGCCCTCGTCTTTGATTTCGACCGCGTTTTCGGATCTCGCCGCGTTCTCGCCCTTATTTTTGGGATTCTGTTTTTCATCTTACCTGATTTCTGAAACCGCTCTTCCCCGGACTCGATCCCGGTCGTCCCCGTGGCCGGCTCCTCCTCCTCCAGGCCTCCGCTCCGCCGACGTAACGCTGTTGGATAAGCGGACAGACTGGTTACAGAGGGAAAAGCCCTCCACACGGAGGTGAGCCGTCAGCCGGCAAATGAATTTGATGTCACTTTGTCATCAAGGTAATAAATTGACATCAAATCCAGTTACATTGTTGACTTTTTTTGGTAAACAGGTCATTCATTGGTAAATTACACTAATAAACCCTGCAATACCTTCTCAACACAGGTGGCTCGATCACAAGGGAAAGGAATTTTTCTGTTTCGAAAACTCAAGGATATCATAGATTGGAGGAAGGTAATGCATATTTGAAAAACTGAATCTTAAAACAGCTATACGTACAGTAAGGATTTAAAAGTTAAAGGCATAATAAAAATCTATTCACTTTTTTCTCGCTTTCAAGAGGTTTCAAACCTTTATTGGTTTTTCTGTTGAACACCAGTAACCACTGACCTCCACAGTATGAAAAACAAATACCATGGAAGTCAATGGTTACTGGTTTTCAACTTTTTTTATTAGAATTGAGGATTGAGTAAATGATGACAGTTTCTTTGTTTGTTTTGGGTGAACTATACTCAAAAAGGCGCCAGTACCAAAGCTCCAAAAAATACAATATTATCAAAATAAAAAGGATAACAAAGCATATAACGTTTCGAGTTCACCGGCTCTTGATCAGGCAGTATTTATCACAGCATCTTGCTCTTTTTATTCACTTCCAGATCACATGATCTCATATATTATCTCACAACCAAAAATAGAAAAATACATATTAGTAAATTACACAAATTACATATTTAAAACGAAAATACAAAAACAAATCAGAATAATACATCACAAATAAAGAAAAACATAACAAAATGTGACAAAGAAATGCAACAAAATATGGCCAAAAAACCTTTACCCAAACAACTAATTATACATTAAAGAAAAGGACGAATATCAAACCTCTCATTTAAACCCCTCATTTAAACCTCTTTAAGCTTTATGTTGTAACAGCAATTTTTTAAGATCCCCCCCTGCTTGTGATGTAATTTTTTTTTTAAAAAACAAGACGTTTCTAGTTTGTAACACATTTTTAAGGACATTTTATGTGCACTTCCAAACGTCTCTCTTTAGTTCTATGACATCAAATTAATGATTATAATGTTCAGTATAACAACAAAAGTATTTTATGTTGTACTCTATCTGTCAATGTGTTCTCCAAAGAAAAAGGAAGAATTTAGGAACTCTGGACTCATATTTTCCAAAATGTTTGGATGTTCTTTATCTATATATTGGTCCAAAACCATTTGTTACTTTTTACTTTTAAGCAGAGAAGGGAAAGTATTTTTTCCAAGAGTTTATTACTCATGTCAGCAATGTACCTGGTTTATGAATTTTGTCTTTTAAACTTTTAAAAATGTAATTCTGCCATTATGTACCTTGATGCTTTCAGGATGGGAGTCGCTCTGAAGAACAGAAAGATGAGGCTCAAGTTGAGAGCTACGTCGCTCAACGTTACATTGAGAATCCCTACCTTATAGCTGGTACATCTAAGACTTTTCGCTTTAGTACTTGATTTCTTTATTTGTATGAAACGTATTTTAGTGATAATTTATTCCGAAAAGAAAAATTCTCTCATCTTCTACTCATCCTCCACTTTTTTTTTTTTGCAACATTCTTTTGATTTTCTAGTTTTGAGCTCAATAGAAAAAAAGTATTTCATAAAAGTTTAGAACCACATGAGTGTGAGTAAATGGAGAACGGAAAGTTCTTTTTTATTTTAGTGAACAATACCTTTAATAAATCACACTTTGTCTCTATCACCAGGGAGAAAATTTGATTTGAGAGTCTACGTTCTTGTAACATCAGTAAGTTTTTTTTTTTATTGAATTTTTACATACACACACACACACACACACAAACACACACACACACACACACACACACACACACACACACACACACACACACACACACACACACAGTTTTGAATGAAGGTGTTCATTATTAAGAGAAAACAAAATACAAAATAACATAACCCTGTGTGAAAAAGTGTTTGCCCGCTAAACTTTATAACTGATTGGGCCATCATTAGCTGCAACAACTGCAATCCAAACTGCTTTTTCGAAAAAAAATTCCTTTTCTCATCTTTGCAGAATTGTTGCAATTCAGCCACATTGGAGGGAAATGCTATTTTAAAGTCATTCCACAGCTTCTCAGTTGGATTTAGGTCAGGATTTAGGGGCTATGTAGCTTTTTTAGTTTTGTCTTTGACTAGTATTACATTATATATTGACTAGTATTATTATTATACTAGTACAGTAGGTTGATTATCTGAAACATGTGGGCAATACGGTGGGGCAGTGGGTAGCACAATTGCCTCACAGCAAGAATTTCTGTGTGGAGTCTGCATGTTCTCCCTGTGTTTGCGTAGGTTTCTCCCACAATCCAAAGATGTGCGCTATAGGTGAATTTAGTATGCTAAATTGTTCGTAGTGTATGTGTATGAATGAGTGTGTAAAGGGACTAAGCCGAAAAGAAAATGAATGAATGAATCTGAAACGTATGACAAACATGCAAAAATTAAATAAATCATGCAAAAAAAATGTAAAAAGTTACGGGGCAAACACTTTTTTTTCACACCACTGTATATAAATATATATATAATATATATTTCTATATTTTTTTATAGGAACACTGTTAGAAAGTGTCATTATTATACGCAAAATTACCCATAAATTAAAGTGCATTCACCTCATGATTTTAACTTGTTTAAAAAATATTTTGTTGGTTTATCTTATAATTTTTCACTACAGTATAGGTAATATAAACAACATCATTTTATTTTGTCAGTATATTCCACTGAAAGCCTGGCTTTATCGTGATGGTTTTGCCCGATTTTCCAACACCAGGTTCTCTCTCAGCAGCATAGATGATCAATGTATCCTTTGAATGCATTGCTGAATTGCATGCAACAGTACAGGAACAAACATGAACAATTCTCTGATTTATCCCATTTAACAATAATGTGCTCAGATGTTCATCTCACCAATGTTGCAGTGCAAAAGACAGCTCCTGATTATGATCCTGAGAAGGTGTGTTGGACATGCTATAATGTTCAGTTAAATGATTAAAAAAAGATATTTAAACATTCGACTTCCTCTCTCTTTTAGGGCTGTAAGTGGCAGATGCAACAGCTACGGTGGTATCTGACTGCTAAGCATGGTTTCGAAACAGTGCAGACTCTCTTTAAAGAAATTGACAACGTATTTATTCGCAGCCTGCTTAGTGTGCAGAAGACCATCATCAATGACAAACACTGCTTTGAGCTGTACGGATATGACATTCTGCTGGACCAGGACTTAAAGCCGTGAGAATGCTTTTTTTATTGCTTAGCTTGTTAGGAAGATATTTTGTTTCCACCATGGAATAAAAAAAATTTAAATGCTAATCACAACTTATCTCAAAATTTTAACTTTATACTAGATTTAGAAGTTTGTATCCCACAATTGCTAGTTTGTCTTGCAGCTCTGAAAAAAAAACAGCAGTGAGAATCAGAATTCAGAATAAATTCAGAATTGTGTGCACACCTCATCTCACAACTCCAAGATATAAATGAGCATTTTAAGGAAAACAAAGCTGTGAGATACTAGCTCAGAAATGCTAGATGTAAAATTGTGTCCGAGTTTTAATTTTATATCTCACAATTATGTGAATTTGTATTTTGCATTTTTATTTTTAAACATATATGAATGTGAAAGCATGAAAAAAAAATCAAAATTGCAAGAATGTCTAAACCAGGGGTGCCTAAAATTTTTCATATGAAGGGCCATAAACCAAATATCATTGAGAGCCATGGGCCAAAGGTAAATATATATTACATTAAAGTTGCCATGGCATTTCAAAATAAATTAAACATTACTTTAAATTGTATTGATTTTTTTATTTGTATTATTATTATTAGTAGTATTAATGATTATTTTAATTGTATTAATGTAATATAACTTTTTAAATTATAACTTATTGCAATAAAAACAATCTTATGTATAACACAGTGAAGTTCAATGCTAAATACACTAGTCATGCAGAATTTGGCTTTGACTCGATTTGCTAACTAAAGTGTCTGCATTGCCATGTGACATCATGCACATTTAAACAAAATGAGAATAATTTACAACATTTAATTGAAACATTTAATTTTAATTAGTTTGTAACAATAAAACATACAAACAAAGGGTTGCATTAAATTTGAATGAACAATTTCAAACCATCCCCATCATTCTCAGATGGGATGGTAGGCCTAATCAAAGGTTACCGTGGGCCAACTATGGCCCTAGTTTGAGCATCTCATCTAAACCCTTCAAAAAGTCTACGAATAGAAGCTGAAAAAATATATGCAACTATTTAGAAAGAAACTTTCTCTCTCAAACCTCAGAATTTATTTTTTCAGTTCATGACTTTTTTTTCAGAATTGTCAGATAAACAAAGGTGAAAAAATGTTGTTTGTAGAAATACTGCAATTTTGAATTTTTTTTCTCAAACTTGCAATTACAAGAAATAAATGATAAAAGTTGAGTACTATGTTTAAACTGAATAAATTTGAGTGGTTAAAATAAATTGTCAACGCAAATAATTTCAGTTCTGACTTAAGAAATCTAAATTCTGGAAGAAACTAAAAACTCTGAGAAAGCCAGCAAAAAAATCAAGTTGCAATTCTAAAATAAAATAGAATTGTAAGACTTAAAATGCTAAAAAAAATCAATTCTGGATTCATAATTTTCGCCCACTCAGGTTTGTTTGCATAGCACATTATTTTGCACATTATTGAATCACAATCAAATTAATTTAAAGTTACTATCAAATATAAGTTATTAAATACAGACACACAGTAGTTAGCCTGCAATTTTATTGTATATAGGTAATGTCATGGTGCGAAGTACAAGGTAATTAACGCTTGATCCCCCTGAAGGATTTAAAAACAACATGTATAGGGGGGTCAGCTCTATAATACTGAGAAATATTTGCTCTGCTTTGTATTTTAAATAATAATGTTAATGATTAAAATGATCAGAAAAATGAGTATAAATGAATATAATCTAATTAATACTATAAATATACATTTGACCATCCCTATAGTAGTTCATTCCACTGTAAATGCATAATTGCGCCAATCAGTCTGCAAGATAATACAACTCATTCTACAGCATGAAACCAGCAGATCCAGAGCACCGGTGGACAACGTAACCTTAGACGTAGCTAATCGGATACTGTATGTCAGAATACACAAAATATCCACAAAACTCTAAAAACTTAAATACATTTTATTAATAAATTAGATGTAATTTAAATACATACATACATTTAATTCACTAAAGAATGTTTCATAAAAACTAACTAAAAAAAGTTGACCCACTCCGATCATCATTGTATATTTCGCACCCTGGGTGATGTCTATGTTTATATGTTTATTGAAGTGTATTGAGTGTATGTGTTGTCCTCAATTTTAAATATATAATAAAAATTTTACTTTTTTCAAGACTTTGAGAGAAAATTATATTCAAAATGGTGAAAAGAATTGCAAAAATGTAACTCAAGGTAAATTAGGGTAAAACAAAGTAAGATTTAAGCTCAGAATTGTGGTGAATAAAATGGGCAGAACTCCATACGGTGTTTATCTTGCGAGTGTGTTTTTTTCTGTGAATGGCAAGAATAAAAATCGTACTTTTTAGTTGATATCATAGAGTTCTAATTATTTTTACACTAGATTTGTTAATTATGAAGAATGAAAAATAGGGAGGTAAAAAGTTGCAATTACATGTTTTATATTTCAATCCCATGTATTAAATGGGCTTCCATAACACACTATTCCTGCCCTAATTACTTCTAAAATGACAGCACAGCTTGTCATCATGCAGGTGGCTAATTGAAGTGAACGCTTCGCCCTCCCTCACAGCCAGCAGTCAGGAAGACTATGACCTAAAATACAGACTTCTGGAGGACACCTTGCACATTGTTGACATGGAGGGCCGGTACAATTTGACAAAGTGATTTCAAATTTCACACAGGAGAGTGGAGGATTGCACATGCTGACATTGTTGTCCAAAACATTCTATTGCATTTAGCCTGACGGGCAAGGAGAAGAGGATTGGCGGATTTGACCTAATGTGGAACGACGGTCCTGTCTACACGGATGTTGGTCTAGAGGCTCTCGGCAGCTCTTGCCTCGTGGCAAACACACACCTTGGTCAGTGTTTTTTTTTTTTGTGGCATCATTAGAGATTTGGTCTACAGTATATACTGTAGTTCATTCAGTCAGTGACACATCACTTTGACCAAATGATAATGAAATTTTGCTGGCCATCTTAAGAACATTTTGTGTTTTAATTATGGTAAAAATACCATAAAATACAATTCATTGTATTAACTGCTGGCTTATTACATGCGTATTATTAATATAATAACTGTGCATTATTAGTTCTGATTCTGCATCCATAATCCTACCTAAAACCTAAACCCAACTTCTACCTAACTATTAATAAACAGCTAATATGTAGTTTATTAAGCTAGTGTTAATTAATGGTTTGTACCAATACCATGAATTGTGACCTAAATTAAAGTGTTAGCAAATGCTGTCTTTCACATTGTGAATGTTTATATTTTACAATATTTTGCGATTATTCCTAAAAATTAAGAAAGAAAAGGTCACAAGAAGAAAAAAAAAACATGATAATTCTCAAAGCAAAATATGTAAATTTTTAGTTTAACAAGTTAACATCTGACTTTTAATCTCAGAATTCAAGAAAAAAAAAAGAAGGTCTTTGTTAGAAGGTCTTTAAACTCAGTTCGAAGAATAGGAACAACTATGTAAAAGCTCAAAATTGTGTATTGTAAACTTTACGCATTTCCACTGTCATTTTGAGATCACTCCCTTGATGTTCTTGAATTTGTTTATGTTCTCAGACTGATGTTAGTTCTTTACTTTGGCAACACCTTAGCTTAACAGTACCTAAATAAATCAGGTGGTTCAATTGTCATGATGTACATTTCAGAGCTTTCAGAAAGTTCCTGCAGTTTTTTTGTAATTACTTAATATGGCATGAACATACACTACCTGACAAAAGTCTTGTCGTCTATCCCAGTTGTAAGAGCAAGTTGATCTTCTAGTTGATCATTTGGAATCATCTGTCGAACTGCATCCCAATCATCACAAATACTGCAGAAGACTAGTATGGGGTCGTGCAAGAGATCTAAAGAGTGGATAGCAACATCAACAGCTTGAGGTATAACAGCACATTAGTGCTGCCCATTACATTACAAACCACAGGTGGGGGCAAATTATTCAGCAGGATAGTGCTCCTTCTCGTACGTCAGCCTCCACATCAAAGTTTCTGAAAGCAAATAATTTCAAGGTGCTCTAGTATTGGCCAGCCCAGTCACCAGAACTGAACACTATTGAGCATGTCTGGTGTAAGATGAAGAAGGAGGCATTGAAGATGAATCCAAAGAATTTTGATGAACTCTGGGAGTCCTGCTGGAGTTTTGCCATTCCAGCTGACTGACTTGCAGAGATGTATGGATGCAATTGTCCAAGCTCATGAGAGTCATACACAAAATTAATTCTTTTACTACTGAACCATGACTTTATATTCTATACTGTACATTATTTCTGTTTTATGACATGACTTTAGTCTAAGCAAAATCAGACACATACTGTCCTAATTAAATAATTAAAAATAAAGGCATGATCATATTTTATTTTTAAAAAATAAGTGTAATCTGAAGGCCTTTGCCTTTCATATAAGCCACTTCTGATGACAAATGATCAACTAGAGGTCAAGTTATTATTTATTATTCTTAAATCTTCGATAGGCGACAATATTTTTATTAGGTAGTGTACTTCAAGATACACTGGATATTTTTTTTATTTTTATTTTTTGGTTTGTTTTAAAGTATGTGTATTAGACTTTGATAAAAATTTATTAAACATTTAACTTGCAAACTTAGTGTCTTTTCCTATTTAAAACTGCTTCGAAGTCAACGTGTGTCATGCCTGACAATACCATACTGACAACAGCAACAAATTTTTTGTTAAGGTGACTAGGAATTTTTGAATAGCACCCAGTTCAATGTGAAGTATATCTTTATTATGCATGGAACTTTACAAATCTATTGTTTCAAATAAGTTTTAAATAAATAAGAGGACATATGGCTAGATAACACAAAAAATATAAACTAACTTAAACTACTCACCCTGAGGTTAAAACGTGACTTTTTTTTTCCTGTGTAACATTTGTTTGACAATAAATGAAAGCAATTAGACAAACTGCTTATTAGCAAGAAAGTTTTCACACATAGTACAGCTCTTAGTTCTTCTAAATCAATAATAAATAATAGATTTAGTAGAAGTTCATTTTGCTTGCAATGCCATTCTTAAAGGCACAATTCACACAAAATCATCTACATAGTCATTAAACTAATAGTTTACGCATAAATTAAAATTCTATCATCATTTACTCTCCCTTTCATTGTTTTTTTGAACACAAATAAAGTTATTTTGAGCTGGAAACCTGTAACTTTCATAGTTATTGTTTTTCCTACTATGGAAGTCGATGGTTACAGGTTTTCAGCTTTCTCCAAAATATCTTCTTTTGTTTTCAGTGAAGGAAAATAAATAATAAAAATAATAAAATTAAAAAATAATAAAATTAAAGATTTATAACCACTTGAGGGTGAATACATATTTTGACTTCTACAATTTTAAAAAGTATCCCTTTAAGAGCAAACCTGTTTGTTTTCTAACTACCCTTTTAATAAGTAAATGCTTTTTCCTTGTTTGTATTTACACAGGCTGTGTGAATGATCGAGAGAAGCAGCTTCAACAGCTTCTAAAGCCTTTCCCAGGACAGAAGAAAACATGACAATATTCCTACGGCATCAAATCAGTGTGAAAAACTATGCTTGACATTCCCATTAATTCCAAAAATTGTTGTATTATGAGGAGTCAGAGGAGCGTACATATTTAAATACCCAAAAGATATCATTCACAAACTCAAAATTGCATTGTTTTTGATTTATGATGATAATTTTTGCATATTTAATTACTAGCACATAAATAAATACTGTAGACAAGGGCTCTGATGATGTAATGAAAACTGTTTATTATTTAGCTCTCATAAAAATAGCTGCGTTCAAAACTCTCAGCAAAATAAAGCACAATCTGACGATGATAGGACAAAATGTATATTTTTTTGCATGTTTTTTGCCTGATAAGTGAATGTCACATATTACATTAAATCCTATTGAAATGGCTCTACCAACAGTATATCAAGTATGGAAAATAATGTAGCCCATACTGTATGGCTGCAACCTGTACCAACTTTCAACTCATATTCAAGTGACAATGCATTAAAAAAAAAAACAAAACCACTACCATTTTTGTTCCAACAAAAATAAACAAAACATGCTTAGTTTAAATACATGAAAACCTGAAAATTCACCTGAAAAGTTCTCAATAAGTAAACAAACATAGCTTATAACTCAGGTCCATCAAAACAAAGCCCCAACCATAAACCACCATAAGCAATCTTAACAACGTCACAGTTAAACAATCACCGAAAACCTAAGAAATGTCTTCCAAAACATTCAAAGATAAGCAACGCTTTACACAAAACATTCATATTTAAACTTAAATCTAATGAATGGATAAACAACCAAAAGAAAAGCAGTCCTTGTATATAGCACTTTACAAAAATACACACTCGTTACAAAACAATCATTATTTGTCTCAAAAATATACATTCTTTGACCAATAGTGCTTACTAGACAAAAACGCCACACACAGACATTCTCAGCCATACCTCCCGCTAGTAAGAGATACGTACATGCACACTGGATTTAAGTATATTAAGTTCATTGTATAGAAGATTTGTGCGTACGGTAAGTAAAGATAACCTGCTTTTATGTACTTAGATAAAATAAATATGTCTTATTGATTAGTTAAACTGAAACAATAGCAACGACTAGGCATGACTTCTAAAGAGGATATTGTACTAAAGGGGCTATATGTATTAATTTTGGTTACAGTTGCTTTTGTATTGCTGATGTTTGAACAGCTTGTTGCAGTTAAACTTAATTAAATACAAGACCTTTCACTTGATACTCAGGGTTGCGTAAAGAAGAGCCTTTTTGAGACACATTAATGTTAGATAGGATTATAGTGAATCACTTGTTGATATGATGCGACAAAACTGCAAAAATTGTGCAACTACTTCCACATCTCTCTGAATAACTGCAGGTTTCTATTTCTATTGTGCGTTTATATTGTTATTAAGAGTAAAACAGGCAAGGTTTTCAGCTAGGTTGATTTCATGTAGATGTTAATATCCTACTTTATTTAGAAGCATAGAACTCTGCAGCATGTATATCGGTGCATTAAATCATGTTCTCTTATGCGTTACGTGTGTGCGATTTCAAGCACAAGCAGTAAGTTGCTGGTTGCAGTTCACCTAATGGCCACTGGTGTCGCTAATGATTCATGAATTGTACATATAGCCCCTTTACAGGGGGACATACACAGTGTGATTTTTGCTATGGTAAAGGTTGTATGCATTTTTTTTTTATTTCCTAACGGAAGTAGTCATTGATGGTTGTATAATCGTGGCTTAAACCACGTGAGAAGAACTTACAAGTCGATCCAAACAGTTTATGAGCTCCTGACAATTTTTAAGCATGCCAAAAAAGTTGTTGATTTGAATTTATGAGGTTGCGCAATTAAACGAGTGGAGCTGTCGATCTATCTCAAGTTGATCAATGTATGATGTGTCATGCCTTACGGAGTCTTCAGAGATGAAAGTTTACAGTGGACAAGGTTATAATTCACACACGGGGTGAGACCAGGTAAACAGGTATGTTTGCGTACATTCACAGCTCGTATCAATAGACTGATTTTACGCTGCCGCCATTTCAAAAGCAAATCGAGGCTGCGGTGAGAAGAAACCCATAAGTATCTCCTGAGTCACACAGGAATGTTGTGTACCTGACTGTATATAGTACCAGCAAAGAGAAAGCGACACAAATTTATAATTTCACCGCTGTCCGGGTGACCCAAAGGTCCGTTCTGAATGGATAATAAAAATAAAAAGGGATGTCAGACCACATTTTCAGCAAAGTTAAGTGAAATGGCACTAGTTAGCTAATGTTTCCTTTCCTGAACACACGTTTTAGATGCCATTTATCAAACTCAAGTTAATGAACTGATTCTTTCACTATATTAGACTTGTCGCAATACTGAATTTCTGTACTGAAATATATATATATAAAAAAGTCTCAATTTCCCCCTTTCATTTAAGCACTGTTGAGCTTATTATTAAACAGCACTGATTTGATTCACCGTTGCTTACCAGAAATGATTGCGATTGGTCTTGAAGTTTGTCAGTTCACTGCACTTCACCGATGTTTACCGAGTGCAAGCACAGATGAGCAATCTGCTAATGAATCGATTGATCGTTGCGGCTTTAAAATGCTCAAGTGTTAGTGAAGAGCGGTGAACTAATGACCTTCACTGTCAATCACAGTCATTTCTGTTGAGCACTGGTGAATACTATGGCAAATCAGCTGTGTTTAAGAGTGCATTCAGCAGCACTTAAATGTTAGAGGGAAATGTCCATTTTTAAAACTTCAGTACCAGGATAACACCATTACAGACAACATGAGGGTGTGCTACAGCGGACTGCATTGTTTTATCACTCACCGGCTTACATAGGCTGAAGCAGGAAAGCGTGTCCACAGTGTTTACCTGGTGCCATGAACTGAAGCCCAGGAGGACACTTAAGCTTATTACTCTTAAAGAGATAGTGATTTTGTTTGATGCCTAATACCTTTTAATTGTTTAAATGAAACTTAACTGAATTAAGTTAAAGTGATGTTTACATCACATCTGCACTTTGAAATCATGGCAATGTTTACAGTGCTGAACCTATAAAGTACTTCTGGATTTCTTACTACCGCAGCCTCGCTTTCGTGTTTTAAAATGGCGGCCAAGTGAAATAAGCGTTTAGTTAGATGATAGAGAGAAAAATCAATGAAAGCAGTGTTCTCCACTATTCATGTTTTTGGTGCAGTTTCATGCGATTGCTTCGGAATTTGTAGGATTATAAAAAAATCGCATTGCACCTGAATGATTTCCACATAAAAGAAACTCTTCAGGCCATCAGAAATGACACCGTGTATGCCCACCTTAAGGTACAGTCAAAAATGTTTGGCAAATTTTCATAGGCAAAAAAATATTTTTCTGTCAAATCTATCTGCTTTGCTTCCAACTTCGTTACACTATAGACTAGGCATGGGCCGGTAAAAGATTCGGACAGTATGATAACCTTGGGTAAAAATATCACAGTATTGCGATTAAAGCTCGAAAATATTTTGTTTTTAAATTTTCTTCCACTTTGAACACAATATATTTTATGTAATAAAATAATAATATGGAATATTTTGGAACTGTAATCATGTCAGGCTAAATAATTCAAATGAATCGTTGCTGTCTTCATTAGTTTCTAAAACACAAATTTCTTTACAATTTGTAAATAAAAAAAGAAATAGTATGGCAGAAAATGCTGGTGGTTTTAAAGCCTTGACATCCAAACCAAGGTATACCTTGAAACGGTTATCACCCCATGCCTACTACGGGCAAAATAAATAGATATTTTTTTGCAGATGAAATTTTGCTAAAACTTCCTGTACCTTTAAAAACTACACTTAACCACAGGGACATCAGAATGTTTGAATTAGCTCTTTGTTTACAGTTTGCAAAATGGAAACGTCTTTGAGGCAACTGAAAATAGACACAAACTACTCTACTTGGCGTACTGAGTATTTTTCACTTTGACAGTACTCTTGGTAGCTGATGTCACTTTTGCATTAGAGCCGTCGGCCACTGCTCTTTTACTGCCAGACCTTACTCGTACTTCACTGGTTTCAGCTCTTGCACCATCCTTAAGTGCTTTCTTGCCTGGCCCACAACCGTCCCTTTTCAAAGCAGCAGGAATCCGCTTATCAACCTCTCCGCATTTGGCTCCGGGTGAATCTTTCAGTCTCTCTGCCTCGCTTGACTTCCCAGTCTTTCCTTTCCTGAACGAAGAATGGGATTTGCCATTGGGGTTAAATTCTTGAGATGCCCTGCGCACGTTACCTGCAGCCTGCATGTGGTTCTGGTGAGCCTTTGCTGCTTGAGGACTGACCAGATGCTGGTTTTTCTTTGTGGCCTGGTTTTCGGAGGTTGAGGCCCGGGTTTCACTGCTGCTCCTCTTTTGGGTGTTAGCTGGAGGGGCTTTGCGCTCTAAAAGGGGGCTGAGGCGGGAATGCCGCTGGTAGGCATATGAGGAACAGCAAGTGCCATTGCAGAGTGGGTAGCGGATGTGGCAGTTAGGGCAAACCAGACGAGAAACCTGGCTGGATGATGGGCTGCCCAAAGAAGAGAAGAAGGAACGCTGACCCTGTCGAAAGCTTTTCGGAGAGCTAAGACGCGTCGGGGGCGCAGTGTGAGGTCTTTGCTGGTTGCTGTTTGCTAGGACACTGGAGGCTTGACCTCTTGTTCGGATGATGGGCACAACATGGCGGCCGCTTTCAGCTTGAATTGTTTGTATCTGGTGCCACTCCAGTTGAAGGAGGCGCTCTAAATACTTCTCAAGCTGCCCTATGGGTTTTGGCCGAGGAGCTCGCTTGCCCTCCGTGTTGAGAAAGATGGCAAGCTGCCTCAGGCTCCAGGTATTGAACGGAGGTGGCAGGAAGTCTGGATAGCTGTAGTCGATGTCCCGGTTGTCCACTGTCCTGGGTCCGGGAATGTGGGGATGCAGGTCCATAGTGTCGATCACCTCGGCTCGGAGGTTGAGCTGAGGAGGAGTGCAGGGAGAAGGCAGGACAGGAAGCCTCTCAGAGTCGGACAAGTCACTGGCGCTGTCGGAGTCATCCTCCTTGTGCTCCAGGAGACGAAGTGCTTCCAGATCAGGGGCTCGCTTCTGGAGGGTGAGCTGCTGCAGCATAGGCTGAGGTGCCAAGGGCAGTGAGAGAGCACGGCGGCTCTTCTCCAAGGTCACGTGTCTCTGTACCATATCTCTACAGGACTGAGGCTCCAGCTGAATTTTCTGCTTCTCCTGTCCACGCTCTTGACATGAGAGTTTGGGACGTGGAGGCCTCAGGTCTGATTCAACCTGTGTGCTATAGGAATAGAGGAAGTGAGATATTTTAGCTTTATATTTATTAGGGCTAGGCTGAAAATACTGCCAGCCATGAAGTAATCTCAGTATGCTTTCTAATTTGGCTTTTTTACATCTGAAATAAAACAATGCCATCTTTCAAATTCTGATAATTTTATCAAAATAGTTAAACTGTCATTTATCATGTTATCATTATAACTTTAGATATTTTGTTTAAAGAGAGTAAGAATATTTAAGGATTTGAGAGGAAATTGCATTTACATCTTAAAGGTCTATTAAAAGTTCATACATAAACATAACCTTTAATTTCAACAAAATATTTCTTTACTATTTTTGTTTTGTGTAATGGACAACTATGAAACTATTGTCTTGTAATGTTTAATGCATATGTTATGTTGACATTTGAAATAAATACAAGTAAAGCCATTATGAAGGATAAAAAAAAGTTTAACATTCTGGACTTACAATATTTATGCAGGGCTCAACAAAAAGGACTGCCCGATGGCCCGTGCGAGACGCTCAGGACAGTAGACAGGATCATTACTGATTCAGTGCTGCCTTGTCACTAAAGTTTAATTTGCCTGCGACTATTTGTCAATTACATATAAATACAGTCTTAGAGTGCTTTCACACCTGTAAATCGATTCAGTTGTTCTGAAACAGATTAAAATTGTTACAATGTTGCTTTGTTCTTGGTGCGGTTCGCTTTCACACAGCAAAGTTTCTAAACGGACCAGAAGAGCTAAAACAAGTCACGTGCGAGTTAACTCTCCTCACATTGGTCAGATTCACGGTTTATTTTGCAGTCCCACTCAGCTGTCAGCGGGTGGTGGTTGTTTGGTGGTGTTTGACAGGGTGCGCGCGACGTGTCTGAAGAGCGAGGACGGATGTGGTGGGGTGGGGTGAGAAGGATGTGCGACGTATTTGAGGACCAGGAGGAAGACGCGCGATTTCCGGGAGATTATCACTTGTTTGCGGGCACCCGGGAGTCTCTGTGCATTTGCAGGAGACTAACGAAACTTCTGGGAGACTTGGGATGTCTGGAATGACCTTCCGCCCTGCTCATAATTCTCTCTTCATATAGCCGTATGCCTATTACATATCCATAATACACTGTGATATAACCGGGCTTGGATCATATCGCTTTTTCACTACAATCGATCCGCTCCAGAGTTTGTTTCAATCGAGCCGAGACCACCTCATTCAAGCACTCTCGGAGCGATTGTTTAGGCACGGATCAAAGCGCGATTGGTGGTTTCACTTTTGCCTAACGAACCGTGCTAATTGGGCAAACAAGACAGGTTCCGAAACAAAAGTCTAGGTGTAAAAGCACCCTTATAATCGAGAAACAGTTTGTGCTTTTAAGACTTTTAGAAATACCTTCTCGGTGATGTCGTAAACACCATATTGCTTTTCGCGATAACTTGGTAAAAATCACTTCAGTGAAGTGACAGCAACATCAAATTATGAGGCAAAAAGAAAACGTCTATTTCTAACTTCTTGGAAACAGAAATTTACATGGATACAACATGATAAAAAAAAAATTAACTGATATTTTACACAATTTGAGTCAGTTTGGCAAGTCAGCCACCTGTTGTTTTTCAATAAAATTCCTGAACATTTTCCATACTGCATTTCCATGCAAAAAAAAAACACTGTTTAAAATATTATTTACAGGATATACAAGAGTTATTTTATTTAGAAGGGATGTTGCTTATTTTCTACTCCTAATATGAATTTTTGACAAAAGTGCAAGTTATTAATTTTCACTTTTTTATAAGAAAAGATTGTTTTGGGTTATATGTGTTTTTAACTTTAGTTGTTCAACGTTGATGTTCAATAATCATAGATAGTAGATAGTGTGTGTTTTCTTCAATCATTTCAAAATCAAGCATTGTACCGTTAATTCAGAAATCTCTCACTTGTAATAAGTGAGCATATTTACTGTACAAAACTTGTCAGTAAACAATGACGACAAAAAAAATTGTTTATTAGTCGTAATCGAGATAAAATGACCAATTAATCAAGATTTAGATTTTTAGCAAAAGAGGCCAGCCTTACATGGACATTAACAATACCGTATATATTAAAACAATTAACAAAATCAAAGGTTTACTAATCTCAAGCTAACTGATTTGTAAAATATTTGCCAAAGCCCAGCTCTAATGTTACACAGCATTCTGCAGAGAATAAATAATGTGCATTTAAGTTACACTATTTATAGTTATTTACATATGAAGTTCCATATGTTCAGAAACACTCACCCACGCGACTTGCAAGTGCCACCAGTCGGACTCTTTGCTTTCTTTGGTTTAATGCCATTTTGGACCTTAGAAAAAATAATAAAAACATTTGAATTGCTGTCAACACACACAACACATATTAATATCCCATAAATGACTTACAATTTCGGTTTTGGGCACAGGATCCTTGTCTTGGCCTGAATGCAAGGGCACTGTTTTCTTGAGAGTCTTCTTATTCTGGATCACACATCCTCCTCTCGTATTGTTATTGCTGCAAATAAAGCCCACATTTTAGTGACAGATATTATATAAAGTTTAAGTAAAAGCTCTATTTAAACTTACCTGGCAACAATTCCAGTGTTTTCTGCATTTTTCATTCTAACCTTCTCCTTCCCTGACAGCTTCCTCAGTGTCGCAGATGCAGTTTGTTCCTGCAGGATGGGTCCCATCGCATTAAACACTATGAAGTGTGCAAAGCTCTCAGCTGTGCCCCAAAATGTCCCATTTGTGGGCGCGTGCACGCACTGTGCGGATGAGCAGCACCATTGTAGAAATAACAGCGTCACTCAATATACATTCCAGTTTTGACAAATATTTGAGCTGTCCATTAAGCAGCGTCGACCAACTTAATTAAACATTAACATCTGGAAAAAGACAATAATCACCTTTGCATCTTGATTATGAAGCCATCCTCATCTTGCAGTGAGCAAAACGCGTTGAAATTGGCGTTCATGTGCATCGCTACAGCAGCTCGACCAGACTTGTTTACCTGCTGCTTTGTATGTTCGAGCATCGTTGTCGTCGTGATGATCCTCCGATAGGCATGATGGGAATTGAAGTTTGTATGCGAAATAATTTAATGTAACGACAAGCTGTGGAGATTACTCATAAAACATAGCAAAATTGGAAATGCGCATAAATGTGAGTTTGTGTGGGTGTGTGTGGAGCTGATATGTTGGATGTGTAAGTTGGCAAGATACATTGGTTTGATAAAATGTCCGGAAGGGTTGCCAGATCGAGGGGATACACGCATCTGACTGATAATACACTTGTGACTGTATGCAGATTTTGTGCTTGTGATCTTGAGTGACCACTTACACATGTTCTCAACAGGAAGCTAGTGAACATTTCTCCAAAGCACTGAAAACAAAAAGAAATGTTTAGTATTCTTAAAGGATAGCTTTACAATTGCACTGATTATTTAAACTGTACATACATACCTGCACATGGACATTTGTAATTATGTACACACCCACTGTATACATTTGTAAATATGTTTATCTATCTGCACATTTCTGATTATTAATAGCAACCTGTACATAGATTCATTTAATGTAAATCTCTGTTCATAGCTAATACAACCTGTAAATAATGTTCATGTTTCATCCATCTGTAAATATCACCAATTTTCTATAACTGCACTTTATAACTTATACCTGTATCCTGTACTTGCTGCTATTGCAGTGCTGGTTAGACCAAAACTGCATTTATTTGTTGCCGTTTACCTGTGTAATGACAGTATTAAGTTAAAAGTTAAAATCTAATCTAATTGCCCTAAAACGAATATTGTACTCGCCCTAACATGTTTTAAAGCCATCCAATATCTATTAAGTTTTTCTATTGAGCATTAAAATGTTTCTAAAATTGTAACTTTCATGGTAAAGGGGCTCTATATGCTCAGTGTTATTCAGCCATTGATAAACTTCCGGTGAAAGCTTAATGTGACTATTATTTTTTCAATTTCATAAGGTTCCTTTTACAGCATTGATGTTGTTGATGTTGTAAGTTAAAATACATTCAGTTAAACAGACTAAGCATATATTTAGTTGTTGAAGCATAACGGGATGAAAGACTGTGTAACCGCTTGCGCTGTCAGTATACCAGTCCAGCAGACTAGCGCAGAAACTCCATTGAAAACACTGGAGTAAAATAAACTTTAAGGACATAGCGGGGGAAATGGAATTTAATGCTTTTTGTATCCACTTTAAATCGTATATCCATCCAGACAGTAAAGTTGACCAATTTTTATAGAAATCAGACCCTAAACGTGGAAAATTGATAATTTAAAGACAGTTCACTGGAAGCGCTGAGGCTGGCTGAAATTAAAAGTCTGTGTGCATTTAGCCCGTTCCTGGCAACTGTTTCTAACATTCTTTAAAATATCTTCTTTTGTGTTTAACAGGATAACATAAAGATTGGGAAAGACTTGAGGGTGAGGATCTCTTTAATGCACACTTTCCATCTCTTGGTTTCATCTAAGATTGCATACTTTTCAACTAGTTGGTTTGGAATACACAAACTATATTTAAAGTGTGTCTATTGGCTAAATCAAAAGCACAAGACAGACCTGCATCCTCTTGCAGGGCCGGGTTTAACCAATAAGCAAGCGGCCGCTTAGGGCCCCAGGAAATCTAAGGGCCAGGGCCCCCAAATAAATACCTAGACGTATGATACTACAATTTATATACAACATCGTTTTCTATCATATTTTGTATGTGAGGGTCTAAAAATTGTAATTTGAACATAATTAATTTATTACATCTGCATAAATGTGTCCCCACCTTCAATCACAGACCAGTCTAGCAGTCATCAAGAAGGATTTAGTTTTAAAAACGAAATAGTTCATTTATTATGTTAAGTTGTGAATTCAACTTAAGAAAATAAATCGTTTCAAAAGTTTTACAAGGAGCTTTACGTGTTATTATTATTTTGCATAACTATAAAATGTAGAAAACGAGTTCGAATGACAAAAGAAAAATTTAAAAACAAAAAATTAGCATTTTAGAACTTTTAGGCCCCTTGGCTGGAATTGCTTAGGGCGCCAAAATCACTAAATCCACCCCTGCCTATTTGAACACTGGGGCTGCGAATGACTTGAAAAAACAACCAGTCTATGGAAAGACCCAGAAAACTACCCTGACTGCGACAGTAAAGACCATAACGCGTACAACGGCAGGACATGGCAACCCGGAGACCAACAGCATTTCCCGAGCGCAGCTGACACAGTAGCCACGCCCCCTGCGTTTGACATCACACTCCTGCCAGCTTTGCGCAGTTTGCATGAATTGAATTGTATGTGTGTTGTATCACGTAGTATGCTTCACCTCTGCACAGAGTTTGTGTCGCGGTCCACATTATGAAACGCTCGGTTTATACAAACAGCGTCGGAGGATCTTCAGATGAGACGTAAACGTAACACATCGGATTCTCCTGGTGGGGCACAAAAACTTCAACTTTTGCCTTTCTGTTTACATCCTGAGTTATTGATTATGGACGCATGCGCTGTCTTTGCGACATTCTGAAGGTTATGAAACGTAAGTTGTGCAGTACTATGTGTGAAAGTGATCAGCTGAGATTAAAATAGCGAGTCTGCAATGTTGACAATGTTTTCTGAACAGTTGTGGTATTACCAGTGGGAGACATGTGTACTAACTTACCACTTCCTACAATAGTTATCCATTTTAACAACCTCTCTTTTTTGTGTCTCCCTAAAGTTCTCTATGCAAGGTGTATTGACTCTTTCTAATAAACATGGCCTGGTCTTTGGGATGTTGCCATAAAGTCACACCCCTTGAAGAGATGAATGTTGACCTATTTTTTACCACAGTATCGGATGGCTCAAAAGAAACTTCCACATCAATTTTACAGGACATGTCCAGGTCAAAAACAGACAGCGAGAGGAGGCTAGTTAAAATACGGCCACCGAGTCCAAGAACAACTCCACGGCAAACAGCAGGCCGTAGTCTGTCATGTGAACCACCAACCAAATCCATCATCCAGAGGCGAACGCAGTCCCTTCCCTCTCCATCTGAGAGAAGACGGCTCAGCCGTAGAGCCAATGTCCGATTTGTGGACTCCTTGGGGTTGGACCTGGAAAATGTCAAGGTTTTCAAAAGTGGGGAGGATCCGTTCATCCCAGAGCATGTCTTATTTCGACTGCTAATGAATGCAGAGTTAGCCTCTAGTAAGAGGATGGAGATCTCCTTACCATATCTGAAACCCTTGTTCTCCATCCAGCCTGGTGATAGTTCAGACTTTGTGGAGCGACTATGTTTCCAACAAGTATGTCTAGAGCGGGTTTTGTGCTATGAGCCTGGCATTATTGGGATCGTTCAAGTTGTAAACCTGGCATTTGAGAAGGAAGTGAGTGTTCGCTATTCTTTTACGAACTGGAAGAGCTGCTCTGAAACCAAGGCTTACTGGGTGGCAAGCAAATTCAATTCAAACGGACCCTGCTGTGACACTTTTCGTTTTCATCTTCCAGTTCCTCCATTCATTCTTCATCCTGGGGCAGTGCTGGAGTTTGCGATTTGTTATAAAGTAATGGGCACTCAGTTTTGGGATAACAACGGCGGGCAGAATTACAAATTGACCTGTCAGAGTTATAACCTTCCTGTGCCAAAAGAATGTGAAGACAGCATGATACACTTTATCTGAGGAGGACACTGAGGACTTTTTAGAGCACTGTTTCACTTTTCCATTTTACTTGCAACCACCAGCATTTTCACCATGTGATATACGTTGCTGACCTTCTGAGGGTATTGCCATAGCACAATTGGTTTGTGAATAATACCTTGACGCCATATGAAATATAAGATTTTTTAACTATGATTTGTGTTTAACTGGACTGTAGCACTAAAAGTATTGTTGGATTTTGACTTGATAGTATACAAGAGATTCAAAAGAGTGCCTTTACTGTATTTTTTTACGTTTCCGATTTGCACTTACTTGTGTGAGGATATTATTGTCACTATGTGGTAGATTTTAATAATGCTTGTGGACCTTGTATGTAAACACAAATGTGGATAGTGGTCCCTCACATACTATAAAACTTTGCAATAAAGCCATTTGTAGACACATTGCTATTCATTCATTCGTTTTCCTTCAGCTTAGTCCGTTATTTATCAGGGGCTACCACAGCGGAATAAACCCCCAACTTTTACAGAATATGTTTTATGCAGTGGATGCCCTTCCAGCTGCAACCCAGTACTGGGAAACACCAATACACTCTTACATTTTCACACTACGGCTAATTTTTCTTACCCAGTTCACCTATACTACATGTTTTTGGACTAGGGAAACTGGAGCTCCCGGAGGAAACCCACGCCAACACGGGGAGAACATGCTTTTCATTATGTTTCGCATTAAGGGTACCTTTACATGAATACAGTAAATTAAAAACTGATAAATATTTCCTTGCTGTTTAAAAAAAAGACTTGCGTACAGACAACAGTGTTGTCATAACAATATGAACAATTCACGCACATCCATGAAGTTGTCTTAAAAAACTGTATAATACATGCTAGGCCACTGCTTGTTTAATCACAGGCCTGTATAATACATACATGCCTGTGCACTCATGGTTGTTCATTGTGTACATAACATTTAATAAGACATACAGTAACATGTGCTTTATGACAGTTATCACAAAATTACATTTTTGTAGTTTACATCCTTACAGTCAATTTTTGTCATTTAAATTTACATTTTCAGCCCCCCTACATGTTGTTATGATAATAAATAACTGATTGCTTAAAAAGTATTCAGTTTTTTGGATGAATTTTTATTTTTATGTTAAGTTCACCTACATTAAAAAAATAGTATAGTAATATACAGTGCATAGTAAAAGTTATATATATATATATCTATATTATAATATTTACATCTACAACCTTTTTATATATGAATGCTACTGCATACCGTAATATTAACCATAGTGAACTTAAATTGTGTAATAAATACTGTAAAAAAACAAAAATTAACTACAGTAAGTTGTGGTGTATTGTAGCATATTATACTCGTGGCCATTTTATTAGGCACACCTTCATAGTACCAGGTTGGACCCCCGTTTGCCTTCAGAACTGCCTTAATGACATGGCGTGTTATCCTGCTGGAATTAGCTATTAGAAGATGGATACACTGTGGTCATAAAGGGATGGACATGGTCAGCAACAGTACTCAGGTAGGCTGTGGCATTGACACAATGCTCAATTGGTACTAATTGGTCCAAAGTGTGCCAAGAAAATATCCCCCACAGCATTACAGCACCAGCAGCCTGAACCACTGATACAAGGCAGGAATGATCCATGCTTTTATGTTGACGCCAAATTGGAGAGGGGTCTGGATGCAGACCTGGTGCAGTGCAATCTGAGCTGCATCCAATGTTTTTTAATGAGCTCACCTAACCTTACCCATCACAGTGACGTCACTCACTCCATTGAGTGCATTGTGTCTGACGTTGCATTGCTGAGTGATGCAATCTCAACTTGCATCATAATGGCTGCATCCAGATAGTATTGGCAAATTCTGATCCTAGCATCCGAATGTCACAGCAGAAATCGAGACTCATCAGACCAGGCAACGTTTTTTCAAAATTCTATTGGCCAATTTTGGTGAGGCTGTGTGAATTGTAGCCTCAATTTCCTGTTCTTAGCTGAAATGAATGGCACACGCTGTGGTCTTCTGCTGCTGTAGCCCATGCGCCTCAAGGTTGGACGTGTTGTGTGTTCAGAGATGCTGAACCAGAGTGGTTATTTGAGTTACTGTTGCATTTTTATCAGCTGGAACCAATCTGGCCATTCTGGCATCAACAAGGCATTTGTGCCCAAAGAACTGCATATTTTCTCTTTTTCTGACAATTCTCTGTAAACCCCTAGTGATGGTTGTGTGTGAAAATCCCAGTAGATCAGCAGTTTCTGAATCAAATAATCAGACCAGCCTGTCTGGCACCATCAACCACGCCACATTCAGTCACTTAAATCACCTTTCTTCCCCATTCTGATGCTCAGTTTGAACTGCAGCAGATCGTCTAGACAATGTCTACATGCCTAAATGCATTGAGTTGCTGCCATGTGATAGACTTATTAGAAATTATTTTTAACAAGCTGTTGGACAGGTGTACCTAATAAAATGGCCGTTGGGTGTAACGAATTAATTCAAGTACTTATACTTTAGATCAAAAACACTGCAGTATTTTTTAAAGTGGTCAGATTGTTTCTGTCACAATTCATCATGTAAAGAATATATGTACTATTATTAGTTTCATTCATTGATCCAGTTTGGATGCTTTAGACATGAAAAAATACTATATTAATTTATAGGAAGCAGTAAAGTGTTTCTAAATTATATAGTAGTACTGAAATTAATATGTTGTAATAATTATAGTTGCATTTAATTCAACAATTATAGTAACAAACCTATTTTGTAGCCTATACTGTATAACCTATACTGTAGCCTACTAGATTCTCTATGACAATATATTACAACACACCATATTTTACTGTGGTAAAAATTTAAGTATTCTACAGTATTTATAATAGTTTTTCAGTTCACTATAAAGTGTTGAAGATAGATATTATAATATACAGTATTTCACAGTACTGGGTTGCGGCTGGAAGGGCATCTGCTGTGTAAAACATGCTGGAATAGCTGGCGGTTCATTTTGCTGCAGGGACTACTAATAATTAATGAATATAATGAATCAATGAATCAATACAGTATAATAAAAATTATGTTATAGTTTCTAAATGATATTATTTGCTATAAATTACTATAGTATTATTTTCATGTTGTCTAAATCATAAAATATTTCCAGTACTTTTTGGTAGACTTTTTATTTGAATGTTGTCGCCCAAGTCTGTAAACCTTCAGAGAGTTTCTATTATTTTTATTAATATATATATATATATATATATATATATATATATATATATATATATATATATATATATATATATATATATATATATATATATATATATATTATTGCAATTTTAGAACACAGAACATACAAGGGCAATAACATAAAATTAAATTAACGTGAAAATAACTACAATATAAAAAGAAATATTAAAATATTACAATTATTCAAAGAAAATATTTAAGGCTTTAAATTAATTAACAAATAGTGTATTTGTTATACAAAATCTTAAAAGTCTCATTCCAGTTGACATCTTGAAATTGGGATCTCCAAAATCTAATGACTGAAGGAACACTAATGCGACAAATCATTCTAAAATATATATTATCAATTATTTAGACTAAAGTCTAAATTTCTATATAATTTTCTAATAATTTCTTAAGCTCTAAGGCAGGGGTCTCAAACTCGCGGCCCGCGGGCCATTTGCGGCCCTCAGTGCAATATTTTGTGGCCCGCGCCGACCGCTGTACTCTGACAGAATCAGCGGAGCGGGGAGAGAGAGCGATCCCCGCTCCGCTGATTCTATCCGTACACAGCGCGCTTGTCACTCAATGCGCGTTGTCGCGCGCGTTTTGATCAGCTGTGTTGTCGCGCGCGTACTCGAGCGGTGTTGTCGCGCACGTACTCAAGAGCGGAGTTATCGCACGCCTACTGAAGGGCGGGACCGAGGGTGTGTCGCGTCGCGGGGGCACTTTTGTTCATTTTGGAAGGGCACTTACTATGCAAGACTAAAAAGGGCATGTGCTCTGCACAGGTTGAGCTCTATGTGTGCACGTGCCTGCCCTGCATCTAATATATATTATAGGTAGATACAGACTGGTACAGACTGATGTGACTGGAGTGGGGTGGGGGTGTTTTATTTATACATATATAAGCCTTTTTTTAGGTGAGGGAATGGAAGTTTCGAGTGAGTTCCCCCACTTTTTTCCCTAGGACTTCAATAAGTCAAAGTACAGGTCTAGACTTAATGATGATCATCTTCAAGCCATACTGAGGGTCTCAACTGCTTCCACTCTAAAGCCAAATGTGGTTCAGATTTGTGAGAAGAAGCGCTGTCAAGTCTCTGGCAGCAAGAAGTAGGCAAAAGATGCCATGTTCAGAAGAACTGTTCATAATCTTCACTCAATGTTCTATTAATGTTCAGGACACTTCATGTTCAGAAGAAATAATTAAAACTGTTAATAATGACATTTGAGGACTTTTTTTTGTGAAATCCCTTATGCGGCCCAGCCTCACCCAGACTTCGCCTCCTGCGGCCCCCAGGTAAATTGAGTTTGAGACCCCTGCTCTAAGGGAATACCATTAACTACTAAGAAGCATTTTATTCAATCGATTCATTGAAAGGATTCGACTCAAAAGAACGAACTGTTCGATCAATCGCGCTCATTTGCTGCGCGCTCTCGTCACAACACTTTCCCGCTTCGTCTAAACAACGTTGCGGTACAATCGCCAAACACGAATGTAGTCTGTTGATAAGTTTTTTATTTTCTGAGTGGCACGTGAACATTTACGTTTTGTAATTGTATCTCAACAAACGACGTTAATTTCACGACATTTGCTCATAATAAAAAGTATGTGAACTGACCCCCTGAAGTCCGTTGAAGCGTCAGCCGTAATCTGAGGTAAGATCCGAACTCTTAAATTCATATGCTAACGTTAAACTAACCACGATTCACTCCATTAAAATATTAAGCAAAATATTATCGTTTACAACAACAACAACAACGTAACTTACACGGTTATATGTTATTTTGCTGAGTTTTCGACAGTATTTAAGAGAGTAACTTAATGTTACCAACTGACTAACAACATGATTAAGTTTGTCTTCATCTTAAAGGTAATAAAGCACATAGTGTGCCATTTTTAGTTCATTTAGTTCAATTCCGAGAATTGTGAAGACTGACATTCAGAAAGTTCAGACAGATGAGTTCTCAGTATACCAGGAATTTATTCAAGTGTGTTTTCATTGAATTATCTTCATCCGAGATTCATATTTAATGCTTTCAACATTTAAAGCAGGTCGTCATCTTTGCATAATGGCACCTTTGCAGGACCATCAGGTGAGAATTAAATACAGAAGTGCTGCACTAAATGTTTCCTGTAATTATATGAAATGCTTTTTATTCATTTATGGGTACCATCACAAAGCTCACGTTATGTTTTATTGTTAAGGTGGAGAAACTGGTGGATGAGGCGTTCAAAGACAATAATTTTCAAGCTCTGGAAAAATTCTTGCAGAAGGAAAGCAAGGAAGAAACCATTTTGAGATGTTCCAGACAATTTATGGCCAAACTGGATAAGCTGTTCATTAGGGTTAGTTACATGCTGGGCCATACAGAATATGTGGACCTTTTTTGTGATTTCTGCACACAATTTAAAAGAGTCTGTGGGTTTCTGTGGAATAATTGGGAAAGTACAGAGTAGCTAAAAACTTAACAAAAAAAGCTATTTTTTATTTAAATATATAATAATAAGCAGTACTTCCCACACATAGGCTTCACTTTTTTCGGGCTGCCCGGGTATATTTGGGTTATTCTCACGAAACCAGTAAAACAACGTGGCACTTAAGATTTTAAATATAAAACTTAGTAATTTGTTAACAAAAAAACATTATTATAAAGACAACGCTGTTCTCTAAGAAGCACAATGTGTAATTTCAACATAATTTCTTTATTTCTAATCATTTTACTGCATTTTCTACTAAAATTCTCATTACCGAAACGTGTCCATGCATTTTTGAACGTGTGTTATGTTGTAATTTAAACAAATTAGCGTAACATTTTTTGAATAAAAACAAATGAATTGTTTAAATAGATTATCTGACATGACAAAACAAATAGTTTACAGAATATTCATGTATAATAACATTTAGAAAAAAATGAAAAATTAGGTGTCCGTGACAGATGTTCTCATCCTCCGCAACCATTTTAAAGTGCTGTTTAAACACACATAAAGAGTTTAAATAAAGTTTAATTTTGTATATAGAAGCACATGGGCCAGTTGTTTTAAGATGACTGCCAGGAAAGAAAATCTTTTATATTTCTCCAGTTAATTGTAAAATTTTCTCCTGTCAAAATGGTTACAAGACTTTTTGATTATCATTAGCGAAACAGGAAGTTTTCTACATTAACATAATTGTTAGATTTGCAAATTTTTATGAAAACAAACTTTTTTAAAGTCTTAATTATATGCACTGAGAATTTTTTTTTAAATCATCATAGCTTCCCTATTATTTGCAAAACATATTGAGGCACCTCATTCTCCGCAACTCTTTTCTCATGTACCGCAACCATTTAGGGACAGGTAGAGAGAACAGGTGTTTCGGGAATGAGAATTTAAGTAAAATTGCATACTAAATTCAAACAACTCTTTTGAATTTAATGTTAATTTTAAAATGTACTAACTGTTTATATTTTGCTTTGATTTGTTTTTATTTTAATCAGTCTGCAATGAAAAAAATTAAATCTTTAGCAAAAGCCAGGTTGGAAAAAATTGTACAGCAACCCAGAACTACTTGAGGAGTATAGAAGGAAAGAAAGAGAGAGTTTAGATTTGGAGATGGCATAGCAGGTGTAATTACTAAAAGAAACACTCTACAGTGTTAGAAAATCTAATCATTTAAGTTAATAATTTATTTTTGATCTGCACACACGCAGTGTACAAATGCGCATACACGCACACAAACATACACACACAGAGGGCCCTATTATACACCTAGCGAAATGTGGGGAAAGGCGTGACGCAATTGTTGTTTGCCAGTTTCAGCATGGTGTAGGAGTCGTTTTGAGGCGTTGCGCTACGCTGTTTAAATAGCAAATGCATTTGCGCTCATATGTGCGCCCTTAGGCGTTCTGCTCTAAAAAGGAAGGCGTTCTGAGGAGCATTGCTGGCGCGGTGCTATTTTGAGAAACTATAATAGATTTTTCAATAGACCAGAACAAAGTAAATTGTAAAATATTACAAAACATATTATTTTCTAGCCTACTAAAAATATAAAAACCCTACTTTCATGCCTTCTTCATCTCTGGAGACTTTTTCAGTTCATTCATAATAATTTGCTTTTGTATAATGTTATCATTAGCAGTATTAATTATTATCTACATATTTATATTTGTTTTATTAAAAACAAGCTTAGATTTGCCCACCTGTCATGTTTTAGACCATATGGGGCACAGCATGTGTATTAGGATATAACTCAGGTTTTTGACCACACTTCATTATTATTGTTCATTTATTTGTTTGCTGAAAATTAGAACTGAATTTAGAAATAGTTTTGAAACAAATCTCTGTGCTTAAACAAAATTAATTATTTAAAGGCTAATTGACGTCTGTGCATAAAAGGTTTCAATATTAGATCATGCATTACGACGCAAATCGGATTTTTCCATCCTTATATTAGCAAAAGTGGATTATGACACGCCCTAAATGCATTTGCAACCTGCGCTTTGCATTTTGCGCATGGATCATCAAAATAGAGCCCTGAGTGAGAAAGAGAAAATAACCAAATATGTCAAATATGAACATTTATAAAATATTTTGTTTGCAAAAATACTAAATCACCATGATTCTGAAAAAAGATGCTAAGTGGGAAAAACAACTCACTGTATCATACAAAATGTTAAGCCTTTTGTGTAGTCTCTTTATAGCCATATGTAGTTTTTACGGTAACCAAAATACTAAACTTTACACTTCAAATCACTTTGTCAAGCAACAAATATCGAAACCTTGTCAGAAAGAAGTATTTTAGCTTCTCTAGAAAGGAATTCCCAAGCAGCATTGTAGAGATAGTAATACTAGAACCTAGTGTTTGCACCATGTCATTGCATGACCAGAGGGTGCTAATCTTTTAGAATTTGTTTTCAAATGGCAGTCTTTACTTTACCTGGAAATACCAAGTGTATCTGTTTGTGGACTGCAAGACGGGCGTAATATGAAGGTGCGTGACTTGTAGTAAGTTAGAGAGGCGCAATTTGCAGTAATGGAGATCCCATTGAACCATGTGAGATGTCACAACGAGATTTTGTTGGCATGATGGTGGAAATACTTACAAGAGATCATTTTCTCCAAATGTTTTTATGAGTTTTCTCCAAATGTATCCACACCCAATTAATTTGATATATTATTATATTCATTCATTTAGCAACTCGGTTATGACTTTGAGCACAACAAGTATGAAGTATATGGTTGGGTTTAGGGTTGTGGTAGGTATAGGCGTTAATCACTGTGATGGTTAGGTTTAGGTGTGGAGTAGGTGTAGATGTTAATAACTGATGGGTACATCGCCATCATGCCGACAACATAGAGTGACATGTGGGTCTCCATGACTTTAAATTCTGCCTCTACTACAAGTTATGCCCCCTTCATGTTATGCCGCTGTCTTGCAGTCCGCAGACAGACCCTACTCGGAAATACAGCACTAATTTAAACTTAATTAAAAAAAAATAAAAAATTCCATTGTTTTCAATAGGGGAAATGTATGTTAATTACTGCATAAATATACATTTTTACCACAATCCCCAAACAAAATTAAAAATAATAAAAATATTACAGTGTTTCCTCTAGGATTTTTTCCAGCTGTGGCGGCAGGCCTTTTACACAAATCTATCAACAACCTGTGGCGTTATTTTAATGACAAATGTCGTAAGTACTAGTATTAGTAGTCAAGATCGCATTTATGTAATAGCCTACAGCATGGGGATCTCTTTGCTTGCATGCCGATTTCCTCTGCTCGTGCACACCCCCTTCTTCTTGCACACCCCCTCAAATATTAGCCGCTTCAAGAGCATGCAGATCTTCTTGTGCGCTCTCAAATAAACGCTGCTGAAGTGTGATTTAGTGCGTTTATGTCTCTAGCATTTATTAGATTTTCTAGGAATATTTATGAATGTCTCTAATAGACCTACATAGTGATATTAATGTGTCCTGAAGTAAAGTGAAACAGCTATACGTCGTGTTTGCTGGCCTCACGCATCATGCACCTGTCAGTCAGACAGTCAGCACATAACCTTAAGGGTAAACGAATGATGCACAGCACTACTACAGTTACAAAAAAGTTTGCACTGTTATAATTCACTTACCTTTTAGTACGTTTTGGTGCGAGTATCACTGCTATTAAAACAATAAAATGTTTTGAATGAGAAGCTGTAATTTAGCTGTGGCGGGATGAATTTTGGCGTGGCGTCCCGCCATGGAAGATTGAATGTATAGCTGAAACCATGTATTATATAAAAATGATTGCTACATCATTTTAGCTAAATATAATAAGCTAAAAAAAAAACTGTGGGTACTTTAGTTGTTCATCCCTTTTTAACTGGCTAAGCCCACAAATCTGACTCCCAAAACAAGGGACACCAGAGGGTTAAAGCTGTACTAGAGACCACACTATCTAGTGAGGATGATGATTTATTTCAGCTTATCCAAGCAAGTGGACATTTTTCTTTGAAATTAAAGTTATGTTTTAAAGCACTAATATTCTACATCAAATGTTTAACAAAATCTAATAATATACTTGAAATCAATGTTAAAATGATTAACCTAAATTCTGCAACCTATTTATCATTACCGCAACCAATGTTCCTTAAGTGATATTAATATTTTTTAATCGTTTGCTTTTCAATGCATGTGCATAATCTACAAATTATGTCCTTTCAGGTTAGCCACATTATTTTGAAAACACATCAGGTTTTATCAAAATACATTAAAAAAAGTGTTGTCAATTGTGTACGGTGTTTCGGTAATGAGAAAAAACAATAAAAATAAAAAACTCTGTTAATTTAAAAATAAATGTTATTGCAGAATCTCAAGTAACTCCACATCACTGTTAATAATCCCTTTTTTAAAAATGTCTAAATTAATTAGCTTTTTTGTAAGAATCAATTTAGCAGACTGTTGCTGTAATGAGATTTTTTATTACTTGTTTTGGAAATTATGCTCAAAAAGGTACTAAATGATGTGTATATATATTTTTATTTAATGTTGACAAATGCTCCAGACTTTGTTTCAATTATCTGCAAAACCAAAATTTTATTTAAACATTTTTTAAAAATTCATGTTTGAAAATTTTTAAACTACGTTTTCGTGAGAATCACCCATTTAGTGACACATTTTTTTAAACTATATTTAACATCCTTTTACACTTTTTTTTATATCTGCCTATTATAACCATCCGTGATGTGGGTAAATAGTGAGATTTATTTCAAACCTGTGGAAAGCACTGAATAAGTATATATTTTTATTCAAATTCTGTCCAATTTGCAAATTGTATTATACACATATCATGTAAACAATATTCAATAATATAACGATTTAAAAAAATACTGTATGCACAAAGATAAATGAACACTAGCACGCAAGTAGCAGTGCAGTATGGCTGTATATCGGCACTTGTGGGAGGGTCGAGTGCCTTAGTGTCCCACTAGTGATGATATACAGCCATATTGCACTGTCACGAGTGTGTTATTGTGTTTATACAACAGTTTAACGGCATAATTGTGTATATTAAAAAGAAATTAAAACACAAAGAGTCCAAAAATCTTTTTGTATGAAGAACTACTTTCTTCCGCCATTCGTTCACATCTGCAACTCACAACACAGCACATCTCAGAACAGCAGAAACTGTTGCTAATTCACAAAAGTCAATTTATAGCTAGTATTTGAATGATTTTCTAAAGCATAATGTCTAAAGTAATGACAAAACAGGAGATTTTGCTTAGATTTTAAGATTATAAGGCTAAACAGCATAAAACGGCATCAGTCTACAGAGATTTCCCAGTATTTCTCTGTTGCATTCAGAAGATCACATTAAATAACCCCAAAAAAGCCAACTCAACGCAAACACTAAACACATGCAGGCATTTCTTTTTTCTTTCTTTTTACTGAACCAGTCTGCAGTAATGAAAACAGGAGACTCATTAAGGACAAACAGATAGCCAACCAAAAAGTAACTCAGGGTTATACAAATAGTGGCCAACACAAAATACATACATTCCTGATATGAGTCCCATCTCACACTCAATACAATTACTATGATATAAATACAGCACTACAACATACATCAAAAAAGAGAGATTGATTGTCACTTACCAGATTTATAATTATTTGACAAGCTGTAGTTTGTAGTTTTACACTGAGTTTTTCTTCTCTAAGGGCTTATTATGCTGTCTCTGTCGCCACCTTTTGGATGGACAGTCATTGCTCTGCTACAAAACAGCTACATTCTCACCTAAAAGCCTCAAAAGTACATTATGTTGTCCAACAGCTGCAATATTTGTGAAACTGTAGTCCTCTGCTTGCCTCACGTGTGAGCGGAGTAATACACAAGAGTGAAGAGGCTGTACGAATTCTGATATTGCAGAATATTGTACCACTATCTGCCAATCAGATTCAAGAACCAGACATTGTATAAGTAAACAGATGGAACTACAGTGTCAACAATCTGGATTTATATGGGCGGAGATTTTCTGTGGGCCTAGTTATATGTTTAACACTACATGCAACCATTTCACTTAAATTACATGTTGAATTGCATGCATTAAATGTCATTTTCTTGTAGGAAATAGAGGTTGGAAATGTGGACCATGCTTGTCTGGTGCTTACCATTTTAAACAAACATGGTGAGGTTCTGGTGTTTCCAGGAGGTGGAGGAATTTCTTCAATGGTTGCGCAGGGATTTGTTAAAAAGATAAGTGTATAATCAGTGTTGCTGCTTTGTATCTGTTTTGGTGAAAGCGATAATGTATTCATGGCTTTAATGTGTATGTACCTGGTGCAGTGGTTCGAGAAGGCTAGAAAGCTGTGGGTGGAGGCAGGGCCATCAAAAAATGAGGGTTTGATAAAGCTGGCAGAGGACTTGTTTGATGTGCTGATGGTTTGTAATGACACATTTTCCTATTTTAAATTTATTTCATATCCCTTTTAATTAAATAAAATCACATTGTTCTTGTGTTTTCCAAATTTTTCTCCTAAGTTTGGTTTTAAATAGTTTACTTTTTCAAATGCATAAAAAAGGTAATTCATAAGACATTTTTTAATATTAGGATTTATAATAAGTGCAAAATAATTATGGAGTCCTATTGAAGAATTTAATTAATTAGACAATCTTTTGATTGCTAAAATGCAACAAATGGAAGTAAATACTTTGATACGTATTAAAAGGCTTTTATTTTTAAAGTTAGATTTTAAAATTATAAAATTTAGACTTTTAGAATATTAAGTAAGCAGATTCATTCTAAATGATGAAAATAAGTGCACGAAGTGTGTATAGCTATAGAAAGCAGTCTTTGATTTTTTTTTTACATAAATGCTTGAAATGGCAGACATAGTAAATCACTTCACTTTTAAACTTTTGCAACAAAATCAAGAGAAGACAAAATAGTAAAAATAAATAACATAACAATAACGATAGTAAATGAAATAAACAATAACAATGTATAAACCAAACATATACATAAATAACAATAAAATAAAAATATTTAAAGTTGTAAAAAAAGGAAAAAGAAGGTTGGAGGTGGTGATGGAACAAAGATTTAAATGGATTCAATTAGGCATGGGCCGGTTTAAGATTCTGAAGGTATGACAAATTTGGATTAAAAATATCAAGATTTCACGATATTATGATTGTTTTTAAGAGTCTGGGTAAAAACCAACAACTTTTCCCCCATTAAACACAGTATATATGTTTTAAAGAAACATTTTTAAATATTATAAACAGTAAACATGTCAGGCTGAATTAATAAAATAAATCATTGACTTCTGCTATCTTTATTAGTTTCAAAAACACAGATTTCTTTACAAATTAAAAAGGTATCTTTGAATATCTTTCTTTTCTTTGGATATAAAGTAAGGTCTGTAGCATGCTTGGATGTTGGTTTATAAGCGATTTGATTGTCAGATGTTTCCTGAATCGTGGACTGACCAGTAGCTTTTGATGTGGAAGGTCCTTTTCTGCTGGAGATACTGTTGCCCTAAAAAACTAAATAAAATAAAATAAAAAAAAGTTGTGAAAAACATTAAAAAAAAAAAAAAAAAAAAAAAAAACATATACAGTAGTAATGGTATAACAGATTTTTTTTTATATCTGAATTTTCCAAACCCTAAATCCTAGATTCAATCAATGGGCAAACTTAGAAGTGAGTAAAAATAATAATAAAGTTTTGCCATTTATTATAAAAATATAACTTTTATTCCAAGAACATTTTTTCTTTTCTACCTAAAATACATGGTATCCACAAATTAAATGTTAACATTTATTACTGCAATCTAAAGTAGAAAAAGTACTAAAACATAACAAAATAAACAGAAGAAAAAGTATAGTTTTATTTTTTTCTGTGTACACACACTCTGACACACATACTGTAGTACAGTAGATGATCTGATTTCTGCATTTCATTTCACCTTTGCAGGTTGTCCATGAAAGTTGCAAAGAAGGTGAGTGTTTTGTTCAAGTTCAAGAAATGGGAAGGTTGAACAGCACTCTGAATCCAGTTTAATCTGTGTTCTTCCTCAGGTGCATATGAAGTTACAGAGTCTCTGCTTAGTCATATTGGCAAACTGGCTTCTGATGCCAAAATAAACATCATAATCCAGAAAGAGGTAAGTGATTCAATGCATTTATCTATGGAAAATCACCTTACCTTACCTTACCTTACCTTACCTTACCTAATTTAGCAACCTTTATGACCATATTAAAAACTCATTCTACATCTTTAGTCATGACACTTGAGCTTTGTTTACCCAGACTTTTCCAGAAATAGAAGTCTGAATCAAAGGGGTCAATGTATGAAGGATTATTATTTACTCTTAATGACAGGCAGCAAGGAAACTCAATGCTGTTCTGGCAGAGGTTCCCACAGAGCTGAAAAAGAAGAAGAAGATTCTGTCGTCTCAAGAGGCCTCGTCTATGATGTATGTTGGATGATGATGCATTTTCATTCTTCTTTGTCTAGAAGGATTCTTTAGTGAATAACCATACATTCAAGTAGGGATGCTTTAACCTGACTCTTTTCCCTTCAATACTGGGTTTTGTTTGATGTACATTCTCATTTGTTTGAGTTCCAATCCAATACTTTACAAAAATGTTAATTTGAATTGTCTAACAAACTGTATACCTAACTGTGTGGAAGAGACTGCGATCATTATTTTGTGCAAGACATTAGGCTTGACTTAAATATAAATTTTTTAACATAGAAAAACAAAAAACTAAATAAAATAGTAAATCATGAAATAATTATTAATTGATTCATTTTATAAATTAATATTTATTAAATAAGTGTGCACCCATCTAACAGCTAAGTATAGAAGTGGTTTCACAACCTTGATAAAACATAAGTTAAATCTTGGTATAATGTCACAGTCAGTGACAGATGCTCTGATACAATTTTGTTTGGGCTTTTGTTTACATTATTGAATTTCTATACCTATAATAAACCAGGGTATAGAAACTAATTTAATAGTTTTTGTGTATGAAATTCAATAAATACAAACTACTTTAATAAAAAAATGACTTTACCTTAAATTAATATTTGCCAGGTCTGCACAGTTTCTCATAGTTAGCAAGAAGTCACAGTAAGAAGGTCGCTGGTTTGAGCCCTGACAGAGTTTGCATGTACTGCCTATGTTGGCGCAGGTTTCCTCCAGGTGCTCGGGTTTCCCCCACAGTCCAAAGACATGCACCATAATTGAATTGAATAAGCTAAATTGGCCGTAGTGTATGTGTGTGAATCCAAGAGTGTATGGGTGTTTCCCTGTACTGGGTTACAGCTGGAATGGCATCCGATTTGTAAAACATATGCTGATAAGTTGGTGGTTCATTCCGCTGTGGTGACCTCTAATTATTAAAGGGACTAACGCCCCGTTTATACTAGTGCGTTTTAGTTTTAAAACGGCGTTTTAGATCAAAAACGATCCACGTCCACACTAGCGTTTCACCTAGCGTTTCTGAACATATCTCTGTCCACACTACGCCACCAAATCACGTGACCATTTGCGCACTCTGGGCATGCCCGTTCTAGTATAAACAGGAAGCGTGTGTCTCGCTTGGCATTTGGTTATTGTTAGTCAACAAACGCCGGTTGAACAATGAACGGGATGGCAAAGAAAGGAAGAGAGGTATTTTTGTGGACAGACGACGAGGTTGAGTTGTTACTAAACGTAACACATGAATAACTGCTCAATGGCACCTAAAACAGACAATAGTGCTAACAACGCTCCCATTTTTGTGTCCATGTTGTTGTTTACAGTGAAGGCTGTTCTGCTGTCTTCCGGTAGCGTTAAAGCCATGTCTTATAGTCATGTGTTAGGGGCTTGACGAATAAGGGAAGGATACGCAATGACACAAAAGCCCCAATCAGGTAGCGAATCTCACCAGCCCCGCCTCCGTTTTCAGATGTCTCTGTTTTTCCCCATCCATACTGAGATGGAGCAGCTGCGTTTCAGAATTAAAACAGCCTCTCCATCGTTTTCAAAACGCTCCTTTTTCGGCGCTCGAAAACTCTGGCGTAGTGTGGACGGATGGCGTAACCGTAGCAAAACTTATGCATTTTCAAACTAAAACGCATTAGTGTAAACGGGGCCTAAGTCAAAGGAAAATGAATGAATGAATGAATTATGTTTTCCATTGTTGTGCATACAAAACACACATTTGTAACTAGTTATTAGTGTTATATAGATACAGGGACACTGAAGCTACTAAAGCAGCGAAGATCAACTGGTCTGTTTATAAGCTGACGTACGAACAGTCCACTGTTGAATTGACTGATCTTGGCGGCTTTAAAACGCTCCAGTGTCCCTGTATCTGTGGTTACACTCACAGTGGTGAGTTTGGAGGTTAATTGATGACCTTCGAGGCCGATCACAGTCATTTCTGTTGAGCACAGCGCTGTTAAGGAACGTGCTCAAATGTTAGCAGGAAATGGACATTTTTAAAATCTCAGTAACGATTGTTAAAGAATTTCAGTATCGGAACAACACTACTAGTTACAGAAACTGGTATTGTTTCTCTCATGTGAAAGTACTTATTCATTCTGGAAAGTACATGTAGTGTGTAATATGCCTGCTTTTAACCTGTTTGTTCTGGTTTTAAATAGGATTGGTGTGGCCTGTCGAATCCTCAAAGGTGGAGGTTTGTACAAAAATTAATTTTTTGAAAAAAAAGTAATTTTTGAAATTCAAATAAATAAATAAATCAGTCATATAATCACTATAAACCCTTATATTGGAACTAACTATCTACATTTTTTTTTACTGCTGTTTAGATTATGACCTGCAAGTGTCTTTAATGGAGGCCCTCTGCAGAATGGTTTCACCAGCTCAGAGGAATGAACTAGCTGACTCCTGGTTCACCATGACCTTTGTCTCCTCTGCATTCAAAAAGATCAAGGATTCTGAGTTTGAAACTGTAAGTATGACCTTGCATAAATTTAGTTTAAACTGAACTCACGTAACCTTTCACTATGTTATTTCTGTTTATTTCTTTGTGACAGGACTGCAGGAAGTTTCTAAATATGGTCAATGGCATGCAAGGAGATGGAAGAAGGTCGTAATGTATATATCTTAATGCCTTTTGACAGCTTTCCCCTATCACATATTGTATAATATGTTTTGGTTTACTTTCTCACAGTGTGTACTCCTACCCTTGCCTAGAGGCGTTTTTGGAAAAACATGAGGTTAGTTTCACATTTAAAAGGGAATAAGAAAGATTCTCTAATTATGTTCAATTATGAACTCAGTGTATATTTCTGTATATTTCAGCTGCTTATGCCAAAGGATGAGAAACTTGAAGCATTCTGGATTGACTTCAACCTAGGAAGCCAAAGCATCTCTTTTTACTTCAGTTTGAGCAAGGATGCCCAGGTAATAATGGCTTTAGTTTATCAAGGTTGAAGCATTGTACATTTGACTCCAGAAAATAATTGTACTATACAAATAAAAGTAGGGCTGCTCGATTCTGGCTAAAATGTGAATCACGATTTTATTTTATTTTTTTGCTTAAAATCAAGATCTCGATTTTCTCACGATTCTGTAGATGTAAAATAAAGATTATTATTAGTAGACTATTATTATTGTTAATTCTCAAACATAAAAACAACTGGAAAAATATTAGGCCAATGTGTTGCTTAAAATGCAAAATTTTGTATAGTCATTATGGTAGACTTGAACAGACTTTAAGCATGTCCTGTTTGTTAATTCACAGTAAAATAATGACATCAGAATACAACTATTCATAATTATAAAGTTGAATTAATATGTTTGAGACATATGCTTGCAGTCTGTCATTGACAACATTATTAGGCCATTTGTTTTTACTGGTAAAATGAGACATTTTTTATTATCAGATTCCTTCTTGCATTATATTCAACATTAAATAGGCTAGGGTAGTTATACTGACACAGCAACCATTTATTCTCATGCACAACGCTTTGTGTTTACTATGAAAGAAAAAAACATTTCAAATGCTTGTCATAATCATAACTGTAAAATGCCATATATTCATTTAAATGTGCGCCGGCTTCACTTTCTTCACTTTCATTCTTTCAACATGGCTCCCAAACGATTGCTCTGTACAACAAACTGAACGTTATTTACAAATTTGTTACTTGTTATTCACAGCCTATGCAGGTTCTGTTAACTAAAGTAGGGGCCATTGGCGTGCACACGCATGTTCTCGGTAGTATACAAACAGCTCGCAGTCTGCTCAAGTGTGATTTCACGATGGTACATCATTACATTTAGACAGAAATGACATTTCTTTATACCTTATAAATACAGTATGTGACACTTTTTACACCATTTGAAGGTGTCCATGTTTCTGTGAAGACTTGTGTGGCTACCTTTAAGCTTTTCCTGACCTTGAAAATATAATTGGCTGAATCGTAGAAAAGCTGAATTAAGATGGTGTGTAGGGTCGAATTGAGATTGTGATATTTTTTCGATTAATCGTGCAGCCCTAAATAAAAGCTTTAATCTTATTTGACAGTTACTTAAAGAAAATGAGTAAAAAATAATATTAATTATTATTATTATTACAATCTTTTTAACAAGCGCTCTGGCCAAGATTAGCCAGTATACATGTCACATAGGCCTAACAGACACCAAAAAAAAAAAATAAAATAACAGTTAACACGAATCACACATTGACAAACTATTCATAACATCTTCAAGCCTGTGTTTCAATCTCTAAATCATTTATACTCTTTTAAAAAGCTTGTATTGAAATCAATTCTTTAAATTGCAACTTTGCTTGGTGATTATGTCATGCAAAATGTGCTGTATAGTTAAATGCCATCTCAGTCAGCACTTTAACCCTCTGGGGTCTGAGAGTGTTTTTTGTGGCTCTGGAGAAGTTTTGACATGCACTGACATTTGTGTTGTTTTCAGTATCTTAAAAACATATTAATGGCTAGGGTGTGATAACACTGTAGTTGGGCTACAATAATACCTAAGCAGCATGCTTGTATGTGTTTGTGTTTTTGAGAAAAAAAACATTAATGCGTGGTTAGTGAAAAACAAAAAATTTGAAGTTACTGAAACAAGGCCGTGAAACACACAGAGAACATTTGTGTACAAGACTTTTGAGAACTGGATCTGGTAGTCTAGTGTTTTCGCTTCAAAATGATGTGAGAATCATCTTGTTAACTTGCTCACAGAAAACAATATAATGAATTAAAAATTCTAAGTCACTTTTTGAGTGAAATTGGTTTATGCGAGAAGGCGTGAACTATCATTACTATGCAGTGAGTCACACCTGAAGACAAAGACCTGCATAATGAGCTGCATAATGAGCCATCAGACAGGTGCAGTATGTGACTAGGAGGGAAGAGTTTCAAGAAGGAATCAGAGGAAAGTTTATATACTTTTTTGTTTGCAGTTTATTTAAAATATATTAATCACACAAAATAACTGGAGATACTTTTGTGAGAATCAGTACACTCTATAAAACTCTGCAAACTTTTAAACTTACACTTAGCAAATCTACTGATTTTTTTTTGTAAATGAAGAGTTTAGTTGCAAAATGATATATATTTATTTTGAGAAATGTTGGTTATTTGACATTATTATTTAAGACATCAACAGTCAAGTTCAGTCACAATTTTTTACATTAAACTATTAAGCTCATTGAAGTCCAGGAACACAATATTCTTCAAACCCAGGATATTTTTTATTTAATTTTATGTCTATATATAGTTTATAAATAAGTCAAAAAACATGCCAAAATGCAACATATTATCTTAACATTGTCAAACATCTTAAATTAGTTAAAAAAAAACAATACATCATAATACAATTCTGAGTTAGTTTTGGTAAACTTATATTAGAGCAATGTTATTTTAAAGAATGATAATTAATCGATTTGAACAAAAATAACTGTGAGCAAAAGAAAGCAGGTGAAAAATACCATGTGCGATAATGAAATCTGTTAAACAGTCGCGTGCATCACAGCAGCTTTTGGCGCAAGTGATCATCCTCTCATTCGGTAATCACAGTAATTATTTAAAGAATAAACTTACAAAGGACACTTAGAAATGTAACCTTGCAGACATGTATCTTGTGATGAGGAGGGGCGCCGGAAAAAGGCAGTATTTCACTCACAAACGCAGGATTGTTTTTATCTTGGTCCACTTTTTTAGCGTTTTTATACATTTTTGTGACGTTGAAGGCTACATCTTCATCTAACATATCAAGCTTTATATAGATATCATAAATCATCATCTTTGTTGACTATTTGCCGAGTTTTATTTCATTTTAGTGACGTGTTTTTCTGACCACAGTCTGCTCGCGTCTTCAGATGCTTGTAATAACAATGCCTCGTGGGCGTGGTCCCATTAAAACTAATGAGATCAGACTGAGAAACTAGACATAGCGTTAATTTCATACTGATTACTTTATCAAGCAATGTTTGTTTTCAACATGCATAGCTGCATTTAAAAGTAGACACTTTAAGCTTTTTAGAGATGCATGTCTCATCTGTGTGCGTTTTGTATTCGCGGAGTTTCAGCGCATTTTACTGACGCGTTTCTAAAAGCAGTTCACAGAGAGAGAAAAGACAGAATGCCTACACTGTTTGTTTTCCTTATTTTGCAAAAGCACACACGTTTGTTGTTGTTGTGAGTGTACACAACAAAAAGTAGACACATAACAGATTCGATTGATGTATTGATCTTATCTGTACGATCAAAACTGAAAGTGTAATTTAAGTTTATTTCAGCAGTTTGACAACACCACAGGTCAAAACGCGTATACGCGGTCTTCGACCCCAGAGGGTTAAGAACAGACAGTAAATAAATATTCTGTGACTGAAGGCCATAGCTAAGAACAGGTTTTTTACAAATGTAATTCTGGAGTTGTGATGGGAGTAAACCCATTATTGATTTGTAAACAACGATATGCTAGTGCTTGAGCCTACGAAAGGTCAAAGCAGACCAACCTATGCGACAATTATCATTCTCATTTTTCTCATTAAGAACCAAAAGAAAGTGTATTATTAATTAAAATTCCAAGATATTTGTATTGGAACACCAATTCAATCTCTGAAACATGAGAAGTCATAATTAAACCTAGCTTTTGCTAAATTTTTTTGAATTTGAAAATAATATAAGTTTTTCTTTTATCAGCATTTAAACTAGTTTAGCATTTTTTATATTTTGATCAATGTTATTTTTATATATTGTAAAGAGAAGAGGCCCCAGTATTGAACCCTGTGGAACTCATTTAAGAAGTATATTTGTGAATGTAAGAAGCTCTTCCTCTTTCAGGATGTCCAGTGGAACACTATGTGCATAGTTGAAAATGAGGTTCAGAGTTACACAGTAGAAGGTAACAGCCATTGCTGATTTTAAGTGATCGTAAAACCTACTAAAACTGTAGTTCTGGATCAAATTGAAACCAGGATTTGTTCTGCCTATATTTGACTTTTCAGAGGAGAGTGGCAGAAAGATTCTGCATCTGGTTCTGACTGAGCCAGTTATCTTTGACTGTGTGGAGGGCTCCAGAGTCATCCTCAAATTCAGCACTTCTCTTGACATACTGCAAGTCACTGAGAAAGTGTACGGTCAGGGTAAAAACAAGGTGAGTGATGTGGCTGACATTACTTTAGATATCACTGATGTTTATCTCAAAGTGATCTGCCTGTACATGAAAATCAGGGTTGTGTGATATAATGAAAAGTAGAAATGTCAAGAACCTGTTCTTTTTCTAAACAAAGCCTTTCTGTACTTAATACAATATGAGTTTTTTGCTACCAGATACAGAGTTCCTAATGCAGAGTTCAGACTGCATGATTTTCAGAGTAGTGAAGTCACAGATGTCTTCACACTGCATGACTGTCTGGGGTAGTGTTTCATAGCTGATGTGTTTACACTGAAGGATGGATCAGCGACAGGGGGTTTTACACAGCATGACTTTGCGACAACTACATCTCGCAACCAAACACACACGAGAAGTGAGATCGAAACAACACAAGATCATGTAGTATATCTTTTGTTATTAACTACATAACGAGAAAGAAGCCTTTAGTGGGGTAGACAATTTATTTATTTTGCTTACCTGGGTTTTAAAGGGAATTTTACATTTACATTTAGTCATTTAGCAGACGCTTTTATCCAAAGCGACTTACAAATGAGGACAAGGAAGCAATTTACACAACTAAGAGCAACAATGAATTAGTGCTATAGGCAAGTTTCAGGTCTGTAAAGTCTAAGAAGGAAAGTATTAGTAGTATTAGTATTATTATTTTTTATTTTTTTATTTTTTTGGGTACAGTTAGTGTGATATTCAGAGAGGCAATTGCAGATTAGGAAGTGAAGTGGAGACTAAATAGTTGAGTTTTTAGTCGTTTCTTGAAAATATCGAGTGACTCTGCTGTTCTGATGCAGTTAGGGAGTTCATTCCACCAACTGAGCAGATTGAGCGTGAGCGAAAGTGATTTCTTCCCTCTTTGGGATGGAACCACGAGGCGACGTTCATTCACAGAACGCAAGTTTCTGGAGGGCACATAGATCTGCAGAAGTGAGAGCAGATAAGAAGGAGCAAGGCCAGAAGTCACTTTGTAGGCAAACATCAGAGCTTTGAATTTGATGCGAGCAGCAACTGGCAGCCAGTGCAAACGGCTAGCAGCGGAGTGACATGTGCTCGTTTAGGTTCATTGAAGACCACTCGTGCTGCTGCGTTCTGGAGCAGTTGAAGAGGCTTGATAGAGTTAGCTGGAAGCCCAGCTAGTAGAGAGTTGCAGTAATCCAGTTTGGAGAGAACAAGAGCTTGAACAAGGAGTTGAGCTGCATGTTCAGATAAGAAGGGTCGGATCTTTCTGATGTTATAGAGTGCGAATCTGCACGATCGAGCAGTTCTAGAAATGTGGTCAGAGAAGTTTAGTTGGTCATCAATCGTTACTCCAAGGCTTTTCACCATTTTGGATGCAGTAATGGTTGCCCCATCCATCTGGATTTAAAAGTTATGGTGTAGAGTCGAGTTGGCAGAAACTACAAGCATTTCCGTTTTTGCGAGGTTTAGCTGAAGATGATGATCTTTCATCCAGTGTGAAATATCCAACAGGCAGGCTGAGATGCGAGCTGGAACCGAGGGATCATCAGGATGAAAAGAGAGGTATAGCTGGGTATCATCAGCATAGCAGTGGTAGGAGAATCCATGTCTCTGGATGACTGGTCCTAGAGATGATGTGTAGATGGAGAAGAGAAGTGGCCCAAGAACAGAGCCTTGAGGTACCCCAGTGTTTAGATGCTGTAGGTTGGACACCTCTCCCCTCCAAGACACCCTGAATGACCTGTCAGAGAGGTAAGATCTGAACCATTGTATAACAGTGCCCGCAACGCCCAGTGACTCGAGCGTAGATAGCAGGATCTGGTGGTTGACAGTGTCAAAAGCAGCTGACAAGTCCAGCAAAATGAGGACAGAGACATGATTTTGAGTCTGCTTTAGCCAGTCTGAGATCCTCCACGACCGAGAGCAGGGCAGTCTCAGTTGAGTGGCCTTTCTTAAAGCCGGATTGCTTGTTGTCCATGAGATTGTTTTGAGTAAGAAAGTCCAGGACTTGATTGAACACTACTTTCTCCAGAATCTTGGCCATGAATGGAAGCAGGGATACTGGTCTGTAATTTTCAAGTAGCGTATGGTCCAGGTTGGGTTTCTTTTGCAGTGGGGTTACCCTAGCCTGCTTAAATGAAGTGGGGAATAAACCGGAGTCAAGAGATGTGTTAATTATGTGAGTCAGTGTTGGTATGACTGCAGGAGAGATGGCTTGCAAGAGATGAGAGGGAATGGGATCGAGTGGACAGGTGGTTGCGTGGCTAGATAGCACGAGTTTGGACACCTCAGACTCAGAGACCTGAGAAAAAGAGGTGAGTGTGTGTGGTGTTGGTGGTGTATCTTGCGTGTTTGCTTTAGGTGCAGCAAATTGAGCACTGATTTTTGCAGTTTTGGTGCAAAAGAATGTAGCAAAGTCATCAGTAGTAAGTGTGGAGGATGCGGGTGGAGGAGGAGGATAGAGGAGGGAGGAAAATGTTTTAAAAAGTAGGCGAGGATTAGTGGCATTGTTGATTTTCAGACGGTAATTTGTCTGCTTTGCAGAAGTAACCTCAACTGAGAAAGAGGACAGAAGAGTTTGGTATGTTAAGAGCTTTGCAGGATTTTTAGTTTTCCGCCAAATTCTCTCTGCAGCCCGAAGTTTTCAGCGATGCTCACGGAGAGCTTCCGAGAGCCAGGGTGCAGGAGGACTGGCACGGGCTGGCCTGGATGCAAGAGGACATAATCGGTCTAGACATGATGCTAGTGTGGAGCAGAGTGTATCAGTGGCACTGTTCGTATCAAGTGCAGAGAGTTTGCAAGATGGAGGAAAAGAGTCTGAAACAATGGTGGATAGTCTATTAGGTGAGAGAGATCGTAGGTTTCTGCGAAAGGTAATCAGTGTTGGAGTGTGTGGCGGCTCAGGAGTAATGTGGATGTTGAGAGACAGAAGGAAATAATCCAATATTTGTAGTGGAGTTACTATTGTTTGATCAGCGAAGCAGTGTCGTGTGTAAATAAGGTCTAGCTGATTACCTGATTTGTGGGCAGCAGAGGTAGGTGCTCTTTTTAGGTCAAAAGAGGCAAGCAGAGTCTGAAAGTCAGCAGCTTGCGGTTTCTTAACTTAAATGTTAGGCACCTAGCACCAACAAGGGAGTGTCAAAATTAGAAAAAGATGAGAGAAGAACATCCAGTTCATCTAAGAAGTGACCTAATTTACCTGGTGGGCGGTAGATGACAACCACATTTATGTAGAAGGGGTGGATAATGGAATTAACAAATATTTCTGTTTTTACTCGGTTGTGGTATATCTTGAATGACAGGTCAAACAGACACGGATGCTCTTGGCAAATTTACACGTTTTTCCTCCATTGCGTGGGTCAAATAGACATAAAGAAGCACTTTTAACTTCTCCTTCATCATCGCGCTGGCCTGCAAATATTCATATTAGTGGATGCTGCTCTCTCATTGGCTGTAGGTTAACACTGATGTTATTTTCAATCAACACATTTCACACAGCATGATTTTAAATCACCAACAGGTCCAGGGGCCTCATGTACAAAGTTTTGCGTTGAATTCATACTCAAACATTTACGCACATTTACAGTTTTGTCCGTACGCAGTAAAAAACTCAGATGTATGAAACACTGTGCACGCGGAACCCCACACATATTCTCTTTGTACATTCGAATTAATGTAAAACTGAGCGCATGTGCACGAGCGCAATGTCGGGGTTCTGCCACTCTGGTCTTGTAAATTTTTGTTTTGATGGCAGAATCAGGACACTGTTCTGTATGTTATGCTCGGCTTGAGTTTTTTCAGATCTAGCACTCATCTTCTCAGATTCATACAACTGAACTGGATTGGAGAGGTGTTATATTCAAATCATATTCATTATAAATCTATACATTAAAAATACCCTTAATTTTAGTACTGCTTCATTGAACCTGAACAGTATAATTAAATCCATGAATTTTTATTAGTATAGTAAAATACTAAACTTTTTTACTATAGAAAAAATATATATAATTTGCATTAGTATATATTTTTTCAAAGTGTGCTTTTAATGCTTTAAAAATAGTTTAAATCTTTGTAGACTAGAATATATATACTGTACATCATTTATTTAAAAAAAGGATGGCAATACATTATAGATTAATTTTATAAAAAAAAAATATAATAATAATCTTATTATTTAATTCAACTATAGGGGTGCGGCCAGTTAGGGGGATTCAAGACATTATGCCCAGGGACTTCGAAGTCTCTAATCTGGGCCTTTCTGTGGGAGACACAGATGTATTAGAGGAACACTTTGTTAGCAGGGCCGGCACGTCCATAGAGGTGACCTAGGCGGCCTAGAGCGGCAGTATAAAGAGGGCGGCGTCCGCAACACCTCCCTTACCACCCGCGTCCTCAGTGATGTCCGCGACACCTCCCTCACCACACGCGTCCTCAGTTAAATTTGCGCATAGGCGACAGAATAGACAAGGCGGTGTCAGCGACACCTCCATCAGCACCCGCTTGTCCTCAGTTATCTCAGCGCATAGGGCAGCAGAATAGATGTCTGTGACATCCGCGCGTCCTCAGTTATATCCGCGCATAGGGCAGCAGAATAGAGGTCTGCGACACCTGCGCTTCCTCAGTTATATCCATGCATAGGACAGCAAAATAGAGGTCTGCGACACCCGCGCATCCTCAGTTATATCCGCGCATAAGGCGGCAGAATAGAGGTCCGCGACTCCTCACTTCACTTTCATAACCGGTCACTTTCATTTTCACATTGGGGTTGAAGGCGGCGTGATCGTCCTCTGCCTAGAGCGGCAGTTCAGCTTGCTCCGGCCCTGTTTGTTAGGGGACCTCATAGCAGCACCTCTTCGCTCTTATCAAGGCAGTGCCAATGGCATTTAAGCTGCCCAATCGCCCACTCTACAACTGACCGAGTGCCTGCCACCTGGGAGACTCATTCCAACCATGCTGTTTGTGAGGATGGATTAATCATTGGTTGACCAAGGCCACCTTGCTACAATATTTGTTAAGCGCATATAAGAATCACATATTATTTGTACATTAATTGAATGGAAATGTTTCCGATTTACAGATGCAAATTTGTCTTCAGATAGTGCACTTATAGCAATGTGCATGCAGTTGATTGCTCCGATTATATTGGGAAAACTGGCAATCGCTGCAAATTGCGCTTTACTGTTTGGCTGGTCAACTGCATGGTATGGAAGCCTTATATACCTGCTTGACATCTGGATGATTCAGTCCCATACAGCTGCCATTGCATGGCTCAAAGATACTTTGTAGTATGCAATTTAACACAATTGCCTCAAGGAGTCGCCAATGGGAAAAAAAACAAACACACACAAGAAATACACGTACATGAAGACATGTACAGACATGAAGTTGGCGTTGACCAGCGCACATTCTCATGTTAATTTCATAGTTAGTAAATCCAAACGTGACCGTGAAATCTGTCGTAAGCAAAGTTCTTGTGTATACTCAGTGTTGATACTGGGTTGAGGCCCCAGATATTTAGGTTTCAGCATGGCAAGTAAAGAAGATACAGCGCAAATGTGCAGGTGAGGCCAAATCACAGCGCATTGCCTACAGTGTTTTAACATTCACTCAATGTAAATTCAGACCGACACAAAAACATAACAAAAGCCTTTTTATTGTTGGTGTTGTTGCAAAGATAGTCTAGATCAGTGGTCACTAACAGCCAGATTGAGGTCCGTGTCAAGAACCAGAACAGCGTCCCATACGGACGCAGACATACATCAGGTCTGTCTTCAATCACTCCTGGGATATTCACTTTGTTAACCCGCTGTCGGCAAAGAACAGTTTTCTTCTCGATGTACTGTTCCCGCTGAATTAAGAGAGTAGAGTCGAATGCAGGGCTCGAAATTAACCTTTTTGCTTGGTGGCACCGGTGCTCCTAACTTTAAAAATGTAGGCGCATCAGACAAAATTTTGTCGCACCCACCAATTATAAGCACCGTTACTACAAGTTTTATACAAACATATTTATTGCATTTGAAATCAACAGTAATCAAACCAACAAGCAAAAAAATATATATGCAAGTGTGAGCAAAATATGTCTCAACAAAATCCCGTTATCACAAGAACATAGATTTTTATAACATAACTGAGTGACCAAAAGATACACGGACCGCTCACCGGCCCTGCACGCACTACTTGACATCAATGAACCTGTTAACAATATAACTCTGCTGTTCTCACGGGTGCTGTCTGATATTGCACTGATGCTTTTGACATATACTGTACAGGGCTCGACAATAAGGACTGCCCGATGGCCCGGGGCCAGCGTGCGAGACACTCGGGCCAGTGTACAGAATGTTACTGGCCCGATCGGGCCAGTGCTGCCTTTTTGCCTACCAGATCGAGCCAGAGCTGCGTGCTGCGACTGTCTGTCAATTGTGTGCAAATACAATCTTACGGTGCTTTCACACATAGACGTTTGTTTCGGAATCTGTCTCGTTTCCCCCTTTAGCGCGGTTTGTTTGGCATATATCCAGCAGTTGCGCTCAGCGCTCGCTTCCGCGCCCGCATCCACGCCCGCATCCGCGCCCGCATCCACGCCCGCATCCGCGCCCGCGCCAAATCAATCAGTCCGAGATTGCCTGAATGTGACAGTCTCTGCCCTATTGAGCGGATCGATTGTAGTGAGAAAACAAAACAATGCAACGAACTAACCATCCAGGCTATGTCACAGTGTATTATGATTGTGTAATAGCCATATATACGGCTATATGACGAGAGAATGATGAGCAGGGCGAGATGTCATTTTTACCGGTAAATGCGAAAGTGAAAGCATGCTGAAATATTACCGAGAGCTGTTTATCCAGCCTGATCTCGGTTTATCCGTTAGGAAAATTGACCGAAGTTAATATCTGATCATTTTTCCATATTTTAATCATATAATATGTTGTGTTAGGCCAGTTTTTTTGTTAATTTCCGCTCTGACAGCTCGAAAGACAGATCAACATTGATCTTCGCAATCTGATGAAGTCTCGGTTCATATGCTATGTCTCTCTATAATGTAAGCCTAAAATGCAGAATTCTAGCCAACGTTTCTTTAATAGATTGATTAATTCAATAGATAGATTTTTACAAAACCTGACAATTGAAATGAGGCTCTGTATAAGAAAGTCTGACCTCTCTGATTTGTATTTGGTGACGATGTCTGTGGGTTGTTAAAATTAAAGTGCACATTTTCGCTTATAAAATATTCTATACACAACTGGTCAAAAGTTTGGGGTAAGTATGATTGTTATATATGTTAAACTAAGCTTCTTCTGCTCACCAAGGCTGCAATTATTTCATCATAAATACAAATTGTGAAATGTTGCACTATAAAATAACTGTTCAAAAGTAGTTTATCGTTTAATTTATTCATTTATTCCAGTGATTTTAAAGATGAAATTTCAGCTTCATTACTCCAGTCACATTATCCTTTAGAAATCACTAATATTAATTATTATTATATTTATTAATGGTAATAGTAATAAAAGCAATAATGTCTGGAGTAATCATTTTATTTGAAACTACATACAATAAGAAAGCAGTTATTTAAAATGTTGATGAATATTTAACAATTTAATTTTTTTTTACATTTAATAAATATAGCCTTGATTAACTGAATAATTTTCCTTAAACATTTTTTAAAAAATTACTGTAAATATATATACACTTGAAGCCAGAGTTATATTAGCCCCACTTTGTTGTTTTTTTTCTTTTTAAAATATTTCCTAAGTTTTGTTTAACAGAGCAAGGAAATGTTGATAGTATGTCTGATAATATTTTTTCCTCTGAATAATGTCTTATTTGTTTTATTTTGGCTAGAATGAAAGCAGTTTAAAAAATTTTATGAACCATTTTAAGGTCAAATTTATTAGCCCCTTAAGCTAATTGTTTTTCAGACTGTCTACAGAACAAACCATCGTTATACAATAACTTGCGTAATTACCATAGCCTGTCTAGTTAACCTAATTAACCTCGTTAAGCCTTTCACACACACACACACACGCACAGGCACACACACACGCACGCACGCACGCATGCATGCACACACACACAGTCAAATAGCTATTAATTTTTTTTTTTTTAGGTGGGGCCAGTGAAAATTTTGGCTGGGCAAGTAAAAATCAGAACCACTGGCCCGATCGGGCCAGTAGAAAAAATCCTTAGCATTGAACCCTGCTGTACCTTATTATATGCATACGTCATGTTAATAGCAATACCGGTCTTTTCATGAGTAGCGATATTACTTTACTCAGTGCAAGCCCGTTTGCGATGATGTACGTGGTGTTACATTTTACATAAAGCTGCCACACTCACGGCGGACAGCATCTGGTGATTATAAGTGCAGAGCTGCATTCTGCATTTTTGTGCACTCGCACAAATATATTTTGAGGTCACATAAATAAAATTTTGGCCGCAAAATAGTCGCAATTTTGAACCCTGGAATGCTCTCTTTGCTTAAGTTTCATTCACTACGATGGTGTTGATAAGTGAAACAGAGCTTTCTTGAATCATAATCAAATCATAAAGAAATCACAAATAAAAATGCTTTGTTGCATTTGTAGTACAAGCATAATGTAAACAGAAGTAATAACTAAAAATTATTGAGATGTGTTGACATAATTATCTGCATGATTTGTTGGGACTGATGTGTTGAGATGAAAAATAGAAAAAGGGGAAATTTTCTCTTTATTTACTAAAGCAATTTATATGAACATCCAATTTTCAAAATGTCCTACTTTTAATTAATGCGAGAACATGCAAGCTGTTGCATTGTCAGGTGTTTGCTATGCATTATTTTCTAAGCATAGCACAAACCTTACCGTACCGAAACCATGACCCTAAAACCGTGATACTGTACACACCGAACTGTAAGTAGATTGAACCGTTGCACCCCTAACTACTACTAAAGCATAATGTAACTATAGAAATAGTATTATCTTGAGTTGAGTTTTTATATTGTGTTGTTTTTCATAGCTTTATATATTTTTATATTTTTTTGGTTCAAAACTATGATGAATTGTTTGACAATGTTTTCTATTGTTTCTTGGATCTCATAATTTAAACAACTCTTCTGGAGAAGCTGTACAGCATTATGATTAAATCTGCTAAGGGGAATGAAACGGGTGTATTAAATGTATAATCATGTTTTTTTGTGAAGCTGTCAAAGCATAGCAATGTTTCCCTTATGCATTCCCTCTTGTTTTATGTCAGACATCTGTTAGGAAGACCTCTATTGTGAAAACCCCTGTTCACATCAACATCAGTTCACAGGAAAATTCACAGGTACCTTTAATCCTTTAAAGACTAGATTCTGTTTTGTGCATGAGTTTTTAAGGCGACTAAACTTTCAAAACCTTAAATGCCTATTATGTGTCATTGTTGTAGTGGAATTGCTATTTTCTTGGAAAGGAAAGTAAATTCACTCATTCGATTCAGTATGACTACTTTTTTTTTTCTTCAGATGAACATTAAAGGCAAAATATGCTAAAGTTATTCATTAAAATATCCAAAAACCACTAGAACATTTATGCATTTATTAATTTTCCTTCAGCTTAGTCTCTTATTTATCAGGGATCGCCACAGCGGAATGAACCGCCAAATTATAATTAAGATTTCTGGTCAATGGTGAATAAAAATGTCAGAAGTCAGCATCTCCTAGCATGTTGTATGTGCAATAAACATGCAAAGTGCAGATTTATAAACAAATTTCAAGAGGATCACATGCTATGATTGACCACTGCTGGTTTCGCATCATCAATCACTAACCAACCAATCAGACAAATCCAAATGCAAATGAAAAGTCTGCCTTCCTTACCTTTGTTATCCTCGTTTTTTTCTACAAAAGCCCCCATCCACTCCTTAAATCCATTAGCAGGGAGGTTCTTGAGACCTACCTGTTGCGTAAGGTTGCTATGCAAACCGGTGTAGTTTCAATGCAGCTTTATTATGAGAATGTTCAATCAGGCAGGGGTCAAATACCAGCATAAACAGTGTAGAAGACAATCCAGAAGTGAGATCCAATAACAGGCGAAAGGTTCAAGGCAGGCAGCAAAGGGTCAAAAACACAATAAACAGCAAACAAAGAGAAATGCTTACGTATTGACAGCAACAGCTAAACAATACTCAGCACATGTGTGTGGAAAAGAGGGGCATAAATAGTCCAAATCAGTGTGTGAGCAGCTTCAGCTGTGAGTGTGTAACCTGTCTGGACCTGGAACCGATTGTGTGTGTGTGTGGCATGACTGGGTGTTGTAGTCCATAACATGGCAGATTTGTAGTTAATGTGAGAATGAATGTTTACCAGCGATCTTTGGTGGTTAGATCGCTGGTAATCATGATACTACCTGAGCTCAGATTCCCCTCTCTCCCTTTTGTCTAAACGGAGAGAGCCCTGGGCTGATGGATCCTCAGAGCTCAGGGCTCTCTCTCCTGGGACAGCATGCCAAATACGCTTTTATTTATTTAAGCATTAGCTGAGTGTGAACTCTTGAAAAAATATAATACCAGTTGATTCAGACGATACACTGAAATGAAACAAGATGTCTGTGCAAGACACTTAAAATTATTTACAACATTATTAACTTTAATCCACAATCCTCAACAAGCAGTATTGAGTGTGTTCTTGCTGCACATCATTGGATTCGTTCTTCAGCAGTGACGTTTATATTGCACTGAACTAAACTGAACTTCAACTCTGAAAACTGGACTAAAGCAGTTTCACAGTACTGTACTAGAACTTCTATGTTAAGCTGCTTTGACACTATCTACTTTGAAAAAGCGCTATAGAAATAAAGATAAATTGAATTGAGTTTGTGACAAATATATGCATACAAAATTACCTTTGACCTAACTTTGTTCTTCTTAGCTTGCAGCTTTTTAGAATAAACACAAGTACCATTTTTAGTAACTAATGTAATGCATGTGTTTCTATGTTAAAAAAACAAACGGTGTCTGTTCTCAATCACACATACATCATTATGTGACTAGAAGTTTGCCAAGACTGTGTTTTAAAGATAATAATTCTGTGTAAAAAATGTTCAGTTCCTTGCACATACTGATAGATAATGTCAGGAGATTTAGGTTAGTTTCATTTATATATTAACAAGTTTTTAACTATCTGAACAAACAGGTTTTTGTCCCTGAAAGTCAGGTGTCCCCCCCTCATGTAGAGGATAAAGGGTCATCCTCAGTGAGGCACAGCAGCCAACGCCCAACACCAGTTACAAACAGTGTACCTCAACCGGTAAGACAGAATGCTGATTTAATGATTACAGAATAATTATTAATTAGGACACTTGTTGAACTGTTAGATTGATGCTTTGTGAGAGCTATGAGTTAATCACAGGTACTGTTTAATTGTCAAAGATGAATAGTGATCCCTCTAAAGCCATTCGTGAAACACACCTGCTGTCAGATTTTTACAGCTGTACTTTAGTTTATTCTCTGTTTGTTAACACCATCTGCCTGATGAAAATATCTGTTATCTAATTTGCTTCATAATGGCGTAATTATAAATATTCTTGTTTATTGGCACGTGTATACAGGCATGTTATTAAATTAGATGACCTATATAATTAACTGGTGAACGGTTGTTGACTTGAAGCTTGAAGCCTTTTATGGTGAAAAATGAGGCCAGTGACATGAGCTCTTTTAATGCTTTATAATTACATGTTAATGGAACCTTTTAGTGCTTAAATGTGTCTTGATCTTCAGAGCTCCAGTGTGCAAATCTTTTTCTTTCTTTTTTTCAGATGGTAACGCCTAAGATGAAGGTGTCTGAGTCTTGTACCTATATTACTGGTAGTGTGGGGCGTCAACAGGGGAGCAGTTCCTCCAGCTGTGTGCTCCCTGCATGTATGTCCATTAACATCTTCATGACTACTCAGTAAAATATCTGTTCATGGATATTTCCAAAGTAAGACTGATTAGTTAAAAAAAACAGGTTAATTCAGCAGTGTTGCTTTGAGATGCACAAATATTCGGCTGCAATTTTGGTTGAAAATATTTTTCAAATATAAAAAAAATAACTTTTTTGGCAAAATTGTAATGTTTTCAATATTGACTTGTTGTTTTTTAAACTTTTCAACTGCAATAGTAAAAAAAAAATATTTATTTTTTTTATTTTCTAGTATGATATTCAGGACAACAGTTCTCTTGCTTGTACATGATATTCTTCAAACATACAAAACATGTATTTATTCATTCATTTATTTTCCTTCGGCTTGGTCCCTTATCTGTCAGGGCTTGCCACTAGAATTGGGCGATGTTGACCAATTTGGCATCGTACAATGTCTAATATGAAACTTCACGATGAACGATGGCATCGTAATTGTAGGCGGGGGTGAGGGTCATTGTTAAATATCAATTAATTCATAACAAATTAATGAATTTTAGAATACTATTTTCACTACCTGACCCACATGGTCTTTACTTTATCCATAACCAAACCATAAAAGCTACACACAAATTACCACCTGTCAATCACTTTTTTCCGCTGGACTCTGGCATGAATAGGCACAGTGATCTGTGTCGTTCTAATGGCTTTTCCCTCAGCTGGTGGAGGAGACTTCATTTGGAGTTCACTGTTTTGTATTGTGATTAATGATAACTTCCTTATTTTATTATTATTATAAGGAAATAATAACAAGTAAAGATTCTAGGACTCGACTGTTTTGGTCACATATGCGCACAAATTTTTATCTATGCGACCTTAAAATATATTTGGAAGCATTTGGGTGAGTGCATAAATTTTTACTGTTTTCACTGCAAAATCTAAAAACGCCAAATGCAGCACTCAGGAACAGATAAAGAGTTGTTATGTGAACTTGCTGAAGTAAAAAAGCCTGCAATGCTTGCCCCGCCTTTGTGCTCTTCTTATTGGCCCACTGCTGTAGAACTGAACTCAAATGGTTAATATCAGCTGTTAATCACACAGTCAATGCCTTTTGCCTTCAGATGACAGGAGCTACAACCAAGAACATGTTAAGAGCTGAAGATGAAAGAATGAAAATAACACTTCAAATTCACTATGAAAATAACTAAAGCCATTCACTGTAAAATTTGTGGGACGGGGTTTGCAGGTAACAGCGTTTGCCACTGCAAAATTTGCAAGTCATTTGTAAGCGTCTGCTAAATGGCTAAATGTAAATACCAGATTGTGCCAAACACCAAATCAGCATCTTTGATTTGGTTAATATTTGGCAGGGTCAGTTATTAGTTTTTTTTTGGTATGCCATTTTATTCATATCACTATACACACACTATTTTTGAGTTCAAAACATTTAAATCTATGTGATCTTGCTGATTGTCATACACAATTGTGTTTGTAAAATATTTGTTGCAAGGGTAGTCCCTTACATGTTGTGGAATAACTAAGACATTTTCAAAGGTGCATTAGGTAAACTAACAAAATGCTAACCATTTAGCATAATATCTTAGAAACACAGACCCCCTGCCGTTCAGAGTCATGCCTCTACACCTTAAAGATGACAGTAGACAACCCACTAGATCATGTCATTCGCCAGTTAGAAAACTTCATAGTAATTTAAAATACTATAATTCTGTATGATAAACTTTAATATATCAAGCATGTTTTTAGTTGTGTAGCAAGTAAAACTTGTCATAATGTGCAATATTTCATACATGCAAGGATCTCTGGTCTTACTCACTTTGTCCTTAAGTGACTACTGTATGGTGTATGGTTGTCCGGCGGAGTAGTGCAAGAATTGCACTTATTACTAAGTTATACTTACTTGCGATTTCAGACTGAATATTCAGAGTACATGGTAAACAATATAGGGAGTGGAACAGATGTTCAAATCTACATTTGTTGACAGAGAGTTTAGGCTAATTATCAAAATTATAGGAATTGTCGGCCAGACAAATTTTAATTGGATGAGCATTTTTTACTCTTATATCTTGCCCAGAATATAAAAATGCATATAAATACATCTATATCATTAACTTTAATCATTACTATTTGAATGTGAAGAGACCTGCAACCAGCAAAAAAAAAATGTTTCTGAAGACAATCACCTACTGCACCTTTAAATCATTTGTTTAAGCTATGTAACTTTTCACATTTGATTGTATCCATATATTGTAGTTTCAAAGCCAATGATGAAGCCAGCTCTTCAGATGATGAGCTCCACAGAGAGGAAGAAAGAGATTGAGCTTCGAGATCTCATGATGTCGAAAACGTCTTGCAATGTTACTTCTCTTAGTTTTCACTGTGAGAACAACCAAACGACAGCCCATGTGATTTCAGCACAGGTATAACTTTTGTTGATAGTGTGAAAAAATGTTTATACTGATTTAGACTAAAAAGAAAGAAATCTATTAAACTAATGAAGTCATATGCATGGTTTTATTAACTCCTGTGTTTTATTAGTCAACCCCTGCAGCTCACACTGAAGATCAACAGAAAACCAAGAGCATAAAAGCCAAGGAAAAGAAGTTTCACAAGGTGATCTGAATGTATATACTTAATACAATATTAAATTGTTTATTTCATATTTTATAACAATTTCTGTGATTTTTATTTTACTCATTCGTTTCTTTTGATTTCTTTGTAGCATATTCCTGTAGACAAAGTAGTAGAGATGGTGCAAGATGATAAAGGAAACGAAGAAGAGACTTTTGGTAATAAATGAAGCGTATTATGGAAATGCAGCTGCTGGTGTTGACATTGTTTGTTTTCAATTTAATTTTATTTCTTTTATGTGAAAGATAAAGGCGTTGTCCCAGACTCCCAACCTGTAAAAAAGAGAAGCTTAATGTGAGTTTATCTCGGCTGTCATTTTTGCTTACTCAGTTTACTGTTCAGCTAAGTTGGAGAACAGCAAATCTATTCTGTCTAATGCATGTCAATCTGCTTCTTATAATTATTTAGTTCACCAGGTCTCTGGAGCTTGAGCTCCAGCATAAAGAGAGTCTCTGTATCTGGATCACTGCTGGCAGGGCAAAAGGATGCCTCTAAAAAGTGTGCTATGTCAAGTGAGTGACTAAATAGAAGAGAGCATAAAGTGATTCATTTGTTAAGTATCTTGTATAAGCAAACATGTTAAACTACAATACATACAATACAATACAGAGCAATTCCATGCAAATTTCAACCTTGCCATGAAAAAACATTTTCACCAAAATAGAGAAACTTTTTCTACATTTTTTGTGTAAGCAAGTTTTTTACATTACTTTTAATATTTAAAAATTAGTATTGAGCAAGTGCCTGCTAAGAGGGTCACGTCAGCCAATGAGGGCAGAGGGGCAGTGGCTCTAGCCACCGGGCCACCCCTGTGCATGGCCCTGAAGATGCATGTTTATTTTATTCATTTAAAACTAAAAAAAATTTACAGATTGATATTTTTTTTTATCATAACTCAGTTGTTTCAATATAATGTTAACGTATACTTTCTATGTGAATTTATGTTTTGAGTTTTTACTGCATGTCACATGCATTACAAATGTCACATTTGTAATGCTGAAATTGCTCTGCACTTTTATAATACTTAATTAAATTGGTCGGTCCTGGTTTCTGATTTAGTAGAGATGTGTACAGGGTGTCCGCAGGTTTTTAAAGTCTTAAATTTTGAAAAATAAATTTTAGGCATTAAAAAGTTTTAAATTCACTGAAATATTGTGTTATCTTATATAGGTCTTAAATAATTTAAATAAGTAAGGGTTTGGTTGTTTTAAAACATTTTTGTTTGAAAGATGTGGCTAAGAAATAAAAAAAATATTCTTTAAGTAAAGAAATTTCCACTGGCATTAGAAAAAAAAAAACTTAGCATTCAGCCCTGTATAAGTCTGAAATTGAATTCATAATGGTCTTAAAAGGTCTTTGTGAAAGCAGCAGAAACCCTGTTTGTATTAAAACCTCTATACTATAATTAACTGAACTAGTTTACTATGTTTGAATTTGTCTTCTCTTCAAAATAAAATTAGGTACACCACACAAGTCGAATTGTTTACTTGCTGAATTGGTCAGCAAACCTGTTCCACCTTTTTAACCTGCATCAAAAATATTTCACTGGAAACACTGCTCAAGATGGCGCCGAACATGGCCGCCGTATAGCGAGCTCCCAGCAAACTTTGTTTTGTTTTGTGTGTTTTACTTGTATATTTGTCATTTTTCGTGCTGGATGTACACACTGTCATTACCTACGACAGACACACACTTCGGGAAATTGGCTCCCTTGTTGCAGACAGAGCCCTTTGTCTGGGTCACACAACCAAAGCGACGACATAAACGCAGCCGGAAAAGAGGCTAAGTCAGACTAAGACGCCGTGGATTTCGACCTCCGCTCCCCACCATTCTGCTAGCTAATGTTCAGTCACTGGACAACAAACTTTGCGAGCTACTGGCGTGCATTTCCTTCCAACGGGAAACAAGAAACTGCTAAATTATCTGCCTTACTGAAACTTGGCTCTCTGCGCGTTTACCAGATACAGCTGCTGAACATTCGGGATTCTCCGTGCACAGCTCGAATAGAACAAAAGAACTCACAGGGAAAAGCAAAGGAGGAGGTGTGTGTTTTTTATTAACAACTCATGGTGTGATGAGAGAAACATAAACCCAGTTAGATCATTTTGTTCTGCTGATCTGGAATACCTTATGCTTTGGTGCCGACCATACTGGCTACCAAGAGAGTTCACAGCTGTTATAATTACGGCTGTCTATGCATCCACCCTCAAGCCAACATAGAGCAGGCGCTCAGGGAACTGTATGGGAACATAAGCGAGCAGGAAACCGTTTATTGTTATAGGGGACTTTAACAACGTCAACCTCAGGAAAAACGCTCCAAAATGCCATCAACATATCACCACAAACACGTGTGGTGACCGTATTTTGGACCACTGCTATTCTTCGTTCCGAGACGTCTACAAATCCCTCCCCAGCCCACTGTTTGGCAAATCAGTTTACTCTCCTTTTCTGCTCTTGCCTGCTTACAGGCAAAGACTGAAACCGGAACCACCCCCCCTATAAGGACATTTCAGAGCTGGACGGACAATCGGATTCCATACTTCGAGACTGTTTTGATCATGTGAACTGGAAGAAGTTCCGGGCAGCTTCTGATGTCGACATTGAAGCATACTCAGACACCATTACATGCTTCATCAGAAAATGCAAAGAAGACGTGGTCCCAACAAAATCTTTCAGTATCTACCCCAGCCAAAAACCATAGATCAATGGCAAAGTTTGAACAGCCCTATCAGTGCGAACTTCCGCCTAAAAATCCATAAATGCTGAGGAACAAAAACATGCAAACTACAACCTCAGGAAAACCCTCAAAGCAGCAAAACGTCAATACAGGGGGAAGGTAGAGGGTCAATTTAACACCAATAATACATTATGTTAATTACATCACAGACTTTAAAAGTAACAAACCCATCACTGTAAACATTGCTTCCGTGACCGATACTGAAACCGCCAGCACACTCTGTTTCTGTAGCGAACGTAACGAGATATTTCAGTCCCGTTAAAATCTGGAAAGCTACGGGCCCAGATGGCATGCCTGCATGTGTACTTAAGGGCACCTATGGTGAAAAATCGACTTTTCAAGCTATTTGGACAAACATATGTGTATATATAGTGCATAGACCATCATATTGGGGTGATACAAACACACCCAGTCCTTTTTTTTCCAATTTAACAACATAAAAACTGTGGACCAATTAGAGCGGTTTTCAGACCGACCGCAACTTTACGTAGGAGTGCGGTCCCCCCGCCCACCGAATTGATTGGCAGCTGCCACATTAACATGTTCCAGTAGTCACGTGTATATGTCAACAAGACCAGGCAGACATACGCAAAGCAACCGGGAATAAAAGATCTGTTCTGTTCGCTAGGATCAGCAATCATCATCAAATGTGATTAATAGTAAGTTTTACATGTTTAAAGTGTTTTAAAACAGTGCACATGTGTAATTAATTACAGCGATTTACTTAAGCTTTACTTCTTCAGCACAGCCGCGTGTCAGAACAATTATAAAAGAAGACGCTTCAATCCCAGTTTGTAGAAGTTAAATCAGGTTTATTTTGTACATTAGCATAACAGATATCCACACAGTACTAGAGGTTAGCCTGTATCCTGTCACATTTGAGTGCAAAAACAGTGCTAAGCTAAGCGCGCTCTGTCTGCCTGCCTGCCTGTGTGTGTGTGTGTTTGTGTGTGTGTGTCAGCTGCGGTGTGCCTGTGTATCTCTGTGTGTGAGTGCGCGCGCGCGCGTAAACTTTGTAACGATATTGTGTGTGACTCATCAATGCAACTTTACAATACTGATTAGTAAAGATTAGTTCTTACTGTAGTATTTCTCACAAACGCTACATGAGACCTTCTTCCTTTAAGTCTGTCTGTTGTCTGACGCAGTTGAGGGAAGAGATTAAAGCACCCGGGAAAGCACGTAGAAACAGTAGGCGGGAAAGACTCGTCTTAAAGGCGCAGTACGACAAAACCACCCCCTGCTGGAAATCAGTATAAAACAGCATCTTGTAAAAGGTATAATGAAAAATCTGATGAGTATTTTGAGCTAAAACGTTATATACTAGGGGTGTAACGATACACTCAGCTCACGATACGATGTGTATCACGATATAATGTTCACGATTCGATATGTATCACGATATTTGAAAAAAATTGAAAATTAAACTGAAATGCAAATTTTACCAAGTAAACAATTTTTTATGTATTTCTTTTGTTTTAACTTGTTAAACTGAACCTTCTTTAAGAAAATAAATTAAACAGGCCTGTCTCTGGAAAATAAAACTATTTAAAAACTTCTTAAAATATTATGGAAATGACAGAGACAAAATTAAGGAACAATTTAAGTACAGGTGCAAAACAAATAAGCTTTCTATTCAATTGAATTTAACAGTAAGAGCTTAAGTCGTTTTTTGTGTGTGCAAAAAAAAATCCACATTTTCAGGTATTTAATTCATATTTAATTAAATTTATTTAGAGATATCTCTAATTACAATACTAGTCAAAACTCATTTAGAGATATCTGCAAATATTTTTCAATGGAAGTCAATGGAGGAATATGACTAGTCATAATATATTTGCAGATATCTCCAATCTGATTTCGTACTAGTACAATTGTAATTGCAGATATCTCTAATTGTCATTCTGACTAGTCGAATTATAATTATGACTAGTCAAAATATAATTAGAGATATCTCAAAATAAATTTATGGATAGTCAGAACAAAGGTTTAAATGCTAAAACGGCTTGCCATACGCGCGCGTCTATCATAGTCCGCCCTCTGTAGTAACAGCTCAGCTCACGTCATGTGTGATTTTGCGGCCGCCAATACATCATTATATGAAGACAGAATGATATTTTAGGGTGAATTGTACCTTATAAATACAGTATGTGACTCTTTTAACACCATTAGAAGGTATCCATGTCTCTGTGCAAAGTATGTAAATCACTGTGAAGACTTTAAAACTTAGGCTATGTTTGACCCAGTATGCGTGTCAAAAAGCGGACGAGTCTAAAGCAATGACTGTACAACCGAAATGTTGCCAGACGTCTGACTTTGAGAGGATGGGCTATCCTCTTTTTCAACTCCACTCATCTTGGTCTGCTAACATTACTGCTGCTGCAATCTGAACTCACGTGCGACAGCAAGTGGAATGTAGCCCACGTGCAAACAGCTCAACTAAGAGAAAACGGACGTCATATCGTAATCAAATCGTCATAACGCCACGATGCATATTGTGACATTTTTGCATCGCAATAAATCGTACAACGATAAATCGTTACACCCCTATTGTATACACATTCTAGAGACGCAAAAGACTTATATTAAATCTGAAAAAAGGGGTAACCTATAGGTGCCCTTTAAAGCATGCGCACACCAGCTAGCGGGAGTTTTCATGGACATCTTTAACCTCTTGCTCTCTCGGTCTGTGGTTCCCACATGCTTTAAGAAAGCTACTCTTGTGCCCATACTGAAATCAGCTAAAACCACATGCCTGAATGACTGGCGTCCAGTTGCTCTGACACCCATCTTCAGCAAGTGCTTTGAGAAGCTGATTAAAAAGCACATCTGCTCAGAACTGCCCGCTCACACTGACCCTCTGCAATTTGCATACAGCAATTTGCATAACCGCTCCACAGACGATGCAATTGCTTTCACCTTGCACATTGTTCTGTCTCACCTGGAAAACAAAAATACATATGTCAGAATGCTGTTTGTGGACTACAGCTCAGGATTCAACACCATAGTGCCTGCCAAGCTGGTGGTGAAGCTCCAAGCTATGGATCTACACAGCTCACTTTGCAACTGGATCCTGGACTTCCTGTCAAGCAGACGCCCGATAGTCAGAATGAACAACATCACCTCGTCCACACTGATCCTTAACACTGGTGCTCCACAGGCCTGTGTTCTCAGCCCACTCCTGTACTCCTGTACACACTTGACTGCACAGCCAAGCACAGCTCAAACGTCATTATTAAATTTGCTGACGACACAACGGTGTGTGGCCTAATAACAGATAATGATAAAACAGCCTACAGAGAGGAGGTGCAAACCTCTCACTCAACATCAGCAAAACCAAGGAGCTGGTGGTGGATGTCAGGAGAGAGAAGAGACAACACACTCCTATCACCGTCAACAGAACACCGGTGGAGAGAGTCAGCACATTCAAGTTTCTTGGAGTCCACATCGCTGAGGAATTGACATGGACTGCTCACACAGACACGCAGTGCTGAGGAAGGCACATTAACGCCTCTTCTTTCTCAGGTGTTTCAGGAGGTTTAGAATGAGCCCCCGCATCCTCTGCTTGTTTTACACCTGCACTGTGGAGAACATCCTGTCTGGCTGTATCACCACCTGGTATGGGAATAGCACCAGCAGCAATTGCAAAGGCCTACATAGGATTGTGCAAACTGTTGAATGCGTAGTAGGAGGTGAGCTTCCCTCCCTCTAGGAGGGTAAGCCTAGAGCAGTGGTCACCAAACTTGTTCCGGGAGGGCCGGTGTCCTGCAGATTTTAGCTCCAACCCTAATCAAATACACCTGAACAAGCTAATCAAGGTCTTACTAGGTATACTTGAAACATCCAGGCAGGTGTGTTGAGGCAAGTTGGAGCTAAACCTTGCAGGGACACTGGCCCTCCAGGACCGAGATTGGTGACCCCTGGCCTAGAGAATCATCAGCGACTCCAGCCACCCAAGCCATAGACTTTTCTCTCTGCTACTCTCAGGCAGATGGTTCCGCAGCATCCGGTCACGCACCAGCCAACTGAAGGAAAGCTTCTTCCCTCAAGCTATCAAGCTGATGAACACTTAACACCTCACTCAGACTCTTTCATACTCCTCACTGCACACCATCAATATGTAGCATGCACTGCACTTTAACCAATCTATACATAAAACAATACTGCCTACAGTTGTGAGTACACATATTCATTGTACATATCCCTGTCAACATTGCCAATTTTTTTTTATTTTTTTTTTGGGAGTATGCTGTTGTATTTTGTACTGTCTGTATTTTGCACTGTCTGTATTTTGTACTGCCTGGAGCCAGCACCTAAGCTTTTCACTCATCATAGCACACGTGCTGTTGATGATGTGACAATAAAATTATTTTGATTTGATTTCCTTATATATTGTCACTTTGTGTAACCTTGCTGTCTGTGTTGTCATCTCCAGATGGTAGTTCTCTTCCCCCTCCTCAGCGTCTGTCCCCGGCACAGTGTGCATCTAGAACTCTGCCCCAGAAGCAGCTGCACACGCAGCTCACTCAGAGACTGGAGGAGGTGCTGAAGGAGCAGCAGGTTACAGATGGCCATGCAGTCCAGAGAGGCTCCTCGCTGGCGTCCAAGACTGCAGGACAGGAGAAAGAGGATACTGAAAAATCTGTCAAATCCTTGCCGGCTAAATCCACACAACAGAGAAGGAAGAGTAGCAAAGTTCAGGGGAACACGTCAGACCATGACAATGTAAGACACTTTTAGTTAAATCAATGTTAAAATATATAGCCCCTTTCACACAGTTTAATATAGGTTAATATTCTGAAAAAATCTGAAATGTGCTGTTCACACAGGGAATGACTTTCTGTAATTTTTCCATAAAAGCACCTATCACACATTTATTCAATCACGTTTTTATTATAAAACACTGGTAAATTCTGACATTATTAACTGAAATTAACCCTAAATGGCTGCACTTGTATTTTTAAACATGAACAAGGTCAGTCTTTTAGTTGATGGTTTCACTTTTGTTTAAACATTTAGCATTTATGCTTTTGTTCCAGAGACAAACCAAAATACTAAACTATCAGAGAAAAATGTTGTTGTAAGCATCTGAAGACAGACACGCTAACATTACTTGCAGCAAAAAGTTACACAGAGGTCTGTGCAGTGAATCATCTGCAACTGAATGTACTGATTGGTCAGAGTAGACGTCTCACATCTGTGCCTAGTGGCAGTATATAATAGGGCTAAACCATATATCAATTGTGCTTTGAAAGGGACGGACTGGCCAAATGGTCTGGTGGCCACATTTCCTGGTGACCTTATGGTCTATTTGGCTGCCGTATACCCCCCCCCCACACACACTTCTTTCATATACAACAATTTTAAAAGTCTGATTCATATAAAACTTTTAGGGCTCTAATTTGACGATCCATGCGCAAAGTCCAAAGCACAGGGCGCAAATGCATTAAGGGCGTGTCAGAATCCACTTTTGCTATTTTATGGTCGGAAAAATCCACTTTGCGCTGTGGCACATTGTCTAACACTGTGGCGCTCATTCTCTTAATGAGTTATAGGTGTGTTTTAAGAATAAACCAATCAGAGTCTCATCTCCCATTCCCTTTAAGAGCCTGTTGTGCCATGCCATAGTGCATTTGCTATTTACATGTGTAAAAGGGGCATATGTCTGCTGTACTTGAACTTTCTACTTTCTCCCCATGAAAGGATGTTGAGGGAGGGTTTATTATATTAAACTGTGCCTTTGTTGTTAATGTTTTGAAGATAACAGATGCAGCAGACAGTATGGTGAAGATGATATCCAGACATTACAAGAAAGGTGCTAAAGCAGCATCTCCTACATTTAACACTGCATCTACAAACAGGTGACACAGACTATCCCAGCTAAAATTTTGTGTTTTATAGACATCTAATAAACATTTAAACATAGACAGCTTGACATATTATAGACATCTAAGAATAGCCTCAAAACTAGACTAGTCATCAAATAGATAGATTAGACAGACTTTATATTTGTAGTCATTAATTTCTGTTTATTTGATGACTAGTCTAGTTCTGGCCTATTCTTAGATGTCTGTTAGATTTTCAGTGACAGCCCAAATTAAGCCTTGTTTTAGCCAAGACAACTATGTTTAGACGTCTATTAGACATCTTTTAAAAACAAAAATGCTCGCTGGTGTGTTTTCATTCATCATCGAGCATTACTTCTGTGCCTGACATGCAATTACATATTTATATCTTCACTTTTAGAAATCTGTTCAACAAGAGCTGTGGTTCATCCTCCACTGTAAGCCACATTTACACCAATTCATGTTTGAACCTGAACCTGTTTAATGCAGGTTCGGGTATATTCAGTTGTACAAATGTCATGCTGTTTTTGCTTTGCTTTTTTGTTTGTTTAATAGGAAAAAAATGCTGCGAAGAGATCAAGCTTGCCTAAAACAGATAACAAATCCAAAAAGCCATTACAGAACATTGAGTATTGCATTTTAGTGATGTTTTTCTTCCAAAATAGGCACTATTTGGTCAAAGAAAAGCTGTTAATGACTATTTTTGTGGTGTTTTAGGGATATTTATGCTTTTACAGAGGACACACCAAAAATTAGTGTGGTAGGTGTGGTAAATGTATTATATTTAAATTATAATAACAACAATAATAGTTCTTGAATGTTTTCCTTTTCAGAGACAGAAATCTGATGTATTCAGAAACGAAAGCAGGTAATTGTACAAAACAGCTCCCTCTAGTGTTTAACAGTTGAACATAACAGTGTAGTTATTTTGTCTTGCTTTTCTCTTTTCAGTGAACTAAGTATTTCTCTGAATCGCACCAACTCTGCTAAAAGGCCTGCGTTACCAAAGGTTTCATATTTATAAAATGCATTTGGTGATTTCACATACATTTTATGCTATCCAAAATTGCACATTTCATATGATTGTGTTTGTTACATTCTAGGGAACTAAAGCAAATGCGAAGAAATACCTGTTCAGTGACACTGACACAGACAATATGACAGATATTAGCTGGTTAAAATCAGCCAACAGGAAACCCAAGCCTAAAGTGGCAGACTACAGCAGGCAGCCAGTCAAAGCCACCTTTCCACCTGCTGACTCTACATGTAAACTACACCCATCTCTATTTAATTAAAATAAAAGAGCAAGAACTCTGTCTGGTTGCATAAAGAACCTTAAGTTTTTTTTATTAAGTATGACACGTAAAGGTTAATTTAACCTTACCTAGGAGAATACTTTAAGGGAATTGCATATAATCCCTTTAACAGTTCTCTTTATTGTTGAATAAATATGAAACTATTAAGTGTTTTACAACATTAATACAGGTTTGTCCTTAAAAAAAAAATTATATATATATATATAAATTATATATATATATTGTTGCCACTCATATTTTAACCCGATGAACGCCCAAAACTGATTCAAATGTGCGCTAGACAGCAATTGTTGCATTCCTGTGTGTGGGTGTATGGGTGTTTCCTAGTACTGGGTTGTGACTGGAAGGGCATATACTATGTACAATATATGCTGGAATAGTTGGTGTTTCATTTCGCTGTGGCGACTTCTGAAATAGAGACTAAGCCAAAAACTTGCCTGTCGTCTGATTTAAATGTGTAAAGATTATTGTGTGTCACTAAAATGGCGAACATTTTAAAGCAGGGGTATCCACACTCTGTCCTGGAAGGCCATTGTCCTAGAGAGTTTAACACCAACCCTAATCAAACACATCTGAACCAGCTAATCAAGCTCTTACTAGATATACTAGAAACTTCCTGGCAGGTTGGAGCTAAACTAAGCAGGATACCCCTGTTTAAAAAGATGTAGCACAGAAAAAAAAAACTTTATATAAAAAACAACTTGGCAAAACTTTAACAGTTTAGCAGCAGTTTTTCATCATTAATCAAGTTTGTGAAACTGTTAAGGTACAGTTTTCCCAAGCTTAGACTAAACTTAAGGCAGTGAGAGTGCTTTATGCAACACTTAGAGGTTTACGTAAGGGAAAAAAAAAACATTTAACCTCTTAAGGCCCAAGATGTGTTTTTACATAGAGTTTTTATTTCTCTTTGCTATTTGAGCTTATTAAAACCTAAATAAAAATAAAACCTAAGTATCATCTTTTGACATTATGTGCTTTTAAAGAAAAATGTCCATAAATGTGGACTCATAGTCCGAATTTACATAAAGCACTTTTTCCTGACAGTTTTTTAATGTAAATATAACATATAACATTTTTTACTTGCTTTGACTATCAGAGTAAAAACAAAAAAAATTCCCATTTAGTGTTTGGGACATTTCATATGTGGCCACTAAGCCCTAGTAGGTTAACAAAAAATTGTTTCACTTATAGAAACCCTTAAGTAACATTTAGGGGTTATTTTATACAACAACCTTATATTTATGGGAAACATAAAAGCGATCTTAAGGGAAAATTACTCTTGAGGTTTTTTATGCAACCGGGCATTGGTTGTCATGTGTCAAAGTAAAGAGAGATGTCATCTGTTTCACTGAATACCAAACAATTTATTGATTTATTTTATTTTAGTTAAATCACCATATTCACCTGTGGCTTCACCAAAGCCAGTGAAAGAACAGACCAAGCCAAAGCGGGTAAGAATATGTATGCTGTCATTTCGCTGATTATATCTTTAAGATTTTATAAAGTTTTGTTGCTAATTTTTTTCCACTTTTGTAATATTTGCACCCCAAAAAAACTGAAAAGGTCACCCTAACAAAGCCATCAAAAAGAAAACTTTCTTTTCATTTGTGAAAAATGAAATATGACGTCATCAGACTGGCAAAAATGGGTGCTTATTTGTAAATATGCATGGTTGTATGTTTATGTTTATTACATTATAAGCTGAATGGCTGTTTTTGGAGCCTAGCTTAGCTTAGAGTCTTGTGAATATCAGAGTGAATCTGCACTGTAAAATGCACAAATTTCTTTTAAAATAGCAATTCTGTTTCCATTATATACCCCCATACAAAAGGTGATTATACTTTCTTAGAATATGCAGTATTGTGTGTATTTTATGCTTATTAGTAGTAATAATTAATTTTTCTTTTGAATTAAACAGAAGCGTCAGAAGAAAATAGCCGAACATGAGGATAAATGGCAGTCAAGCATCAATAATAAGAAAACCACAGGAAGACCTCAAAGAGCCGCAGCCTTGACTAAAACCTACAGAGAGCCGTCTGACTCAGACAGCCAGTCCAGCCAGACAGAGAGTGAAAATGCACCTCCCCCTAAGGCATGTGATTGTTCTTTCAGCAATGTTCATTTAGGGCATCTTTATTAATGTAATTGCCTTTATTGAAGGCGTTTAGAGTCAGGATAGACTAATGATAGCGTTTCTATGTGTTTAAGCCTTGTTTCTCCTCAAACAGAAAAAGGCAGTGGTGCGGCCGGTAACGCCTCAGGAGATTGTTTCAGCTCATACCACAGCACAAGAAAAAAGGAGACAAAAACCCTCTGTGGACACAACCAAACAGCATGAGAAGAATGGACGGAAAACAACAGAAACAGCCTTTGCAGAGATTCAACAAATTCAGAGGAACGATAAAGGCAAGAAGGTGTCTAGTCCTGAGCGTCTCAAAGTGAACAAGACCTCATGGGACAGACAGAAAGAAACCTGGGCTACAAGATTATCTTCCACATTTGCCTCACCGCCCTCTATTGAGAAGATGAGATGTAAGAATTAAAGTGGCCTAAATTATTTATTTTGTTTCTACAAATTTACACATAAATTAATAATTGTTCTTATACTTCATCACAGTAAATTATTTCAAAGGAAAGTCTGATATAAATGCCAGAAGCTTGTGTAATTTGCTAATATTTGTCTCTGTAGCGATTGAAAAACTAGCAACCAACCTACGATCCAATACTACACCTCTGCGCTCTCTGTCCATCTCTCCAATTGAAGCAGACTCACCTCCGCTGGAGCCTCTCATTCCTCTCAAAGCGATACAAACCTCTTCTCTATGTAAAACACCAAGGAGTAAAAGTGCTGTAATACCTTCTCCCCTCTCCATAACACCTGTTTCCAAAACCTCCAGAGGCTCTAAGAAGAGTCTACCTGCTGTTCAGGTAAACAAGAGTACATATGTAGGGCTGCTATCTAAATCATTTTCATGGAAATAGCAGGTAATACTCGTGTCTGATCCTGTCTCACTCTTTTTAAATTTGTAAATATAGTGCTATCAAGTGGTTAACTAAGATTAATTGCATACAAATACAAAGAGTTAAATTAACATAATATATGTATGTTTGTACTGTGTATATTTATTTTGTAGGTACACTCGACGGCCACTTAATTAGGTACACCTGTCTATCTGCTCGTTAACGCTAGTTTCTAATGGGCCAATCACATGGCAGCAACTGAATGCATTTAGGCATGTAGACATGGTCAAGACGATCTGCTGCAATTCAAACCGAGCATCAGAATGGGGAAGAAAGGTGATTTAAGTGACTTTGAATGTGGCATGGTTGTTGGTGCCAGACGGCTGGTCTGAGTATTTCAGAAACAGCTGGGATCTACTGGGATTTTCATGCCCAACCATCTCTAGGGTTTACAGAGAATGGGCCAAAATATCCAGTGAGTGACAGTTCTGTGGGCGCAAATGCCTTGTTGATGGCAGAGGCCAGACTGGTTCGAGCTGATAGAAAGGCAACAGTAACTCAAAAACCTCTCTTTACAACTGAGGTAAGAAGAAAAGCATCTATGAACACACAACATAACCAACCTTGAGGCAGATGGGCTACAGTAGCAGAAGACCATACTGGGTGGCACTCAGCTAAGATCAGGAAACTGAGGCTACAATTCGCACAGGCTCAAAAAAATTGGACAATAGAAGATTGGAAAAACGTTGCCTGGTCTGATAAGTCTCGTTTTCTGCTGCGACATTCAGATGGTAGGGTCAGAATTTGGCGTCAACAACATGAAAAGCATGGATCCATCCTGCCTTATCTACGGTTCAGGCTGATGGTGATGGTGTAATGGTGCGGGGGATTTTTTTTCTTTTTTTTTCTCTACCAATTGAGCATTGTGTCAACGCCACAGTCTAGCTGAGTATTGTTGCTATTTACGGCCATTCTTTTATGACCACAGTGTACCCATCTTCTGATGGCTACTTCCGGGAGGATAACGCACCATGTCATAAAGCACAAATCATCTCAGACTAGTTTATTGAACATCATAATGAGTTCACTGTGCTCAAATGGCCTCCACTGTCACCTCTGGCATTCGCATCATGGATGTGCAGCTGACTGATCTGCAGCAACTGTGTGATGCTATCATGTCAATATGGACCAAAATTCCTGGGAAATATTTCCAGTACCTTGTTGAATCTATGCCATGTAGGATTAATGCAGTTCTGAAGTCAAAAGGGTGTCCAACCTGGTACTAGTAAGGTGTACCTTACAAAGTGGCCAGTGAATGTATACATTTCAGAACATACATATGCCCAATACACAGTGAGTACACATGTAAATACAAACCTGTATTATGGATGTGACTAAGCAAGATTAACCATTTGATAGCACTAATTAATTTATATATATATAGATGATAGTAGCATCTGTGTGCAAGTCCAATATGAACTAAGGATAGCTGATGTTGTGCTGCATCTTCTTTTGTTTAAAAGTAACTGTGTAGTTACAAATACAGTGAAAGAAAAAGTGCTGGAAATGATCAAACCTAAAGCGGGTTTTAAATCGGATGTGTGGAAGCATTTCGGTTTCTTTCTAAAAAGATACGAAAAAGGAGAAAAGGTAACTGACAAAGAAAAAAACAATATGCAGGCACTGCCAGACTGTGGTAAAATATAAGCCAGGGAATACGACTAAAAACAGTCATGGGACTGCAGAACACAGCACACTTGTTAGATTGATGCAGACATTGGCTTGTACTGCAAAGAGACCTCTATCTCACTCATGGCTTGTCCTCTCAAGTGGTGGAAAGACAATGCACAACGTTACCCACTGCTGTCCACCTGGGCCAAATCATATCTCTCTGTCCCAGAAACCTCAGTCCCAAATGAGAGTTTTTTTTTTCTGTTGCAGGGGAGATGCCTAGAGATCCCAGCTTTTACCAGATTATAGATATATGATAATTTTGCTTAAAAACCCATGAGTTTTCAACAATACTAAATTGAAACTTTTTATATATATATATATATATATATATATATATATATATATATATATATATATATATATATATATATATATATATATATATATATATATATATATGCCATGGTTTAATAGTTTTTTGTTATTAAAATTAAAAAATTGAAGTTGCTGTTTTGAAACTTACAGATAGATGGCTGATTTGTATGTAATTGATATGTTCTTTGCTAAGGTAAATAAACACTTTTGGCACTTTTTTCGAGTCTTTTCATTAGTTTTGTTTTTCCTGTAAATTATTCCATAAATACCGTACCGTGCCATTCATACCAAGGTATTATCGTTCCGTGAAATTCTGATACCGTTACATCCCTTATATATATATATATATATATATATAATATACACACACACACACACACACACACACACACACATACATACATGCATGTTGTTTGAACGTTTACAAATGATACAAAATTCTGTAAAATGTAAACATCTCTGTGAAAAATATCCTAATTCTAAAACTCAATGAACTAGTTTGTCTCATTAAACTCACACATTTATGTCCACTTTATTACCTCACAGAAAAAAAAAATTATCAAACTCACTTGTTCTCTGTCTCGCTCCTGCAGGTTGAGCTGAGTCCTGTTCATTCAGTACTGTCCCAAAGTCAACCACTCTCCATCAAAGAGACCCTGAACTCTCCAGACCTTCAGGAGGAGCAGAGAGCTGTCAAGAACAAAACCAGCCCAGCATCTTTTGAAAGGAGGTCTGTCAATTCTCTGACAATCAGCCAGACTTCACACAAATCTTTGAGCAACATGGCAACAGCCCTTACTGAGCTTGAGGTACAAGTTTAACTTCATTTCTGAGTACAATTATACTTTTGGTAGCATATTTCAGCAACACAGCATCAAATTCTTGATTTTTAGAAAACACCAGAATGCCAGAAAGGAAGTAAGGATGAGAGAGCAGAATTTAAGTCAGGTGATTGGGTTTTTAAATACTGTGTGGTTTTGTACATGCATTTGGTAAATTACATAAATGCGCATCTTATATATTCTTGTACTACTGTAAATGCCCATCAGGTCCATCAGTCATCCACACACACATCATCCCGTGCCACACAGATGACGATGAAGACAGTGAGGAGGACAAAGAAAATAAGGCTCCTTCTCCTTCTCAGCTTGCCCTGAAAATGAAGCCAAGGAAGTTGTTTGTGCCTACTAATAAATACTGGACTCCTAGTAAAGGTATTTATCACTTTTTAAAAAGGGTTATGTCATACCTACAACAAATAATCTACCTAAAGTTTTCAAACATTCATTTTCTTTTCGGCTTAGTCCCTTCAGGGGTCGCCACAGCGAACTGATCCGCCAACTTATCCAGCATGTGTTTTACACAGCTCATGCTCTTCCAGCCACAACCCAGCACTGGGAAACACCCATACAATGTTGCATTCACATCCACACATACATTCTGGCCAATTTAATTTATTCAATTCACTTATAGCGCATGTCTTTGGACTGGGGGAACCGAAGAACCCAGAGGAAACCCACCCGAACATGGGGAAAAGCCCCCAGTGCTTGCACCCAGGGCTTGGACCAACGACCTTCTTGGTGTGAAGCGACAGCGCTACCCACTGCACCACCGCATCATCCCCAAAACTTTTTCTTTTCTTATGAAAACACTGTATTTCAGGGGTCACCAACCCTGTTTTCAGAGAGCTACCTTCCTGGAGATTTCAGTTTGACCAAACTGAAATCCTTAACCAAAAACACCTGTCAGTAATTATCAAGTGCTGCTTTAGCTCCTAATTAATTGGTTCAGGTATTGATTTGATCAGGGTTGGAGGGGATTTCTGTAGGAATGTAGCTCTCTAGGAAAAGGGTTGGTCAACTCTGCTGTATTTGATGTTTAATAGAAAGCAACAGTCAGGTTTAAAAAAAACTACATTGATTTTCTCCATAGAAATTTGTTTTTTTACAGTAACTAATAAACCACCATGATATTGTACAAAACAATTTACCAATTCTAGAAAGACGCAAAAGACACCAAATTTTTCGAAATATTTACATGCTTGCTTGTTTCTATTAGGGATTAGTGGTATAGTTAATTAAAATAATGTTTGAATGGTTTTGTATTCAAGTAGTCTAGTCTAAAAAAAACAACAACAATAGATGATACAAAAAATTTAACTGTTTAAAAGAAATAGCATTAAAATTACTTTTTAAAACATAGACTGTAAAAAATGCAAGGTTCCACACAATTCCTTCATGTTGTCCCAACACAAATTGATTAAGTTAACTTAACACTTTTAACAAATTTATGTGGATTAAACATAACAAATATTATGATGTCCTAATAAAATCTCAAGAACTGTGTTGTTTCAGTTCATTTTAAATAAGTTTTAAATAAAAAAGTTTTTGAGTGTACTTCATAGGTTGTATCATTTAAAACAATAGAATGGAACTATGACAACTTAATTTGCTCAATTCATGTAATTTTGTTTAGTGAAATTACCATGTTACATGATCTAGTGTAAGATTGGTCCATAGGCAATAAAGGATTATTCCTGTACATGAAAAAGTGCACTTTGAAGCACCATGCAGAGATAACAATAAGGCAACAAAACATTCGGAGAGCACATGGTCATCCCACACCATTATTAATTTTTGAAAAATGGACGACTTTTTCCAGTAGAAATCCTTGTTAAATCAGTCATGATTTAAGTTATTTGAATATTTTTATGTCACGTAGTTGACTAGTCATCGGCTGGGTCAGTTGGCATTTCTGTATGGAGTTTGGATGTTCTACCCATGTTCACGTGGGTTTCCTTCGGGTGCTCCGATTTCCCTCATAGTCCAAAGACATGCACTGTTGGTAAATTAGGTAAGCTAAATTGGCTGTAGTGTATGTGTGTATGTCCTGGTCTTCCAGGTTGGGAGTTCATTTTCTTTTCGGCTTAGTCCCTTCAGGGGTCGCCACAGCGAACTGATCCGCCAACTTATCCAGCATGTGTTTTACACAGCTCATGCTCTTCCAGCCACAACCCAGCACTGGGAAACACCCATACAATGTTGCATTCACATCCACACATACATTCTGGCCAATTTAATTTATTCAATTCACTTATAGCGCATGTCTTTGGACTGGGGGAACCGAAGAACCCAGAGGAAACCCACCGAACATGGGGAAAAGCCCCCAGTGCTTGGACCCAGGGCTTGGACCAACGACCTTCTTGGTGTGAAGCGACAGCGCTACCCACTGCACCACCGCATCATCCCCAAAACTTTTTCTTTTCTTATGAAAACACTGTATTTCAGGGGTCACCAACCCTGTTTTCAGAGAGCTACCTTCCTGGAGATTTCAGTTTGACCAAACTGAAATCCTTAACCAAACACACCTGTCAGTAATTATCAAGTGCTGCTTTAGCTCCTAATTAATTGGTTCAGGTATTGATTTGATCAGGGTTGGAGGGGATTTCTGTAGGAATGTAGCTCTCTAGGAAATTAGGTAAGCTAAATTGGCTGTAGTGTATGTGTGTATGTCCTGGTCTTCCAGGTTGGGAGTTGAGCATTTGGCTAGCAACTAACCTTATAAAAACTAGAGGTTATGAAACACCAATATGGGTATTAACTTTGATATAAAGGCCCTGGGAATAAGTAAGTTGACTAGTAGGAATTGTCGACTAGTCAATTAATTGATATATATATATATATATATATATATATATATATATATATATATATATATATATATATATATATATATATATATATATATATATATATATTTTTTTTTTTTTTACATGTACATTAAGGATTTAAATAGAATTTTATTGTGTGTGTTTTTTTAAAGAGACACACGGAGACATTAACAAGATCTTCATTTTTATTAACTTGTAGGGACTTTTAAATCACACATTTTCCAAAATATTTCACAGTTTGAACACATTTATTTTTGTCACAAATGTGTTAAATGCTCACTCTAGCAACCATGTCAATGCTTTATATATGATGTCATTACAAGCTGGTCTCCAGACAGATTAATTCCAATTTTCACTTATCTGGAGAATCTGTTCACTTGTTTGTGGTGAAACTGAATAAACTTTTTTTTGGTGTGCCTCAGGTCGGAATAGCAAACCACTGATGAAGGATCAGAGCAGCTCAGAGGAGGAAGAGGAAGATATAGTTGCAGAGAATAAGAGAAGAAAGAAAAGTTACCACAGAAGCCTGACCAACAGGACCAAGGAACCAACTATATCCAGTAAGTTTATGGGCTCAAAAATGGGGCTAAAATTGATATACATATGTTATTAATTAATATGTTTTTAATAACAGATTATGGTTGATCCGTGATCTGCATGGATCGCAACCCAAATGGAACACACATGACCTGCGGATTAATAACTTTTTTGAACTTGTAGGTTAATCCAACATTTAAAACAATTGCAGAGATCGCCTCCCGTGTCATTCAAATCGCATGTATGAAAGTATGTTGGCTTCCCTGTAAAATATAATGATGACAGAAAAAGTTGTGGGGAGACCTGCTTTTTTAGGCCATTAATTAAAGGTGTTTTCTGTCACTGTTTATTTTGCCTGCATTAATACATATTCAGTGTATAGCTGCACAATTACACATTAAAAGATTGTATTCTGAATTCAGACCCGCACAAAATGAATGACAAATGCTAATGATTTGTGTATGATTATTATTAATTATTCCAATTGCTGCATTCAAATCTGCGTTTAATCAAGAGAGATTCACTGTATTATTATTGAGACTGATTCGGCTCCAAATGAACCAAAGTTTATCTGGCAAAAAATTCCATAAGAAATCTACATGATTCTGGAAGCCCAGCTGTAGTATACCAGATGGGTGTGTGTGCTTGTGAACTTGCTAAAGTGTGACACAAGAGAAAGTATATGTTTGTTTCACTGCAGCTGAGGAAGTGGAGACTCTGTCATCCTGTACAAGGTCCAGTTGCAGGCATGTCAGTGTGGAGGCAGACTTGGACCTGACACAGCCTGCTCAGGAGATGCGCTTTATCTGCCATCAGTTCAGCTCAGACCTTAAGAGCAAGATCAAGGTGCTTTTCATCTTTCTTTTCGCACTAAATCAGCACTGACTTAACACACCAGCCCCATCAAGCAACTGTTTGAGGATTCACTTCCTCTAATTAAAAAACTAAATCACTCAGTCACTGTATATTAGGCTTTTATAATAACTTGTTTTTGCTTCCATCAGAATCGGGGGAGGATGATGGACCTTTACACCAGTCAGTCTTTGAAGACCTTACAGCAGCACATGTCCTCTGTCCATGTAAAAGTACACCAGTACAGGTTAGACATGACCTTTTTCAAAGAAAAGTTTTTTGCTCTAAAACTGGTCTGATTTTCACCTGCTTTTCTTTCTTTATCTTACCTTCTATAGTTCTCAGAGGTTGGAGAAAGTTAAACAAGTCCTCTTGAGTGAAATTCAAAACCTTGAGCAGGATGATGTTGTTTTGAGAGGCATGGAGGAGGAATTGATGGTAAGGAGGGTGCTGACTTGTCAAATGGCCAGTAATAAGAATAATTATACATATTCATTTTCTATTAAATATGGAATAATTTGGGGAAATAATAATGGATTTAATTTTTAATTGTAATATATTTGTGTGTATTAAGTAATAGGTTTTGCATGTGCAGGATGATTATGTATTAGCCAGTAAATCATTACTGGAAATAAATAGAAGCATTTCTTCTTTAGTTGTTAGAAATTGTTTACATTTTTTACATAGTCCTTACTGGCCCTAAAACTATTCTGGTTGAACATTTACAGATTGTATAAATATGCAAATTAATAATGAAACTATATATATATATATATATATATATATATATATATATATATATATATATATATATATATATATTTTTTTTTTTTTTTTTTTTTTAACTCATATTTTACTCAAAAAGTCCTAATAATCCACAAATGTAAAGAGACACTGAATTCAGCTGATTTGTGTACCGAATCTGCATGAACTACTTTACAAATGATTTTTTTTTTTGATTTTTTTTTTATTGCAAAGTCTATAAATGGAAAATTACCAGAGGCTACAGACACTAAAAAGAGAGCACAGGTGTACCAACAGATAAAATACTGTACTAAGCAGCACAGGTGCATTGGGATTGGATCCACATAATACCATTAGATATTCTGCATTAACTTCAGTAAGTCAAACATGGGTTCAGAATGTGGAATTTTTCTGATTGATGCATATTAAATATTGACTTCTCTTCACTTTTTCCTCATTTTTTACAGCCTTAGTCCAAAATGAACTAAATTAATTTTTTCCAAATAATTCTGCATTGCAATTAAAATTACATGAATTTAAAAAAAAATTGTATTGACAAATTTTGCTCAATACTTTTTTGAACCAGCTTTGGCACCAATTACAGCCTCAAGTCTTTTGAGTGGGATGCTACGAGCATGGCACAGCTATTTTTGGGTACTTTCTCGTTCTTCTTTGCAGTACCATTATTAAGTTGCCCTGTAGCCATTTCTTAGTTTTTTTTTGGCTGTGATCATTGTGGTCATTGTCTAGTTAAAAAGATGATCTCTAGAGAATGTTTTCTGTCTCTGTACTTTTCTGCATTAAACTTCCCTCAATCCTGACAAGTTTCAGGTTATGCTGCTTAAAAACATACACGGGATATAACAATATGATGCTACACTGATAAAATAAGCTGTTATAGCTGTTAATATGCTTCTTATTTTACATTTCTGTACATATCCAGGGTGTCCGCAGGTTCTTAAAGGGGTGGTCAACAGTATATTTGTAAAGCTTGGCTGTGTTTATAAGATGCAAAGCAATGTGTGCGCGTGCTTCAATTGTAGAAAATCACATTAATTTTTTTCAAATATCTTACTTTGATTATATACAGCTACTCTGCTGACATGAAAATGACTGTCATATTTCCTAGTTCCTATAAAGACCCGCCGTCAAGAGGCTCTGATTGGTCAGCTAACATAATGTGCTGTGATTCATGGATCAGCTCTTTCACTCCCCTACAAGCGCACACTTTTGCGCTGTGTAAACAGTCCAGTCAGAGCAGCTGTTAGCAACATTAGCTGTCTGAACCAGACAGAAAGGAAGTGCAGACAGCTCACGCCTGCTAATCCATCCCAAAACTTTTTTTTTTCATATTTAACTTTTTTTATTGCAAAGAGATACAATTCACAACAGCTGTTAGACATTAACAACAATTTATGCGAATTAAATTTCCTAATCAGGGAAAGAAAACTAAAGCAACACATCCCTTTACATGATCTTCCATTAATTTAAAATACATTTACAGAAGTAACCGGGCCATTAAAAAGAAAATCCTTAATGTGTATATAATGTTTAATGATTATATATATGTCACGATTCAGGAAGGATGAGGAAGCAAGGACTCAAATGCAGCAGAAGATGGTATTTATTAATTGAAATAAAACAAAAAGGACAACAAAAACCATCCCGAGGGGGAAAAACAGAACTATAAAACAAACAGACAAACTTGGCTGGGCTGGCAGGACAAACAGTACTGGATATCACAGGACAGGGAAATACTGATGATGATCTGGCACAGGACGGCAGACATGAGAGGATTATATAGAGGACCAAATTAACACAAACAGATGAACATAATTAACTAATAATGGGTCAACAAGGAGGGTGGGACTTGACAATAAACGGGAGAGCGCATGACACAGAGAGACAACACAAGCCATGCGCTCACATAAAACGAGACTAGAACACGCAGCCAATGAGAACTCATTAACTGCATGTTCATGACAACACAAGCACGCAGTGCATTTAAACATACACCACGTGCTAAACAACACCAGCAGAAGACTGAATGCAAGACACGAGTACACGATGAATGAAAGCACTCACCGTGCACTCACACATGCAGCGTGCATGTTTCATCTCATTCAACTGGACTGAGACGCTGGGGATGAAACACCACGCTGCAGACAGACGAAAACAAACACGAGTACAAGAGCGCCGCATCCGAGGGATGCAGAGCCCGCACGGCCGCATCAAGCAGGAGCGCGCACGCCCTGCGCACACCCACGACGGCGCACAAGCACACAGAGACAGACACAATGACAGAAACAGGTCAAGACAGAGCTAGTGTCCGGGCTCTGCCACCAAAACAAGAATTTACAAGACCAGAGTGGCAGAACCCTGACAATATAAGCTGCCTTGTATAAGTCTAAAATTTCATTCAGAAGGGTCTGAAAAGGGTCTTAAAAAGTCTTAAATTTGATTTGAAGGAAGCTGCAGAAACCCTGATATGGGTCATGTTCTGTTACGCTGTTGGTCTCACACATTTTTCATATGATTTTTATTTTTTTTATTTTTTGTTTACACATTTGTGGCCGTTTGAGTAGTTGCTCTCATGTTATGTGCGTTTGACAGGACAGACTGTACCTCACGTTTGTTTCATGCAGATTACAAAACCAAAAAACTTTTGTTTTCAAGTGCAAGTTTCAAGTTTGTTCATTTACAAGTACAGATTTCAAGCTTTATGTTGATATATTTCTCATGTCTGTGAAACAAGTATTTGCTGAGATTCCAGTGTGTTTGTTGAAGATACAAACTTTCATAAAAGCGTGTTTGGTCCAAGCTTCTGCCCCGGAGAAACGTCAGTCTATAGCAGTCTATTGGCTTTTGTACTAGTAGGCAGGGCTTCATTCGCCATATTGATCTTTACAGATTTCCCCATTCAAAACTATATAAGTGACATGTCTTGCGCATTATAATCTTTGCCTGCTTCCTACCCTGTTTAACTCAGTGTTCACTATTCACAGGCATACTGGGAAAAGCAGACCTCGGCCTTCCACACCTACCAAGAGAAAAGAACCAGGAGGTGAGAATACATAACAGCTCCTGCATAAACATGAACATCGTTGATTTCCCAGCTCTAATGTTAATGCAACTAACTGTACTTTGGTAACTTTTCTGTACTTGTAATAATGTGTAGTTTTGTCTACAAGACTTTTATGACTGAAATGTCTGTGGGTTTATCTGGGGAGCAATAATAAACAGGCTCTTTCAGACATTCATAGATGCACCAGGGAACAAAATAGAAAGCTTTATGTAATTCTGGTTATTTGTTCCCTCTATAATGTTATTATGGACAGAATCTTGTGATTTTTGAAAATGCTTTTAAAAAAGTGACATCTAAGGATTGGATTGTTAAGAAGTCATTTCAGTCTGAAATTTTAAGTCATTTATGGACTTGAGTTGCATAATTCCTTTTGAAAAAAAAGGTGACAGCTGATCTGTTACAACATTGAGTTCTTTCTGCTGCTAAGTTAATCAGTCAAATGCACACCAAACAAGACTTGATGTGCTAGAAAATACTCTGCTATGTTTTTTCCAGGATTTGGTCTTTTTTTGCCTGGCTCATTCCTTTAAGCATCATAATAATATTATTATAATTATACAATTATAAAAATAACTTTCTGTTCAGCACTATTTGTTGTTTTTACATCGGATGTGTAATAGGCTTCTGTTACTATCAAATTTCTTGTGATTAATTTCTGAAGCTTTTATCATGATAAAAACTATATTGTCGTGATAATGAGCTACTGAAACTCATTCAGTCCCGTAAACCGAAATAGGCCAGCTATAAGAGGATGCGCTCTTTTAAACAAGAATTTTTTTTCCCTTTGCATGTTCGCTACTGCATGCATGGGAAAGAGAAATGAACAGAGAAACATGAATAGACGATAAATAATATGCGACTCTTGCGAATATTCTCATATATTTAATTCATAACTGCCACTAATAGCTATGTAAAAGGGAACCTATTTTGAGTGCATGAGAGTGTTTTGCATGTAGTGGCAGATTGTCAAATATTTGTGACTAGCTTATAATAAGTAATAATTATTGATAAAGCAAGTTATACTGCAATCAGATGATATGGTCCATCAGCTTGATAACCTTAATATTATTTTGTAGTTTGTGCTGTGCTGCGGTTCTTGCAGTGTGTGCACGTTTAAGATTTGAGGTTATAACATCGCCATGATGGTCAAAGAAATCGAAATGTCGTTAGGAATGGCGGCAGACTAACCGTTCTGAAGTAGTGACAACTGTATGCTGCAAAAAAATGTTTTCTTTAACAGATATAATGACAAAAAATTAATTAGGAAACATAATGAAACAAGCATTACAGTTTTTGTGATAAATGGAAAGCAAATAACATTTGTCTTCTCACCTTTTTGGCTGATCTAAAAAACTGTAAAATCTGTGACTTAATAACCATAATGCGATTCGAATCATGAGATTTGTGATTCATTACACCACTACTAATTGGTAATACCAGTGCTTGGCTTGCTTAGATATGTTTTGTTTTCTCAGACTTCAGAAGTTTAAAAGCACGATTCAGAATGATGTGTGTGACAGTCTAAAGTACGAGGAACAAATCTTCTCTTTGGAGGTAAGGGCCTGACTTTTTTTCCGTGTTGAATACTGCAGTTTTGCAAAACAATGTGTATGTTTACATGGACACCAATAATGCGATTTTATTATGATAAAGACAATATTCTGATGAAGAGTCTACCATGTAAGCAGCCATTTTTGATTAATTAAAATTAAGGTCATATTCGAACTAAACAGAAATGGAATAAAGACATATGAAGTATGCTTGTTTTAGTGGCCTTTTTGAAGTGCAGTACAGACATGTAAACATCTAATCAAACTATTACCATTGTGCAGGATTTTCACCACATTTTGCGACAGGATAGTCTATACACACACGACTTGTTGACACTATTCTCTGCACCTGACTGCAAAATCTGGAGGTTTCTACCATTTGGTTTGTGGTGTCAAATTCCATTAAAACAACACTTTTATCAGTCCTTAATTCATACTTGCACCTTATACCTCATTTTGTTACAGGGGCATGCATGAAATGTTCCTGAAAGTAAAAAAAGTAAAAGTGCCAAACTGCAGTTAAGTTAATTGGGTGGTGAAAGAATCAGCTATTTGGTTTAAATCAAATTTAAACTTTGGGGATTTGAATCTAAAGATTTAAAATATGATTCACATGGAATAATTCAAAGCTTACACTTACCCTATGTATTTGTCCTGCAAATAGAATGGTTAATTTTAAGCAATTCTGTATTATATTATTACGTGGCCAACAAAAACAATATAATCAGTATCTAATTATTTAATGAGCAAGGCAGCAGTATCTGAAGCTGAAGCATTAGCTTATAAAGCACACAACATACCAACACAGATCTTAAAACAAAAGTTTATTGCTACTCTATAACACAACGTACTAATCTCCATAAAACAAACAAATGCACATGCATACACACACAAGCAGTTTGAGGAGAGTTATGACTGAGTGGATTCAACTTCTAGCATATGCTAAGTTCTTCGCATTGCAACCTGAGAGAAACCATAAAAGGAGAGAATTTTGCTATTCTTTACTACTTAAATATAATTCACACCAGTTTCAGCAAATGGATAGAAAGCCTGTTTGTGGTACTTGCGTTCTGCTGGAATTTTGGTTTACTGGACTGGTCCAAAGGGAAATCCCGGTGAAGCTCCAATGACGTGATGGAATTCCATAGTCAGTGTAGAGGAGTTCCCTTCCTGTTGGGGAAGCTTGGGGTCAGTTGCTAGGGATACACAGGGCTCGAAATTGACCTTTTTGCTTGGTGTACCGGTGCTCCTAACTTTAAAATTTAGGCGCATCAGCCAAAATTTTGTCGCACCCACCAATTATAAGCACCGTTACTACAAGTTTTATAAAAACATTTATTGCATTTGAAATCAAAAGTAATCAAACTAACAAGCAAAAAATATATATATGCAAGCGTAAGGAAAATATGTCTCAATGAAATCCCATTATCACAAGAAAATAGATTTTTATAACATAACTGAGTGGCCAAAGCATACACGGACCGCTCACCGGCCCTGCACGCACTGCTTGATATGAATGAATCTGTTAACGATATAACTATGCTGTTCTCACGGGTGCTGTCTAATTTTGCACTGATGCTTTTGACATATACTGTACCTTATTATATACATACGTCATGTTAATAGCAATACTAGTCTTTTTATGAGTAGCGAGTTTTCTCAGTGCATGCCCGTTCCATCCCACAGACTTTTCATAGCGGACTTGAAGCCAACGGAAGTTTTTTATCCACTCTCCGAAAAGTGCAGATGGTGGATTAACATTCAGCACATGGTCACTAGTAAGATGTGTCATTATTTGTAACTTTAGATGCCATGGTTTCTAAAACAAAATCTGTCAGTGTTATCTTCATTCTCATCTTCAGCGTTTTACAATTTTTCGCAGTAGTAGCTCTCTGTCATCCCAAGCCAGAAGGCATTGACTGAGTAATTTACAACTAATATTTCAGTGCTAGAGCAGTGGTGGGCCAATAAGAAGAGCGCAAAGGCAGGGCAAGCATTACAAAATTGGCTTTGTTTACTGCAGCAAGTTGACATGAAAACTGTTTTAAATCATTCCTGAGCACTGCGTTTCGCGTTTCTAGTGCAGACAAAGAGCTTAGAGATGCATTCTGCATGAATGTCTCCTGAATCCGCGCATGTGGTGAACATTTTGCTGTAAAAACTGGTCGCACACAACAATTTAATGCTCTCGCACACATGCTCCCAAATATATTTAGAGGTCGCACAGATAAAATTTCGGGCGCACATGCGACCAAAATAGTCGCAATTTTGAGCTCTGAGACAGATGTTGGACGAGGCGGCAGTGTAGTCCTTCCTGGGGATTCTATAGTTATGGCGGAGTTTCAGAGTTCTGATGAGTTGACCTTTGGTATAAGCTGGGCCAACACAATGATTGTCCAATCAGAGAAGCTACGGGGTGGGGTCACACCCCAATTTCCTCCTCTAGAAGGCCGGGGTTGGCATATTGTGTGGGTCCTGCTTTGATAGGATAGTTGTTAAAATAAAGTATCATAACATGGACACCTTTTATAGTATGGTTTCTTCATATAAACCAATGCATTTACATTTTCCTAGCTTTCAATCAATACCAAATCAACCATCAAGTATTTCAGAAACATTCTGTAGATTTCATTTGTGACCAAGGGCTATAACTCAATAACTATCCATAACAGTTTAAAAAAAAACTGTTATGGATAGTTTATCCATAAAACAAACATACATTACTCAAATAAACACAGTTTTACTTAAATGTCCATTTAAACTTTGGAAGCTTTTCTGATCGCTTGGTCTGCCTAGAATGTGTATTCCTCGCAGACGCCATTTGCAGGTGCACACAAAAGTGGGTTTGCTGAGCATTCTCAACAACTGGTTTGGGGGGTCTTTGAGTGTAGCCTCTTTTATTGTGTTAAGATGTAAAGTTAATTAACACACATTTGGGATTGCCACTGGCAAGTCATCCTGTGGATAACCTTTTGCTGGGTGCCTGTGGATTGCTTTGAATATGAAATCAAAGCTCAGACATGTAGGCGCCAACCAATCTTTTAAGGATAATATGTTCTGCGACTTGTTCGGTTCTGGAAGGATACGTTGACTCCCTACAGTGGTGATGCAGTGATGTTAATGTGCTATAACGTAAAATGGGATCATGAAAGGAACATACAAAAAGCAATTAATGTAAACTCCTTAATCATATTATTGTCTTAATCCGATTAAGGCAAATAATTAGATCATTGATGTCCATGTAAATGTAGTCCCTTTTGCATTTCTAACCATTTTAAAGGGGATATACGAAAGATTTCGTATTACGAATACATATGGACTATAGTCGAATATGTTTTGTACAATCAAACTAATAATAGTGTAATTTTAAATATCTTATTTGTCGAAATGATACTTGTAACTTGCAAAGCTGGAGTAAACTGATCCATATTGCTAATATCAGATGCTTTAAAGGTGTTGTCCCCTACGATATCATATTTTAAACATTAATTGATGTGTAATGTAGCTGTGTGAACCTAAACAACATCTCTGAATGTAATACACTCAAAGTTCAATGCAATGGGAGACATTGGCTTTTACAGAGTTAGCTTAGCAAAGCCTATAGCGAACAAATTTGGGGACTACAAAAAATACATCTGAGTTAATGATGTCATACACCCTTTAAGTTACGCACATACACTCTGCACAGCAAAGGGGTGTGGCCTGATGCATTGTAATGTAATAACAGAGACACTTTCTGGTGAAGTAAAGCTGACAGCACATTATGTTAGCTGACCAATCAGAGCCTCTTAAGGGCAGGTCTTCAGAGGAACTAAGAAATAAGAACTAGGACAGTCTTTTTCATGTTAGCTGAGTAGCTGTATACAATCAAAGGAAAATATATGAAAAAATAATGAGATTTTCAACAAATGAAGCATGAGCACACATTGCTTTGCACCTCATAAACTCAACCAATCTTTAAAAATACACTCTGGACCACCCTTTTAACTGCCGTTCTCTCAGCATCTTTGTGTGTATGTTATTGAGATGAAAGAGGACAGCACAAAGCCTATTCACAGTGCATACTCAACTAAATGTCACTCTGAGCAGAATGGACAGTGTCTGGATGATTGTTGTCAAGTATACTGCTGCACAGAATAAGCATTGATTTAAGCATTGATTGCTTTATGAACCAAGGTTGTTTATATTGCAGATGTCTTCCATGAAGAAAAACATGAAGTCAGTTCAGGAGCGTTTCTTCAAGGAGATGGTGAGAGAATGCACAAAGGGAATTGATATTATATACTTGAAGGCATACAACTCTGTAGGCTGAATGATTACTATTATTTCTTTCTTTGTCTTCATAGCAAGATGAGGATTTGACAAGTGTGCGAAGAGGACTACAAGCCATGTTCTTTCCAGATGCATCCAGGTTCTGACTTGAGAAAGAAAGATCCTTTTGAAAACTTTCTAAGCTATTCTTTAAACATGTTTGATTTTCTTGATATTATTAACAATATGTTATTTTAAATAAAACTTAGAAGGTTAAATATATTTATACTTAATGCTGTTTATTTATTAAAAAAAGGGTTTGCTGTAGATGGTTTTTGCGCACATATTTGCTTGTGATTTTAAATGTGAATAATGAATACCGGAAATGCCTCTGTGAAAATGAGTGAATGGTATAGGACTAATCTGTGACTTACCAACTCATAATTAACTTCAGATTTCTGTGCGCAGACATTTAAATTGAATGCTGGATTCTAAAACCCAGAAGTTAATTGTATGCATTCACTAGCAATGACCTTAATGTGCTAAACTGCCTTACTGGTTCAAGTTATTAGAGATGTTGAAAAATAAAGAATATTTTTAATCAAAGTCATTTTCTGTCATTCTGTGGTCAAGAAATGTATTAATGGGTTACACTAATATAAATAAAAGAAAATGTTAGTTTTATCTAGGAACAAAGCATCAACTGGGGTCTGATTTTAATTATTGTGAGACATCATGTTACAGGGTTTGAAATAAAATAAACTCTGCAGGGCTGTGCCTGCTGTGCCCGTCCAGGAACTAAGGGAGTTCTAAGGCAGTGGTTCCCAGTACCATCCTTGGGACCAACTTCACTGCACAATTTGTATTTCTTGTTTTTAACACACCTAATTTAAAATTAACAGAGATCCATGAACTGATCATTGGCTGTTTCTCAATTCCAAGAACACTGAGAATAGACTTCTTGTGGAGAACAAGCATGGGGACCGCAGGAACAGAGAGCACCTTCTGTGAGAAATGAGATGCTGCTTTCTTCCTAATGGTCACAAGGCCTTTACATATTTTTAAAGCAAAATTATTTAAACATTACAGCATTCATACAACTTATTGGTTTAAAAGACTTTACAAATATACTTTGCTCAATACAAATAAAACAGGCTTTTAAGAGCCCCTAATATACATTAAAAAGGGTCATATTTGGGTTTTAAGGGTCTCCAACAACATACTGATATGGATGCAAGGTCAAAAAACACTTTCATTAACCTAATTGTCCCAGTGACTCCCATATGAACCGTTCAGCAATTCATTTGTTCCCAAACCCCTCCTTAGCGTGAAGCTAACCTGCGCTAATTGGACTGATGACCGCCTGATGCAATTGGTGGACAGCATTCAGCGCGAAAGTGAAGTGCTCCACGCGGCTTATCAACAATATTGAAGTAGTTACAGTGCATAGTGTGTGTAAGCATACCTGCCAACCCTCCTGTTTTTTTCCCGGGAGTCTCCTGTATTTCAGACCCATCTCTAGCCACCCAACCATTTTGTTATTTATCCTGGAAAACTCCCGTAATTTCAACCAGTTAATTTTAGGGTCTGTCAATTCCCCGGTTCACCAGCACTGGTATAGGATCCGATTGCAGCAGCTGCCCGAAACACGCTTCATAGTAGTTAACTTACATAGTAAGTTAAAAGAGGTTCTCAACAGTGTTATTCAGACACCAGTCTCCCAGATTTTTGGTGCGTGCATGAGTGCATTAAAGCAGTGCAGTTAAACACCAGCATATTGCTCTATTCTTAAGCATGACACACATTCAGTATTTATCCACAGTGGCAAAAGCTAAATTATTCTGAACCTTGACCGCTGCACATGTGTAAGAACTGCTGACGGTGGCCATAGCAATGACAAAAGGCAGCAGATCATGAGCTCACAAACGCATTTAAATCCGTAAAACAAAGTGTCACACATCACATTTTCAATGTGGCCTTAGACGCGATAAGAAGAAATAAGAGGATAAAGAGTTCACCAGATACAGTACAATCGGTTACAAGTAACAAAACACAATTAAATGCATAATTTGTAAGCTAGAGAAAACAAGGAGGCAGCCATTTACTTACACTTGTGAAATGGAGAAAGAACTAATCCATGATCCACTGATCCATGTACTGACATAGTCCTTTACATCAATAGTCTTTTCTGATCCTTCCTTTAACAAATGGCCGATGAATCCCCCGTTGTAAGCGACTCTTCACAGTTTCATCTTTGGGTAGAGAAAATAACACTAACTTTTCCTCACACTTCCAATAATATCCAGCTGAGCAGAGCGTGACTTAATTTAACTGGCGTCTGCTACAGTGTGTATCTAGCTTTTTTTTCTTGTATGACTATCCTAGTGGGCGGGCCGTAGGTTTAAATTTTTCTGGGTTTGTGCGCGCAACAAATGGGCGGGGCTTAAGTTTCACATCGACATCACACCGAAGCGGCTAAAGACTCGTTATCAAGATGATTCATTTGAAGTACTAGAAGTCGACTCTTTTATAAATGAAACAATAGTTTTAAACACGGTGCACTTTCAGGTTTAAGCCTTAGCTGGATATTTCACTTCACTTAGAGCTGTTACAAACTACATGGAAGGTCATTCTCAAAAACCCATCATAGGGGCTCTTTAATAAAAATTTCAACAAATAAATACTCTAAATGTGTTTATGCCTTTATAAAAATGTTCATGGTAATGTTTATATTCTCCGTCCCATTTAAGGAAACTCCTTACAAGTTAAATCTCTGAACTTAAATAAAAAATCTATATAAAATGCTGCGCTTTCCACCTCCTTTATTCAGCCGCAATGAATTATGGGACTTCTAATGTTAGTTTTGCTCTCAAGTCTGCATTAACGCATCCTTGAAAGCATCCGGGAACTTTCATGCATCCTCCGTTTTTGCAGTCTAGAGTTTTGGAACTGTACTTTGGCATTTGATGATGACATTACATGACAACACGAGGACTCAAGATCGCTGAAGTACGTAATTATTTTCAAATGCACAGCTATAGTAGTTACAGGCAGGTATTGAATACGATACAGTTTCATATGACTACGCTGAATCATTTAATATATATTTCAAAGGTTGTTACAGCCTACATCAGAAAAAGAGCAAAATTGCTCAGAAAATGTTATAAAAATTCCATGTTTTTCCTACAAAATTACTTTTTATCTTTGCAAAGCACATACGTCTTTCTCCTAAATTCTCTTCCATACAAACACACATACTGTATAGCTGTATTTCTCAACCACGATCTTGGAGGACCACCAACTCTGAACATTTTCCATGTCGTCTTAACCAAACACACCTGATTCAGATTATCAGCAGATAATTAAAGACCCGCAATAGGTGTGACAGACAAAGGAGTAATCCAAAACATGCAGTGTTGGTGGTCCTCCAGAAACGTGGTTAAGAAACACTGCTGTATAGCACAAATTTGGAAAAATTTGCGCTTCAACCTAGCCTAATCATTCAAATAGTTCCTCTACTAAAGAGTGATATGACATTTGACAGTAGTGAGTTGCTGTTCTGGATGCAGTTACATTTACCAGTTTTGCTATTAGTAGAGATGCTGCTGCTGCTGAATGCTGGTGAGATGCAGACTCAGGTGATTCACACACATAATCCCGCACTCAAGCTCTCTCTTACCAATGGTTTTGAGAAATTTTTATTTTCAGCAAGGATGCATTTAGTTAATCAGGAATGTCCAAAACATTTATAATGTTAAAAAAATAACTTGTAAATATTCATGATTGTTTTTCCTCACATTATTAAGCACAACACTGATAATGCGTTTTGAGAATTAGCATAAAATAATAATTTCTAAACGTGACCCTGAAGACTGGAAAACCAATGCTGAGATTTCAGCCTTGCATCAGAGAAAAATATCACATTTATATTTTATTTCACCAGTATGGACCAAGCCACACTTCAGGCTACACTTTATTGTAGGGGTGAAAGTGGTGGTAGGGGAACAGTGGGATAAAGGGCAAATGATCTAAGAGGATAAACAGTAAACATAAATAGAGGGAAAGAAGGTTGTAAGAACAGTGCTGCCTTAAAGGGCCATGCACTCCCCGCGTCTTTTTTAAAAGGAGACAAGTGGCAATTACGGATTTCATCATTTCCAGATTTAAAAAAAAACCTCTTGGGTAAAAAAATAAAGTATTCCTTACAAAAGTAGTTGTGTCGCGTGTTAGCAGACACTTACTTTGCTCTCATCGCAGAGAAATGGAAACAAAACCTTCATTGCAGCACATTTATAAACGCAACACTGACTCATGTCTTCAAACAATTCTTCTTCACTTGTTTTAATTACAGTTGGCAACACAATGTGGCGTCTCTCTGCCTTCTGAATATTGTAACAGGTAAAAACAGTCTTCGAAGCTATATCATGCATATTAATCAAGTTGCACCTCTTACACAATACAGCTTGCTGATTGGTTCGAACCAAGTCTTTCACTAATGCTAATGCACTAATGCATTAATGCTGAAATCTCAAAGAAGTCATGTTGTACCTACCGGTACAGACAGCCATTCTCTAAGCTGGAATGTACACAATGATCTCATGACCGTGACGTAGCTTTAAAATTTATTTTCAAACCATGAGAATTAATTAGCTTAAAATAATGCCAAAACAAAAAATGTTCAATTTGTAGTGAAATATATGTGTCCTTATAGTGTTTTTAGCAATGTGGGACACATATATGACTGTCAACATCTCAAAAAGAGTGTTTTAGTGTTTCGCGACCGTTTAAATGAGTTTTTTGGGAGTAGGTGATTGGTTGAGACAAAGAGAGGCGTAGTTCCACATCCCTTTCCACAACCATTAAATATAGAATTGTTTGGTTTAACATGCTAAATAGTTCACAATATTATTGTTTTAAAACTATTTTTGACCATATTAATGCATCCTTGCTGAGCAAAAGTCTATGAGCATGATACATTTTTAAAAATGTAAAAAGCATTACAGAACACAGAAATATTTCCAAAATTGTATTTTGAAGACAAGTGGTGCTTACAAAGTTTTTTTTTTTCAAGTGATGACATGAACAACCCTGTTCAAACTGACTTTTGTACAGTGTATGAAATTCATTTATAGCAGGCTTATTAACCCTCAAGTGTTTTTTTTTTTTACTTAATTTTTGAGAGTGGAGCTGGTTACATGTACACAAACATTAATCCAGGACTGATTCATTTACTCTTTTCTTAGCAGTCACTAAATTGCAGTCCATTTTAAAAACATCAAAAAGTCCTCTGCCGCTCCACTCCTGTCAGCCTCAGGTTAAATCTATCCGCAGATGTTCTTCAGGTTTGGTCCTGGGGCGGCCCGCGGTGGAGACGCAGCTCTTGGCGTAACCACATCCAAACAGCACTTGGCCCATGGCGCTGGAAGAATAAGGGAATCCCATGGACGAAGCCACGACTCTGGAAGAGGCTCCTCCAGGAGTTTAACATAAACGCCACATTCAGCATTTTCTTCACAGAAGAAAAACCCCTCTTAGGGCCTGTGAAACCTACACAAGAAGACCGAAATCAACAAAGGTGTCTTTCACAATCACGAACATGATGTAATTGAACAATACATGATTACAGCACTGAATCAATCAGTTATTTTTAGTAGGAGCACACAGAAGAGCTCTAATGCCCACTAATGCATCATCATGTAGAGAGGAACTTGTTATTCAGAACCACACTAGGTGACACATCCACACGTGGTACATGTACCTATATTGTCCAAAATGTCATGCTTTTTGTCATCTGTTGTGTTGTCTATAATAAGTTCAGGATTCTATTTAGAAGCATTGATACCTGTATAACTATGTATTAACTATGACATTAATACCTAATTAACTATGATTTCATTCAAAGTTGGTCATTTAGTTTTTGTACGGTATAGCGGCACAATTAATAATTAAAAGATCATGATCTTGATTCGACCCCGGAAACAATCTAAATCCAGCATTTTAACAATTCTACCAATTATATTTCAATGACAGGAGAGATGCATACAGAGCACACACGACTTTACATTGTTTTCCACACAGTATGTTGCTAAGCAACTCACACTTTAAATAGCATTGAAAGAGTTAGCTTACTGTATATACAAGGTATAATTCACCCAAAAATGTCAATTTTGTCTTCATTTGCTACGTTGTGTAATGGCATATTCACAGTTTCAATGGTGCAGTAAAAATCTTGGGCTGTGAATAATGTGATTTTTTTTTCTCTGAGTCCACCGTCACTGTCTTTCCAGTGTCTGAGAGAGTTATGGTGTGGAGAAACCCCAAAAAAGTTTACTACCCAGATTGAAGCATGAAGACTGGTGACAGAGTGGATTGATGAACATAAAAGTGAAGTTAAACATCTCCCATGGCCTGCTCAGTCACCAGAACTAATTATTATTGAGCCACATTGAGATGTTTTGAAAGAACGAGTCAGGAAATGATTTCCTCCTCCAGCATCACATAGTGACCTGGCCACATCCAACAGGAATAACTGTGGACTAAAGTGTAAGCGGTCTAAAAGGGATGTCTGGGTGCTACCCCAGTTTTAACCCCCCCAAAAAACAAAACCACAACAACCCACTCCACTGCAAAATCTAATATGGACTCCAACTCTCCTGTTTCCACCTTGGGTCACTTGTGCCAAAGCCAAACATTGGTTTTAATGGTGTCAGCAGTGAAAATCTTGGGCATTGGAGAATATGAAACACTTTTTTTTCTGATGAGTCCACCTCCACTGTTTTTCCAGTATCTGGGAGTTATGGTGTGGATAACCCCCGAAAAAGTACCACCCAGACTTTCGCATGCCCAGAGTGAAGCATAAAAAAGTTTACCATGTATCAGGATAATAATGCACCAATACACACAGTAAGGGTGCTTTCACACCTGTGAATCGATTCAGTTGTTCCGAAACAGAGATTACAATTGTTACATTGTTACTCTTTGCTCTTGGAGCGGTTCGCTTTCACACTGCAAAGTTTCTAATCGGACCAAAAGAGCTAAAACAAGTCACGTGCGAGTAAACTCTCCTTACATTAGTTAGAGTGTCAGGGTTTATTTTGTAGCGTCCCGCTAAGCTGTCAGGTGAGGTGGTGGTTTGGCGGTGATTGACATGGTGCGCACGTGACGTGTCTGAGGAGAGACGCAATGGGGAGGGGTGAGAAGGGTGCGCGATGATGCCTATTTGAGGACCGGGAGGGAGACGCCGGGAGATCATCACTCGTTTGCGGGCATCCGGAGACTCGCGAAACTTCCTGCCCTACTCCTAATTCTCTCTTCATATATCCGTAAGCCTATTACATATCCATAAAACACTGTGATATAACCGTGCTCGGATCAGATCATTTTCTCAATGCAATCGAACCGCTCCAGGGTTCGTTTCAATCGAGCCTAGACCACCTCATTCAAGCGATCTCACAGCGATTACTTTGGCACGGAACAGAGCGCGATTGCCCTGTTCACATATGCCAAACGAACCGCGCTAACTGGGCAAACGAGATACGTTCCGAAACAAAAGTGTAGGTGTGAAAGCACCCTAAGACTGGTAAACTGAGTGGTTTGATAAACATGAAAGTGATGTTGAACATCTCCCATGGCCTGCACAGTCACCAGATCTAAATATTATTAAGCAACTTTGAGGTGTTTTGGAAGAGCGAGTCAGGAAATATTTTCCTCCCCCAGCATCATATAGTGGCCTGGCCACTATTTTGCAAGATGAATAGCAAATTGCAAGTGAAGCAAAGAGTAATGTTCTATTTTATTGCCATTTGCTTTGAACATGGCGACGTAGTGGCGCAGTAGGTAGTGCTGTCGCCTCACAGCAAGAAGGTCACTGGGTCGCTGGTTCGAACCTCGGCTCAGATGGCGTTTTTGTGAGGAGTTTGCATGTTCTCCCTGCGTTCGTGTGGGTTTCCTTCCCCCACAGTCCAAAGACAACCTTACAGGTGAATTGGGTAGGCTAAATTGTCCATAGTTTATGATTGTGTGTGTGTGTGTGTGTGTATGTGTGGATGTTTCCCAGAGATATCTTGCAGCTGGAAGGGCATCCGCTGCGTAAAAACGTGCTGGATAAGTGGGCGGTTTATTCCGCTGTGGTGACCCCGGAATAATAAAGGGACTAAGCCGACAAGAAAATGAAAGAAATGCTTTGAACATGTGACGTTTAGTCGTTAATTTTTAAAATCAGAAAGTTTTTCTCAATCATGAGAGTATTGTGATCTTTATTTTATTCTTTTAAAGATTCTTTTTTTATCCAGAATCATGCAGCTCTAATTCATCTAATTCAAATTATTTTACCAGGAAAATCATGGTTCATAATTCTTTATGGAGCCTGTTGGACTATTCTGCAAATGGTCAGAAAGACTGTCATACATATAAATGAAAGTCAACAAGGCGAAACATGTCTCTCTGTTTTCTGGAAAATACGGATATATGTCTAAATCATTTTTGACCAGGCAGTTTGTTTTTGGGAGTGTGGATTTTGCTGATTTAAAAATAGCTCCGGCACATCTGTGAGAGGGCAAACACACACACACACTGACCTTGTTAGATGCTTGCTTGAAGCATGGACCTCCATCTCAGTGCTTTTGAACTCGTTCAGCTCTTTACGGATGGCCGCCTGTAGAAGCACAAATAAAACACACTAAAACATATCCTCGAGTAACTTCTGCACTCTATAATGAATAAACCCAATCATGAGGATAGACTCAGATAGTTATGTTGACTGGCACAAATTAGATAATGTTTTGGCTGCTTCACTAATATATTAGGTTTATTAACATTGATTGAATTGCTAAAAATAAAAAAACACAAGAAAATGTTTTTGTTCTGTGCTGTCTAATTGAATTGAGGCTGTTTGTCAGTACCTTGTCAGCTGCAGACAGTCTGGTCCAGGGTTTGTCAGCTCTTCTGTCATAATCCTGGGCTTTGGCCACCTCCACATAGTCACTGAAGCGAATCAGGATCTTTCTTTCTCTTAGTTCATCAACTGTTGGCCTCTGGTTTAGCTATGAGAAGAAACAGAAGGTTGTTGGTAGGGCTCAATGCAAGTTATGAGATACATGTTGCAAGCAAAAGTCCACTGGCTGGAAAAGGACAATTATAGGACTCACCATGCAGCATTTTGTTTTTTTGCAATATATATTGCAATAGAATATATTGAATCATGGAGATATACCCAGCTGCAGACCCGGAGAACCACACACGTCCCAGGCACACACATTCTAGCACACACGATTTAGGGAAACCATATATGGTAGCTAACTAACTCCTTTGGAGCATTATTGACACCTACTGTATTTCACAAATATGGCGATCGCGATCGCGACCGCCCGTGCTACGATTGCTATTTATTAGACTTTGAAAGGTTTAGGGCTTCCCACTTCAGTCATTATGTCATTATTTTATCGTTTTATCTTTTCTGAACTCAGATTATGTAAATAAAAATGATTGGATAAACACTTATGACTTTTTTCACGTACATGTTACAACTATAATGACCACAAATTACCAGTACTTTAAGGTTTAAAAACAATATATTACTTGCTGTAAATGATAGTATTTAATGTGGGAAATCATTAATAAAATTGTTATTGGAAAATTAAGCAAATAAATATTATTAATCTCTTGAGTAAAATAATATATACATTTAAACGTGTAAAAAGACTTGTATTACATATAAAGATGTATTATCGACTATATTAATATAATTATTAACTTGATCTTCCTTCATTATAAATGAATCCATTATATAAATTAAACCTGTCCAATTTGTATCGTTCAGCAAGGCCAGCAAACGAGTATCTGCCATATTGACTCTGTCAGATAAATAGTGACTGATCATCTATGATGGATGATAGAAAACTTAGTCTATTATATTGAATGGCGATCGGAAACACTGTTCCCCATTCACCCGTCACGACCATGATGATGTCCGATAATACACTAATAACATTAACCTTGGGTGTAACCATATAAGGTTTGCCTAGATTGTGTGCCTCAAACGTGTGTGGTTCTGTGGGTCTGCAGCTGGATATTATTGGAAATGTGCTAAATAAGTTGGCGGTTCATTCTGCTGTGGTGACCCCGGAATAATAAAGGGACAAAGCTGAAAAAAAAAATCAATAAACGAATAATTACAAGCAGAGGTAAATATATAAAAGATACACAAGAAAAAAAAGTGTTTGATGGTTTTCTTAGTCTTAACAGTATTCAGGAACAGAAATGAAAATAAAATGTAAAATAACACTGTTTACACGCAATAAATAATTGTTAAAGCTACAAACGTTAGAATTTCCTGTGCCTGAATGCTCTAAATTAGCTTGACATGAATGCACAGTCACAGGGCATAAAACTACAAGCGCATGATAAACGTTCACCCAGTGGATGAACAATATATACATCGATAACGGAATGTGTTTGTCTGCAATAGTCACATCGCGAGATTAGATTATTTATTAAAGTTAAAGGTATTATTAAATAGTATTTATTATATTATTGTATACAATTGTTTATAAAATGATGACCGTGTTATTTTACGTTTGATTGTTCAATTACTGTATTTGTATATTGTTAGACATCCCAGAAAACCATAAGGAATTTATTCATCGATTATTTGTGCTCTGTCATATTAATGTATGCTTGTGTTTTATTATATTTCATGCAAAAAGACTGCATACAAAAATTCTTGATCACCCCATTCGATCCTTCCAAATAGAGCTATATTCAAATCATTGCATGAAATTATATTATATCGCAATATATATCGCAGCAAAACAATAAATTGCAATGTCAGATTTTCCTAATATCGTGCAGCCCTAATTCACTCTATAATGCATCCTGTGATGTGTCTATTTCGCATGCACATATTGTGGCATCAATGTCTAAACTGCATAATGTGCCGCCCTTTTAAGAGGTCAAGAATTATTGAAGTATAGCCAAAATCAGGGGTTTGCAAACTCGGTCCTGAGGGCCGGTGTCCTGCAGATTTTAGCTAGATTTTAGCAAGGATGTTACTAGAAAGCCTAGTAAGAGCCTGATTAGCTGGCCCAGGTGTGTCTTATTAGGACTGGAAGTAAACTTTGCAGGTCACTGGGCCTCCAGTACTGAGTGTGGACCCCTGGCCTAATTGCATGACCAGCCAATCATGATTTCATCAAAAAATTATTAGATTCACCTACAATAGAAACAGCTAATCTCTTTTAAAAACTTTTGCTGTTTGCCGTTCTTAAAATAATTCAGTGTTTTGTTTTTTTTTGCAGTTGCCAGTGTTAATTGTACTTAATGCAGATTTAATAAATAAAGAATAAAATAAACAAATAAACACAGCATGGGGTAGATGCTATTTGATTCACCTACGTTAAAAATAGTGAAAGTCCTTTAAAAACTGTCCGTCGTTCTTGTAATAATTCAGTGATTTATTTTATTTTTTTAGCAATTGCCTGTTTTTTATGTACACTACTCACCAACGCAAATTTTTACTCTCGTTTGGCACTTGGTGAGCTTTAATTTTAGGGCGTACTCACACTATGTACAGTTGCCTTGAACCGGGCCGAAGGACAATTATACCCCTTCCTGTCTCCCTCAACGGCCTGCACGCTTAAGTCATCGATGATGCGCTATTCAGTAAGAAGTGCTCTCGCTCAGCACATTAGACATTGTGGTAGTTATATCATTTTCGTTGTTTGACAAGCAGTGACGCAGTCAAATATTTTGCCGAACAGATCAGCCACCTTTGACGCTCATAAACAATCATAAAGTCCTCATGCTGCAGAAATTTCTGAAGTAGGTACTCTTGACAACTCCAGTGTATGGACATAAACCAAATTTATTGTTGGGGTAACGCATTACAAGTGATTAGAGTTTGTAATAAGTTTCCTAAGTAATGAGTAACTTTCCTAAGTAATGAGTAAATTAACTAGCAACGAGTAAATTAAGTTATTTTTTTGTAAAAAAAAATGTAATGTTACTTTTTTATTTGAACTAATTAGCTGAATTGCTGAAATAAAATGAACGCAGTCATGATAAATCATAGTTATCGAGAGAATGTATTAATTATTTGAAAGCATGGAAGAAATAGAAAAGGGGATTGTTTTAGTGGACAGGGATTTTAGATAACTTATAAGACAAAAAGTACAAAAGAAGCAATCACGTTGGTTTAAATTCACAAATTTTAATAGTTCTCAGAAAATACCATTGTCCTAAACCATATTTTAGTTTGTGTTTTTAAGATAAATGATGGTGTAGGTTATACGAATCATTGTTAATTGCAGAGCTCCTCTGTTAAAAGATAAACAAAACTGCAAGTTCTGAAAGAGATCAATCCAACGCAAAGGTAAGGAAACTTAATATTGTAATACATTACTTTCAAAATTAACTTTCCTCAACACTGGCCAAAATATTATGATTCTAAAATAAAAAAACGCATAATAAAATAGATTTACTTTTGTTTTATTATAATTATAATAACAATAAAAATGTCTGATGCGTAATGTGCGTTTAATTGCATATACTGTGAAGAATGAGCTAAGCAAAAACAGTAACATTTCCACATTTGAAACTGACGGGGTTTTTTATATTGCCATATTTAATTACTATTATTTTGAAATAATAAACAGTATTTGCTATTTTGTAAACACATCATCGTAGACATACTGCTGTCTACATCTCTTGCACTGACATCCAGCTTTCCTCTTCGCAAACTCAGCTCTTTTCTTCTCTGTGTCTACGCTCTGGACCTTTAAATAGATCTGATTCAACTAGTTCAGAACATTAATGTTTTCTCCTTCAGAAAAACACCAATTGTCTTCAAACGGTTCGTTTTTATTCAGTGTTTTAACCTACTTTACAGAACAACTTTATTTTTATTTTATTGAGCAGCAGCACACATAAATCAGAAAGAGTAAAAGTGATGCTAAAGCAGTTTACCTTTCTGTTGAGTCTCTGTTTGATCTCTCTTCTTTCCTCCTGTTCCGTCTGATCGTTCCTCTCTGAAAGAGCAAAGAAAGTCTGAGTGATTGAATCAAACGGGTCACTCACAGTGTGCTCTTCTGACACAGAGATTATATCTATTTCACATCATGTGCTCTGATGTGCCGACACAATGGAACACAATGGAAAACACAATCACATCTTTGCCCTAAAACTGCGGTAGGATTAAGTATTTTGATTTAAGAAATCGATTGCATAGTCACATTGTTATAAAAATTAATACTTCATTGAATTTAAATTGTAGTCCTTTACAGTAAGGTTTCATTTGTTAACATCAGTAAACCATATTTCTCAGCAGGCACACAACATTATAAGACGTTAAAATTAGGTTAGATTTAGGTTGTGACGTTATGTGACCAAAATTCATTATCTAGTCAGCGTCTAAGGACAACATTATTTTGACGTTCAATAATGACGTCAAATTACGTTGATATTTGTTTGATTTTAGGTTGTGTTAGAAAGAGACCAAAATTTACGTCTGATAGACATCATAGTGGTAACGTCCACACAACGTCAATGTGTAACACGATCAGAGGTTGATATTTTAGGTTGGACATTCGACATTGATGTCTACCTGACGTCAACCCAATTTTCATTCCTAAACAAAATCCAACATCCCCACAACATTGGGGTACAATTTCAATCTGGCATGATGTTGACGTCCTGAGCCTGCAGGGTTGTTTCAGGGTTTCTGCAGGTTTTATCAAGTCAAATTTAAGGTTTTTAAAGACAATTATGGAAGCAGCTTAAGACTTTTTTTTTTTATAAATTTCATCTAATTGGAAAAGATTTTTACTTGCCTAATTTAAAAAAAATCTAATCTAGTTATTTCTTAGCCACATATTTTTGTCAAAATGTATCAAACAAGCAAACTCCAGTTGCATGCATGCACTTTTTTTCAACATAACATTTCTTTAAAAAAACAAAAAGACTTTAAAAACTCTAATAAACTAAATATAGGCAACGTGGTGGCGTGGTAGGTTGTGCTTTCGCCTCACAGTCAGTTTCTGTGTGGAGTTTGCTCTGGTTTCCCCCACAGTCCAAAGACATGCGGACGAATTAGGTAGGCTAAATTTTCTGTAGTATATGAGTGTGAATGGATGTTTTCCAGAGATGGGTTGCAGCTGGAAGGGCATCCGCTGCATAAAACATGCTGGATAAGATAGCGGTTCCGCTGTGGCGACCCCAGATTAATAAAGGGACTAACCCGAAAAGAAAATGAATGAACTAAATATATGCACAACAGTCTGTCCAGGTCAGTCACTGTCCTCACCATGTAGCCATAAATGCATAGATAATTATAAAGAGTCCATATTATGGGTTTTTGAAAATGACCTTCTATGTAGTCTGTAACACAGCCAGGGGCGTAGATTTAGGGTGTACGGAGGGGACGTGTCCCCACCAATATCCACCAAATACTGAAATGTCCCCACCAATAATTTAATTCACTTAAAAAAAAAAACATTGCGCTGTCAATCTAAACCTAGACATGTCGAAAGAGTTAAATCACGTACTCTCCTCTCCTCGAGTCGCACCGCACTCAAACACATATGAACATTGTGATTGGCTGTGCCTTTCCCTGCTGTCACAATAGAGGCTGCTTTCAGATACAATCAGTGCCAAAACAACTGCTCGAGGGTTTGCGTGAGGTGTGTGACACGTACAAGTGAGGATGGCGGTAGCAAAAAAATGTGGACATAAAGAGCGTTTTTTTTACGAAAAGTGTAAGTCACATAAGCTCAAGTTCGCTATACTGAATGAGTCCATCATGATAATGCCGCTATAGTGTTTTCGCCGATTTTATGGTCAGTTTAACGTTAAAGCAGACTGATATATTATTATACATTATTGCCTGAAAACTAACTGCAGAATAAACACCTGTAAACGTATATGACCCTGTCAGTTCTCCTAATTTCTAACGTTAGAGTAACATCTCCAAGTTTGGGTGAAACAATTTGTCAGAAAAATTACAGCCTGTGCTAAATCTTTTAATAATAATGAGACATGCTTAATTTGTACGAAAATAAATGAAAGTGTTTATTAAACTCTCTCTTTATCAGTTCATTAACATTACTTTAACATTACACTTTTAGGCCTGTGGCCAGCTTATTGAAAGGAGAGATTATTTGTTTTCTGAAAAACTGCACCTTTTTGCAGTTATTCATCTGATTAAATATTCATTCTTATTAATTAAGGTATAAATATTACATTTTAGTGAGATATTAAGAAACTATTTTTGCTGGATTATCTTGTTGGATAGTTTGATCATTGGATATTTTTAATGTACAAAAAATATTTCCAACCATTTTATCAAATTGCTTTATTTACACATGTGCATTTAAACTGTAAGTTTTATTACAGTTTTATAAATAATAAAAAATACTCAGAATTAGAATTTTCTAAGAACTTTAAATTCTTAGAATAAAGAAATAGAGTTCAGATGCCAAAAGCTCTAAATGCCATGTAAATGAGCATTTTTCTCAGCCTCGTATATTTATGTTCAGTTATTTCACTTTAAAGGCAATGAAAAGAACATATTTGTCACCCTAAAAGTTAAATCCACACACAGAAGTTGGAGAAAAATGCTAATTTTAAAAGTAAATATTAAATGGCATATAAAGGTTTTTGCATATGAACTCTTCAAATATGACAATCTAAAAAAAAAAATTCTGTTAAAACTTGATTTAAATTAAAAACTGAAGCCTATACACAAATAAAAAACTGGCCAGCGCATGATTCAACCTTCCTTAGTGAGAATTTGGCCATTTGAATGATAAGATAAAATCAAATATAATAATAATAATAATCAAACTTTTGGTTTTTCAAACCACCTGAACCCCCTTGGTTAAGCGCCTGACTATTTAATTTAACTTAATAAATTGTATAAAGGGAGGATTAATTAATAATATATTTATTCTTGGTAGGGGTGTGGGGGGATTTGATTCACTCGTCCCCAGTCCCCACCAATGTCAAGTGCAAACCTACGCCCTTGAACACAGCTCTAAGTGAAGTGAAATTTCCAGCTAAGGCTTAAATCTGTACGTGTACAGTGTTTAAAACTATTGATTCATCTATAAAAGAGTCGACTCATAGTGCTTTAAATGAGATGTCTTGATAACGAGTCTGTGTTTCGCGAAGACACAACTTTAAAACACAAGTAGTTACACGCGCAAACCCAGGAGATTTGAAACCTGCGGCCCCGCTCACTAACACAAAAAAAATAACCTAACACACACACACACACACACACACACACACACACACACACATACACACACACACAGACGCCACTTGAAAGAAGTCAGTCTCTAACTGTTACCCAAAGATGAAACCTCAGCATTATAGCCCAGCCTTGAGCAGCTCCAGTGCTTCTGGAGACTATATGCTTACAAAGAAGACTTCATCGGCCATTTGTTAAAGGAAGGATCAGTTAAGACAGTTAGAACATAGATCAGTGCATCATGGATCAGTTTCTTCCTCCATTTCACAAGTGTAATTATGTGCGATTAAAATTGTTGTCTCGTTTACTCTAGCTTGCAAATGATGTATTTAGTTGTGTTTTGTTACTTGTAACCGTGTGTACTGTATCTGATTATTTACTTGCCAAGTAAATAATACTTGACTAGATCTTTTTCAAGACACTTCTATACAGCTTAAAGTGACATTTAAAGGCTTAACTAGGTTAACTAGGCAGGTAAGGGTAATTAGGCAAGTTATTGTATAACGATGTAGACTATTGAAAAAAAAAATACTTTTAAAGGGGCTAATAATATTGACCTTGAAATTGTTTTTAAAAAAATAAAAACTGCTTTTATTCTAGGCAAAATAAAACAAATAAAACTTTCACAACAAGAAAAAAATTTATCAGACATATTGTGAACATGTCCTTGCTCTGTTAAACATCGTTTGGGAAATATTTAAAAAAGAAAAAAAATTCAAAGAAGTGCTAAATATTCTGACTAATTATGTAATTTAATGACGGTTATTTTAAAGTAAATTTCTGTCATTTAAAGGCCATTATTTGCTTCTTTTGTTTTTTAAATTGTAGTCATCTTGAATAAAAAAATAAATATATGTATTGTAATTTATTTAAATATACGACTTAAGAAAATTTCACAAAAGGTCAATAACATTTACTTGATTTCTCAAATAAACAACATTTGTGATTAAATAATTATTAGTCTTTGCTTGGCAAAGCTTTGAAGATTTATTTGCTTTTTCTGAGTGAAAATTGTTTCCAAGCTATTTTAAGTAAACCCTTCTCCTATTTTTACGGTGTAGTTAGTAATGCATGGATTATTTAGGAGCACTTATTATTGTTATTATTTCTGACAACCTATGCATTTATTCTATCACACGCAGCGATTGTATTTATTTCTGTGCCGTTCTTTACTTTTATAACATTCTTTTTTTTCATGAATTTTATGACATTCATTATTATTTACAGTCAAAATGATTCGACACAGATTAATTACTTGTGTTATCCGTCTTGCTGATTATGTGATTGAGGTAAATTGGTTTTATATTTGCACATTCGTTCATTTCTAAACAATGACACGGTGTCTATATTGTTTACCACAGTACTTTGCATATTCGGTATGAAATAGCATGTAGTAACACTTTAAAACAACATTAGCAATGTATAATTGTCAACAATGTTACTTTGACAGTCCTTTGCTGCTAATATCCTTATTTAGAATTTGCAATGGATACTTTTCTGAATTGACATCAAGGACAATCTGCGAATATAAAACCAACCTCAATGAATGTAATGTTAGTAGCACTCACGTTTTAAAATGTTTCTGCTCTCCAGCTCTTCAACGGCCGGCCGCTGACTGAGTCTCCTGCGGAAAAACACCAGAATCACATTCTGAACCATTATTTCTGTTAAGTGTCCCGTTCAGAGAGATCCAGCAGTGAGGGAGATCCTGAAGGGACGCTCAAAAACTCCCCGTCCTTTGTGTTCAGCCTGACAGGTATTCCTCTTCATCTGGATAAATACTGACAGCGGGGGTTTGAGCCGCTTTTTTAAGAACCCCCTCCCGTATTAAGTGAAGGTGCTGATGAGATTAAATAAGTGGACCCGTGCTGAGAGGAAACTTGTGCTGTTGTTGATGTTTGTCGTGTCGGGGGCGCGCTCTTTTTGAACAAACTGGCGCGCGCTAAGTGCACGCTCGCTCATCCATACTGTACGAGCGCTTTTTTGTCGTGCGCGCGCGCTCTTTCAGTTCGCCTTTGTATAACGCGATAATTAGGTTTAATGTGCTTTGGAATTGATTCATTTATGCTGGAATTTTGCATGGAGAAAGCTGCAGATCATTGCTATACTGTATGTCTTAATGTATTATTCTATAAAATATTAAACTTAGTTTTTGACTGAGTTTTTGATGAATAAATCATACAGTGAGTTTCAATGAAAGACAGCCAGCAATTAATATTCTGTCATCAATGTTACAAAAGTTTTTTTTTTTTTTTTTTTTTTTTTTTTTTTTTTTTTACACAAAAGAAGATAATTTGAAGAATATTTGACTGGGTAATTATAAAAAAAAAATAATAGTTATAAAATAATATTTAAAGATGAACAAAAGATTTGTAATTAATATAAAGTAAATAGTGAGTAATATATATATATATATATATATATATATATATATATATATATATATATATATATATATATATATATATATAATGCTCAGCATAATTGACTACACCAACATTAATCCATATCTCAGTGAATATAGATCACATACAATACATTTTTGTGTATTTAAACAAACCATCTATCTATAAACCTAAAATAAGAGTATCTATATCTATCTAAAAAATATCTATCTATGTTAAAATAAGAGTTTGGGATCAACTTTAGGAATCGAAAGATAATACATTTAATTTCAAACAAGTTGTTGTAAAATGTATAAACTAAAATCTTTTTACAAAATTGTGTATTTTTTAATGTGTTTCCTAATTTTTTCTTCTTTATAAACATTTTAGAGGCAGCCCAGTGGTTCAGTGGTTAGCACTCGCCTCACAGCAAAAAGGTCACTGGTTCAAGTCCTGGCTGAGTCAGTTGGCATTTCTTTGTGGAGTTTGCATCTTCTCCCCGTGTTGGGGTTTCCTCCTGGTACTCCGGTTTCCCCCACAGTCCAAAGACATGTGGTATAGGTGAATTGAATGAGCTAGGTTGACCGTAGTGTATGAGTGTGTATGTGAGAGTGTATGGGTGTTTTCCAGTACAGGGTTGCGGCTGGAAGGGTATCCGCTTGGTGGTTTATTCTGCTGTGGCAAGTACTGATAAATAAGGGTCTTAGCTGACGGAAAATGAATGAATGATTGAATGAATAAATAAATTAACATTTTATTTATTTTTTTCCCCAGATATATCAATTTGGGTGAATCTATTAGACTCTGATATTAAGTTTTCTTGCTAGATTAGTTCCAATTGTGTCTTTAAGTACTGACTAATCTAATGTTCAGTACAGTATGTGCTCAGCAAAGCATATATTAATAAAACGCTGATTTAGCATAAATTGCATGATAAAATCGTAGAATTATATTATATACAGTTGGGGTCAGAATTATTAGCCCCCCTGAATTATTAACCCTCCTGTTTATTTTTTTCCCCAATTTCTTTTTGACGTATAGATTTTTTCAACACATTTCTAAACATAATAGTTTAATAACTCATCTCTATAAACTGATTTATTTGATCTTTGCCATGATGACAGTAAATAATATTTTACTGTGTTTTTCAAGACACTTCTTTACAGCTTAAGTGACATTTAAAAGCTAAACTAGGAAGGTTGGGGTAATTAGGCAAGTCACTGTATAATAATGGTTTGTTTTGTAGACAGTCGAAAAAAATATAGCTTAAAGGGGCTAATAATTTTGACCTTAAAATGGTGTTTAAAAATTTTAAAACTGCTTTTATTCTAGTCAAAATTAAACCAATAAGAATCTCTATAGAAGAAAAAAATACTGTGAACATTTTCTTGCTCTTCAACTGTATGTAGTATTTTTATATAGTAATATTATTATTTAAGCACATTTTATGAAAAAAACTTAATTCTTCACAATGTCACATTTGATTCAGCGTCTTATTGGACATTGTTTGAAATTTGTTCATTTAAATGGTTTATACTGTCAAGAAATGTAGCAATTGATTTAAGCTAGTAACAAGAACAATCTAACTATTGTGTTTTGCATTAAGCTTAGATGTACAGTAAAAGTTTATTGCTATTATCTCGAATTACCTCCTTATACCCAAATCTCTGATCAATAATAAGGCATTTTCCAGCATAATATGGAATTGCAGCCATTGTATCTCTGCTGTCACTCCTATAAGCTGAGTAAGACGGGATTCCAGCAGATGTGCCGGTGTTAATATTTCATGAGCTGAAATGGAGACCTCGTCCCAAAGCCCCTCTGGAAGCTGCCTGGGTATTATTGACCTGTATCATGAGTTGCCTAGCAACAGTAGCTTCCCCTTGACGACTGAAACAAAGAAACATGGCAAGCTCGTGCCATTGGTCTGCACTGTACACAAGTCATTAATAAGATCGCTTTAATTAAAGGATGGATGCATTTTTCCATCAACTGTGTTAAGTATTACAGTATATCTGGTATTCACTGTACAGAGTGGAGATGGAGGAGGGGAACGTGCACCAGCATCCATTATTCACCAGTCTGAGCTCTAAAAATACCTCTAGCTGTGTCTTTCTTGTGTTTAAGTACAGAGCAATGCAAGCCAAAGATAGGAAGGTCATGACATGCTGCTGCGGCAAAGTGTCATTGTGTGTTTAGCTCAGACTTCAGCCTGTCCTGCAGGTGCATTGAGCATCACCGCTGGCCCAGTTCAACTGGACCACACTCATTTGTGCTGACTGCTGCTGTTAGACCAAAATATGACAACAAAATTAACCACATTTTTTAAACACTGTGTTTCTGGTCTTATTGTGAATTATGCATCTTTGTTGACCAGAAAAATGTTTTTGTTTATTTCAAAACATGCAATTGTTAAGCAACTCTTCATTTTTTAAGGTGACCTGAACTGACCTGGGGTGCGTTTCCCAAACAACGACGTAACTTGCAGCTGAACTATAATAGTATGATGCATCATTTGGGAAAATAACAACGTAGTGTCTCAAAACCTTTAAAAAGGAGGGACTAACAACTTATAATAAAGAAGAACCCCATATTTTTTGTGCAAATGATTGTTTTATATGCACACGCACTTAAAAAAAAATCCAATATTAGTTTTGGTTAAAAACATGCAATCACTTTCCATAATAATTGAATAATATATAAATGGCACATATAGGGCCTATGTTTCCTTTACAACTATTATTGAGAATATGCCATATTCTATTCTACAACATAAAACCACTTAGCTAACACTCTAATCAATAAATAATATATAAATCGGTATGCTAATGGTTGTAATTTACAGTGGGCTATTTATTAAGAAAAGAAAAAAAAATTACTATTATTATTTTGTTGTTATTATTAATTTGTTGTTATTATTAATTTGTTATAATAATAATAATAATAATAATAATTTAATAATATTATTATTATTATTATTATTATTATTATTATTATTGCAATCTGACATATTAAAATCACTGCAGTGATGTTCTAACCAACAAGTCCATGTCATATAGGCCTACAGTACAGATACATTTTAAAATTAAATTAAATTAAAATGTAAATTTTTATAAACTTGTTAAATTTTCATAACATTTATAAACTTATAAATTTTTATAAAAACGTATAAACTTTCAATTTAAAATTTATAAATTAAAAGCGGCGATGCAGTTGCGCAGTAGGTAGTGCTGTCGCCTCACAGCAAGAAGGTCGCTGGTTCGAGTTGGCGTTTCTGTGTGGAGTTTGCATGTTCTCCCTGCGTTCACGTGGGTTTTCTCCGGGTGCTCCGGTTTCCCCCACAGTCCAAAAACATGCGGTACAGGTGAATTGGGTAAGCTAAATTGTCTGTAGTGTATGTGTGTGTGAATGTGTGTGTGGATGTTTCCCAGAAATGGGTTGCGGCTTTAAGGGCATCCGCTGCGTAAAAATGTAATGGATAAGTTGGCGGTTCATTCCGCTGTGGCGACCCCGGATTAATAAAGGGACTAAGCTGACAAGAAAATGAATGAAATTAAAAGCATTAATGTATGCTATATTTTTGTTTTTACAAGCTTTGAAGATGTAACAAAAGTTCCATTTTTAAATCATAAGTCACTAATGGCTTTCGTCATGAGCCACGGCTGTGTTCAAAATGACATCAATGTTTTGAAAGGGCTCTGCAAAGGGAGCTCAATTGTCAATATGAAAATTGCTAAAACTGTAAAAATGCTTTGAAAGCAAATTACATCTAAGAGAGATTACTGCTTTTTAATCATTCCTAGTTTAAATGTTAGAATGTTCTAAACCAATAGGGCACATAGGGGGGATAACGGGGAAAAGGACACAACCAGGAAATATGCCTCTAGCTACAGCTTAAGAGGTGTATTTGGAAACGTTCAAGTTTGCAATGTAGTTTGCGAATGTTTATTGGAATAACAGATTTGGGAAAAACCAAATCAATGAACTATGTTTTTAATTACAGGACCTGCAACCTCAGTTGGCTAATGATGGTTTTTGGAACACACCCCTGATCCGTTTCATTTTCCCTTTATTTGGCATGGCCTAGTTGATATTCACAATGGAGTCATAACAATTAAGTTTGTACTGTTTGTACAACTTTGTGACTGCTCTTGAATGGCACAGCCAAAGCCCTGACTTAAACCTAATTGGGCATCTCTGGTGATCAACGTTTACCATCCAACCTGACAGAACTGGAAAGGATCTGCAAGGAGGAATGGCAGAGGATCCCCAAATCCAGGTGTGAAAAACTTGTTGCATCTTTCCCAAACAGACTCATGCCTTTATTAGATCAAAAGGGTGCTTCTACTAAATACATAGTCTGAATACTTAGGACCATGTAATATTTGAGTTTTTCTTTTTTAATTAATCTGCAAAAATGTCAACAATTCTGTGTTGTTCTGTCAGTATGGGGTGCTGTGTGTACATTAATGAGGGGGAAAATTAACTTAAATGATTTTAGCAAATGACTGCAATATATCGAAGGTTGAAAAATTTAAGGGGGTCTGAATATTTTCTGTACCCACTGTAGCCATTATACTACAAATAATTTTTGGTTTCGGTTTTTGACTGGCAAAATTTTTCATTTTTATGCAGAACGTTTTATTTCAGTGCATCCCTACACTGTAAAAAAATATATGATTAGTTAGTCCTGACAGCTTGTTTTTAGGTCATTGTAAATTATTAATCCAATTTTGTTCTAACTTAATTTTATAAGTTGAGATTTTTATAACCAGGAATTTTTATACTGTACACATAAAAACAAATTCACAAACCTTAGGAAATGGAAAATAGTCACATAAACCTTTAACCATATGTTTATCAGTGGCTGAAAACACTAGCTGTGCATATACAGTAGCTAATTCACTTTAAAAAATGCTGGGTTTCACACCATCGGTTTGTTTTGGGACAACATGAAGGAATTAAATTAACTTGTCAGTTTTTACTAATTTAAATGGGCTGAACATATAATAATAAAAGGGCACATATGTTACCCCTTTTTCATATTTATTATAATTCTTTTGTGTCCTCAGAATGTGTCTGTAAAGTTTCAGCTCAAAACACCCATCAGAGTATGTATTATAGCTGTTTGAAGTGTCTGTATTATAGCTGGAAAAAGGTTGTTGCTGTTTCTTTTGCACTGGGCCTTTAAGGCTAATCATCCCCGCCCACTGTTCCCACGGCCTGTCAGCAACATGCCTCAATCGCCGCCCTCGGCTGCCTCAGGAAGCAGATCTCACGTAACGTTTGTGAGAAATACTACAGTACCAATCAATCAGTATTTGATGCATTTTTTTTGTGGAGTTGCAACAATGAGTTCACGCACACACAGCGCAGACACACACACACAGCACAGACAAGTAGCGCAGACAAACACACACATACATAGTGTAGACACACACACACACACACACACACACACACATATACATAGCGCAGACACACACACACACACACACCGAGAGACAGTGAGAGAGACACGCAGCTGTGGTGATGAAGTAAATCTGAAGTGAATCACTGTACTTCATTACACACATGCACACGCTTTAAAACATGTTAAAATTGTAAAACTCACTCTTGATCACTAATGATGATTGATGTTCCTAGCAAACTGAACAGACCTTTTGTTCCCGGTTACTTTGCGCTCGTCCTGTCTTGTCGATATGATTTTATGCATTACTACGGAGACATGTTAATGTGCGCAGCTGTCAATCAATATTGGTGGGCGGGGGGACCGCACTCCAACATCAAGTTGTGGTCGATCTGAAAACCGCTTCAATTGGTCCACCATTTTTATGTTGTTAAATTTAAAAAAAAGGACTGGGTGTTTTTATTTCACCCCAATACGACATTATATACACTATACTTATATACATGTATTTCCAAACAGCTTTAAAAGTAGATTTTTTCACCATAGGTGTCCTTTAAGCTGTGGCAACAAAATTTCAAGAATTGTTGTTTCAGCTC